>NW_024039211.1:135000-540940 GCF_016077235.1 Cyprinodon tularosa
ACTTTACATTGCCCTAAAAAATGTCTTGAATCATCTCTTTTTCTCAAGAAAACAAGACAATGTTCATTGAGATAAAGAGTCTAAATCAGTAGATCCTTTGTAGAGTATTGAATTTTTGCTGTATTTTTACTCATGTTCAGACCTGCTCTTCATCAATCGTTGAGAAGGTTCAAAAAGGAGGGATTGATTAAAAGGTGGATCCAACTGTACTGGGATTATTTTTTGTACGGACATCTTACCTTCACAAGTTGCTTTAACTATAATGCTTCACTAGATATATACAGACAAATGCAAAAACAGTCTAATTGGGTATAATTTAAAATGCAATTGACAATGAAATGAAAACAAAATAGAGAAAAAAGGGAGAAAGGGGAGGTGCAAATCTTAATAGGGAGAGAATGTATTTAAATGAAAGCGGAGGAAGGTAATACAAGATAACTTCCTCAAAGTCTGCTTCCACACCAGCAGACAGAGAGGGAAAAAAACAAAAAAGAATCCAAGGTACAAACCATAAATGTATATATGAACATGTCATTAAAATAAAAGTAATATAAAATTGTTTTAATGCAAAATATATTTAGTGGCAGTGACAGCTAACTATATGGTTTATCTATTTACTTAACATCCATATCAAAACAGCTGTGGGTGTATGTGCGAATGCACTTGTAAGGTTTCACCAAAAAATGCTCATAAGTGGGTGTGAGGAATCACAGACCTGCCCCCCAAGGGGCATGGGGAGACATGAGGTAGACCAGAGCCCCAGACCTTTGAAAGGGCCCACAGAGCATGGGAGCCCAAGGAGGATCCAACACAGGGATGACTGCATCCCCTTTTGTGGAAGAGAGACCCAGGGAATCATGGTGAAAAGTGTACTTTAAAAAGTATTTTTACTGTACTTATTTTTTTTCCCTTTCCTTGAGTACAATTCTTGTCAAGTATCACTAATACTTTTTTCTGGTTACTCTGTTTGCTGTGAGTAACTTCAGCTTTTCAGAGAGCGGCTTAAAATACAATAAAATCAGATTGGTGGAATTTTTCTTCTCTTTTTATGATTTTTTTATAATGAAAAAGATGAATTTGAAAAATGATTTCCTCTACAGGGATTATTTATATCTGTTATGTATTTCATTCGTTAATATAAGAAAATCTGCTCATAAAGTGTGTCTGACTGCATCATTCCCAAACATTTAATTGGACGTTATGATCCAATAATTACGCTGTACCAGAGTAGCCTTTTTAACAAATACTACCTTAACTCTTACTTGAGTAATTTCTTGGATGACTAAGTTTTACTTGCTAAAAAAAAAAAGGTTAAGGTGGTGCTAATTCAAGCCTCTTTCTCACTGAAAATTCTAGGTTAACACGTGTTAAAAACATTAAACCTTTATGTGGGCGGGTTAGAACCAGCTTTTTTTGCCAGTGAGAAGGGAGACAAATGATGATTTTAACGGTTCAGCACGCGTTTGTAAAGCCGCTTTCCCACTACTTTACTCCATGTTACCTAGTGTTATTGGTTTAATTGCTGTTTTGTTGTAATTTCTAGATTTATGTCCTCATGTTTGGTTTCCCCAGTGGTCTCCATAGTTCTGGTTTGTTTTACATTATTAGTTGTTTTTTTGGATTCCTGCCTTTGTTAAACTGTTTCCTTTGATTTAAACTACAAGAAATTGCCTCAGCCTCTCTGCCTCTGCGTATGGGTCCTCAACCTCAACCAAACCCTTGACAGTTTTTCAAACATGGGTCGACCCGCTCCCTTCCAATTAGCAAAAAAAGCTGGCTGCGTGACCTCTGTCCCCCCGCGGTGGCATGTCTGATGACAGCATCATGCTGGGTTAACATTGATGATGTCACCATTGCTACAGAAATCTGGAGAGAAAGCAATGGAGAACAATATATAAGTAAGCCAGGTCAGTTTCCTTGCATATTGTTACATATAGAGCTAGATCAGACGTGGCTGGCACGGTGTGTTGACATCCATACATTGCATTAAATGGGCTCTAGGGTGACCAAACGTCCTCTTTTGCCTGGACATGTCTACTTTTTACATTCTGTCTGGGGCGTCCGGAGGGGCATTATAAATTCATGAAAAGTTCTGATTTTCACTGTTTTTCATTGGACCATAATCATATAATTATACAAACTTTATTGTCGTTTTGTTTATATATGTGTATTAAATCGACTGGCTCTTTGCACAGAAAACTACAGTACTACAGAGGGAGCAGAGCAACCAGCATTGGACACAAAATGGCAAAACAAAATTGCAGCTTCACAGATGAACTGCTGCGACAAGTGAGAGGCTGAGTGCACCGTGTGCAAAGCTGCCCCACATGTCTCAGTGTCTAATAACAGTGCTGGAGATTTTAAACCTCACATGGACTCTAAAAAACATTAAAAAGCTGTGAGAGGTGAGAGTTACTCTGCAAAGTTGACTGAGTACTTTATTAGATCTGGGAAAACAGATGATGCTCTAGAGAGGTACTTTGTTGAAGATACAGGTAAAAGCCAGTAAATTAGAATATTTTGAAAAACTTGATTTATTTCAGTAATTGCATTCAAAAGGTGTAACTTGTACATTATATTTATTCATTGCACACAGACTGATGCATTCAAATGTTTATTTCATTTAATTTTGATGATTTGAAGTGGCAACAAATGAAAATCCAAAATTCTGTGTGTCACAAAATTAGAATATTACTTAAGGCTAATACAAAAAAGGGATTTTTAGAAATGTTGACCAACTGAAAAGTATGAAAATGAAAAATATGAGCATGTACAATACTCAATACTTGGTTGGAGCTCCTTTTGCCTCAATTACTGCATTACTGCGGCGTGGCGTGGAGTCGATGAGTTCCTGGCAGTGCTCAGGTGTTATGAGAGCCCAGGTTGCTCTGATAGTGGCCTTCAACTCTTCTGCGTTTTTGGGTCTGGCATTCTGCATTTTCCTTTTCACAATACCCCACAGATTTTCTATGGGGCTAAGGTCAGGGGAGTTGGCTGGCCAATTTAGATCAGAAATACCATGGTCTGTAAACCAGGCACGGGTAGATTTTGCGCTGTGTGCAGGCGCCAAGTCCTGTTGGAACCTGAAATCTCCATCTCCATAGAGCAGGTCAGCAGCAGGAAGCATGAAGTGCTCTAAAACTTGCTGGTAGACGGCTGCGTTGACCCTGGACCTCAGGAAACAGAGTGGACCGACACCAGCAGATGACATGGCACCCCAAACCATCACTGATGGTGGAAACTTTACACTAGACTTCAGGCAACATGGATCCTGTGCCTCTCCTGTCTTCCTCCAGACTCTGGGACCTCGATTTCCAAAGGAAATGCAAAATTTGCTTTCGTCAGAAAACATGACTTTGGACCACTCAGCAGCAGTCCAGCTCTTTTTTTCCTTAGCCCAGGTGAGACGCTTTTCGCGCTGTTTCTTGGTCAACAGTGGCTTGACACGAGGTATGCGGCAGTTGAAACCCATGTCTTTCAAGCATCTGTTGGTGGTGGATCTTGAAGCACTGACTCCAGCAGCTGTCCACTCCTTGTGAATCTCCCCCACATTTTTGAATGGGTTTTTTCACAATCTTGACTAGGGTGCAGTGACCCCTATCGCTTGTACACTTTTTCTGACCACAGTTTTTTCCTTCCCTTTGCCTCTCTATTAATGTGTTTGGACACAGAGCTCTGAGAACAGCCAGCCTCTTCAGCAATAACCTTTTGTGTCTTTCCCTCCTTGTGCAATGTGTCGATGGTCGCCTTTTGGACAGCTGTCAAATCTGAAGACTTCCCCATGTTTGTTTAGGCTTCAGAACTGGACTGAGAGACCATTTAAAGCCCTTTGCAAGTGTTGTGAGTTAATCAGCTGATTAGTTTGTGGGACCAGGTGTCTTCATAATTTAACCCTTACACAATATTCTAATTTTGTGACACACGGAATTTTGGATTTTCATTTGTTGCCACTTCAAATCATCAAAATTAAATGAAATAAACATTTGAATGCATCAGTCTGTGTGCAATGAATAAATATAATGTACAAGTTACACCTTTTGAATGCAATTACTGAAATAAATCAAGTTTTTCAAAATATTCAAATTTACTGGCTTTTACCTGTAGAAGAGGACATCATTTCATTTTATTTATGTATTTTAAGAAAGCTTTAATTTTGTTACTGGTTGTTATAGATTTTGTTTTACCCCAGAAGTTATTTGTGAGCCATTTAGGTTTAATAAAGCATGCTCATTAACCTCTGAGAAGCCTGTCTGAATGCTTCTTGAGGCTGGACAAAGTGTCCTCCTTTTAGGAAATCAAAATATGGTCACCCTAATGGTATTGCATAAATTATCGTGTCAACCTGGTACTGGTATTCCCACAGCATGCTGATTAGAGCCGAGGCTATTTTAACGGGGGTCGCTTGCCGTGTCATTTGACCTGGTTAGACACGCATCAGTGAGCTGTTCCCACTGCCACTATAAGCCAATTGTTCCCAGGTTTAAATGGGGTACAACTTGAGGACAACTTTTGGGTTCTTTACCCACCTCTGGTTCTTATTTAACCTAACACACATCTAAAAGATGAAGGACAGTGAGCCCTGAAGTGCAGGATGGAGAACGACTGTACAATTAGAATGATCAGCTTTCATTTTAGGTGTGACTTGTGATTGACATCATTATTATTAACCAGGCTTCCAGCAAATCAATGCATCCTTTAAAAGCATAGAAATTGAACTAACAATCCTCATCTTCCTCAAATAAAAAACAACAAACCTAATTACATCTGAAGCTCAACATTATTAGTTACATTTTAGGATTTCTCAACATTTAACCTATCAAACAAATGTTTACTTTTTTCAGCCAAATGAGTAATTTCCTAAACAAAGGGTCATTTCGCAATAAAGTCTAGCTGCTGGAACACGGCGATCCTGTAAAATCGTGGATGTTAAGTGAGTGCATGTGTTTCCCACACACTCAGCTCCAAACAAGCCAGCAGCGACCACATCTTTCATTTTTCCACCCGTGTTGCTCCCCCCCCCGTTTTGGTGTTGGACTCAGGTTGCTGTGGAAACGCAAAGTTTAACCATCATTATTTCAGCCCTGTGGTCTCTGTGCAGCTGCTTGTAATAAAACGTGATCCTGAAGTGTGACGCCTTGTTTGAACTGGGTCAAAACATGTAGTAGTAGGAAAGGCTGCACTCACGATATACACAGAAAAAAACATTAGGCAAATTTTATTTTTAAAGTTTCCAATACTTCATAGAATTTTTTTGTTTGAATTATATAAGAACAAATTACTCTTAACGTTTTGTAGTTTTTGGTAAAAAAATGGTATGTTAAACATCCATTTTTGTGTCCAACATGCACAAAAATTCAAAAATTTCAGATCAAATCAGCTTTTATCTTGTTCTCTGCAGTCAATGATTCTGCAGTTGTTTACAAAAATTTAATATCTACAACTATAGAGCTATTTAGAAGCATGCAGTTCAGGTAAATCGGTTTATTATTTAATTGGGAAAACTCTCCTTCCTTAAAATTTGTTCATATTTTGGGGGGAAAGTTTGAGTCTACTGTAAAGAATTGAAAAGCAGCACATTATCTTTTTTTTTTTTCCTGCAGTTCATCACTGTTATCGTCTTCACTTTCCAACATGTCCATGCTTATGATAAAAGGCTCTTAGATTACACACCCACACACAGAAGGACAGGAACTCGAGGAGAAAACAGCAGATTTATTCAGCCGCCATGAGAAACTTATTACATAAGAAGAAGAGAGTCAGTCTGTAGGTCTGTTCCTGCCATGGAGGATCAGGTTACATAACAAAACCCAAACTGCAAACACAAACATTTATCATCAGTCACGCATGAATCCCCCACTCATAACAAAAAATAAATGCTTTCACTGCACATGGAGGCAAAGACATTTCAAGCAATTAGGGGGAAATTGTTTTTCTCATCGATGATAAACTAAACCAACAGTTGAAAATTGTAAACAGCAATTGCATCACATCCCAACAAATTTATCTTAAAGCTTAAGATAAAAAAAAAAACCTTTGTTATAATGGGTTCCACATTGTTTATTAAGCTTTGCTGAGTTTATAAAGAAACATTAAATCCAGATGGAAATCTCATGTTCTACACCAGATTGGGTTGTAAACTTTAAACCATGACTCTTTCAGATCTCAGACTTTCAGCTGCACATCTCAAAGAGGATTAAGACATGTTTCAGTTTGTTCCTCAAATCTCAGACTGTCACTGGAACGACTTTCGACATATATTGAGTACAAGCAGTTTTATTCAAATTTGTTCTGGAATCTTAGATCCACATAAAGCTTTTTGATCAGTATTTTATAGATTATACATGAATACAGCAATGGTTTGTGACATATATTCAGAAAATAATACAGGAACTGAAAAAGAACTACCTTACAAAACAACAAAAATACAGGGATAGTTGATGTTGCCACAAAAGAGATAGACATCGGATTTTTGCTCCTACATAAAGGTGAGTTTGAAGGAAAAGTGTTTTCCAGTGTTGTTGGACTCTAAGCGTAGATGGGAATCAAGCAGGATGAGGAAGAGGAAGGGAGAAACTGTGGTTGAGATAAACAAAAGGAACTATACTTCGTCAGCCAGAGAACAGGTTAGACTTTCCACAAAAAAGATGAGAAGAAACGGAGAAGGTGACAAAAGGTCAACATAAATGTGAGAACTTTTTGTCCATTAGATCTCCACGCCTGGAGAAAGGAAAGTCTACAAACATGTAGCGTCCAAATGGGCCCAGAGTTGTTCATAAAGCTCTGTTACACAGAAGCAAGTAGCTCAACTATTGTTTTGCATAATTTTGAGCATCCAAGCCATGAACTTTGAATATTTCAGTAAAAAAATCTATTAGAAACTTCCAAGTCAGTCAAAACACATAGTTTTGAGTAAAAAAATCTTAATTAGAATTGTTGGGTAGTCAATAAAAAGCCTAAATTAGCCCTTAATGAACTAATACAATAAAAAGACTCTTGCGTATAAACAGTATTATGACCTGAAACTACAGCTCTGATTTTCCCTTAAACAGAAATTCCAGCATTTTTAATGATAACCACAGGGAGGAAATGGATGTTCTCTATGACTACAGCAGAAAGAGGGCAACACCATGACTCATCTGTTTCCATGCAGCCCTGGGATTTCCCAAAGTGTATGTCTAGTATTCATTATGTTAGATGCAAATGCATTTATTTTTGCTTTGGTTCTTATTTCAACTCAGAATTCAAAGAATTTCAACACTCATGAAAAATTTAAATAATACTCTCGGAGACACCAATTTTACTAGTAAGCAACCACTTATTATGCGACTTAATGGCTCCCATGTGTTTAAATCAAAATAAAAAATAATCTAAATCTAAAAGAATTCCAGCATATTGTCTAAAAACTGCAGAAAATTACAATATATAGCAGCTAACTGTGCTGCAGCACTCACATCAGCTTTAATGCAAGCCGGAATTAATCTGAACATCCCTGTTTTACATAATAGCAAAGAAAACATGTCCAATGATGTCTATTAGTTTGCTTAGTAGAAACATTGATATACAGTTTTTGGGTAATAGCCAAAGAACCAGACCCTAATGCATTTCATAACATTTGTTCAACTTTTTATTTTCTTTAGTCCAACTGTTTTTAATGTTCTTTTTTGTTTCTACATTTTTTGTTTTATTTTATATATTCTTTCCCCTACTTGTTTTGATTCTGTTTTATTTTCCTATATTTTAATCATGTAAAGCACTTTGCATTGTCTTTGTACTGAATTGTGCTATACAAATAAATTTGCCTTGCCTTATCTAATGAAGTGTGAGGAAGCATCGTCATCATTAATGCAATAGAACCTATTATACAAATATGATTTAAACATTTGATCCCTCCAACATTCAAATATTCAAGTGATACTAGGAGGAAAGGTTTCAAATTAAACAGGACATGTTTAGGTTTATCTTTGAATATAACTTTACTTCCAGCTCTGCTTCTGGGCTTTAAGAAAACCTGACAGAAACCCTTCAAACATATCATGTCATTGTAAATGGTCTCACAGCTGATCTGGGTTTTTTTATTTGGTTTAAACACACAGGTTGACAGTTTAGGTTAACATTGTTTTCATACATCCGGAAGCTCAACTGGGCAAAATAGTTTAAAATGAAATCAGGGTTTGCTTTAGCTGTAGCTAATTGATTATCTTTGTTCCCACTGGAGAAAAATGTATTATATTTGACTGAACATTGGAGTTGAAATTTAAGCCGATATGAGAACAGGGATGATAAGCATTAAACAGAAATTCAGTTTCAGAGAGGCAGAGCACATTTGTCATGTATTAAAATGCAATACCAGAAAAAAAAAGTCAGGTGTACCGCCCCTAACAACTAGCTGTGCTGCATCTCAGCATATTAATATGAAATTATCAAACACCCTCTGTAGATCGGCCCATATTTCTTTAGAAAAGTGAATACATTAAGCGAAAATTAAGCGAATATTGAAACCACAAAATGTTCATTAGCAGTTCCACTGAAGTGCTAATGCTATCTTTTGCTCAAATGGAGTAATATTTTACTGTTTAGCGGTATTATTCTTTTATTTCTGTAATCCTTTAGTAATGCACCTGTCATTTATTTAAGCATTTCTACTGTTTAAACGTTCTTTAATAGGTTCCTTCCTCTCTAAATATTATTTTTTTTATTTTCTATTACCAGTTACTATTCATATGTCCATAGTTCTGGAATGTTAAATTTGCACCAATGATTAATTATTCTAATTATTTACATTTTACCAAATTTTTCCTGTACTTGTAAAGCAATTCTTTACAGGGGAAGAAAAACCACCAATTTTCGATAGCAAACATATGCTGCGTTGCTATCATTAGCTTCAGTGTATTTTTCAATTTCAATATAATTTAATTGCAAAAAAATATTAGAACAGTTTTTTCTCACTATTTCTTTAAAGTGGAATTATCATTATAAAATGTTTACTTTGACATATCTGCTTGGCTTAATCAAAACAATGTTGGATAAGAAACAAAAAAATACCAAATATGTAATTTACAACACAAGTCTGCACTTTCATCCCTGTTAAATATCTGAATATTTAATAATTTGATAATGTAACAAATTTAGAGACATAAAAATCAGTGGACATATACATATTTTCTTGTTCTCAGTGTTTTTATGGTGTGTTACATAGCTCACTGATGATCAATTTGGAACGTAATGTACAGTAGGTACAAATTCAAAAGTATAAAATAAAGTATTTACATTAGAAATTGAATTATTCAAAAAATACTTGCTCCAAAGGGTCTATACAGTTATTTGGCACTGCACAAGATTTATTTCTTACAAAGTGCTGGAATTAAAATCAAATCAACCAAAAAACCAAAAAAGAAAGAAAAAAAAACTTAAATTTTTTTATAGACTTTCTTTAAAAAAAAATGATCTAATGTAAATATCAGAGCTCAGCGGTCATTAAAATATTACTCAGTTCCACAATATCTATACGTTTTTAAAAATCTTTTGCTCAAAAAACTGAAACACAGAACCTTTGACTTTATCCAAATATAGATTTAAATCTCAAAAATAAAATAAAAAAATTTAACAAGCAAAACAAGATAAGCAGGAAACCAAGGAAATGAGCTGGATAAATTCTGAAGATGTTACACAGTAAATCCCCCCAAAAAGATAATACAATTACAAATAACTTTCCTTTCAGGTCAAGCATTCACACTGTAAAGCAGACAAACTATAAATCCTCTACCAAATGCAGCATGAAATGTATTAAAACACTAGAAATATACTGGCTAAAAAAAACGCAAACCCCCCCCCCCCCAACACACATACACTCCAGTCCAGTGTAGCAGGAAGGATTCATGGGACTTTCCTGTCTTCTTAAAATAAGCCTCTGTCATCATTGAGCATCAGCAGCAGGGGATGGCCAAAGTGAAGCATTCTGGGAAATAAAATCCAACGATGCCATGAGACACCCAGTGAAGTTAAATAGTTAGGGAACAGAAGGAAAAACAAACAAACACAGAGGCGGGATGCTGAGTTAAGCAGAATAAAACATCAGAAAATGAAGATCCATCCGAGAAGCTTCCAAGAAGCAAAGCATTCTAATACATGCATTTAAATCCTCTTCTTATTGTACAAATCAGATTTTCATTTTACGGTAACTCAGTTTACAGTACTGCAGTAAAGTATACTCGAACAAGTGGTGCCAGCTCTTTGTCTAATTAATACTGATGGGAGATATTTTCAGGAATTAACATCTCTAAGTCTTTACAGGGAATTTTTACTTTTATAATCTAACAGTGAAGACAGCTATAGGAATCTGAGATCCTGGATTAAACAGGATCACTTCAGAAGACATCTGTATCGTTCTCGTTTGGCTTGCTAGTTTCAGATTGGACCAGAGTGAAAAAGAAATATATATATATATATAAATATTTTTTTTTAACATTTGTTTAGACAATCTGAAGTGAAGGTCACAAAGGGTGCAACATTTGTTGAGCGACACTTTAACAGTCGTCAGTGAGGTGAGTGAAGCCATCAGCGGGGTGTTGGAGGACAGGCTCAGAGGTTCAGAGTGCGGAGGAGGTCAGTCAGCTGGTCAGAGTCAATTTAATACAATCCTGGAACATATTAAGCAAAAGGGACACAATGGGTAAGAAATAATCTGAATCAGTATACAGGTAAGATAATATAATTCCTTACATTCATAGATTAAGATTACATTACTGCTCAAGGTGTCCAACAGCTGATGTACTATAAATGCATATATACTATAAACAGTCACCAGAGGAGGCTTTTAACATAATGGATTACATATGCCAATACTAAAGCAACATTTATATATCAAAACATTTTATCCAGTTTTTAATTCTCTTCTCAAATCAGTAACTCTTCAACAAAATCTGCTCCATAACTTTTAATAAAGGCTTTACTAAAAAGTAGCAACCCAGCTCTCGAAGTGTGGTAACACATAAACAGCCGATAATAGAAAATTAGGCTTTTGTAGTTTTGTGTTTTTCTTTCTACATCAGTGGTACATGTTTGTTTTTGTTGTTTTTTTTATCATGAGGACTTTTATTTCAAAATGTGCTGCAAACACATAAATGATACTAGCACTCACACAAAACATATACATATACATAAGCAACTCTAATTGAGACTGTTATGTGTTTAAGTAAAGACAAAAACGTGATGCTCCGAGAAATTAAGTGAGTACAGTTAATATAAAGTAAACACAGATTTTCTTTCTTTCCTCCAAATAAGATCTGGTTGGGCATCCCGTTTATGTCTTGGGTTAGGTTCTGGTCTAGTGACATTCATTTGTTGCATTCTTTACAGTTTGTCTTGCAGTACTGTATGTATTTGCAGGGCATTTGCACCTCATAGCTTCCATATATCAAAGCATTCTTTTTTTAAATTTTATTTATAAAGTTTTCAAACTTTAACAACAACACAGATCAAAAATACATGTTTAGCAACATAGATTTTTTCATGGCCAGAGTGTTAGACAGGGTCTTGAACCACACGTTGAAAAACATTGCTTTCCATGAGATAGCAATGCAGTATGTAGCTTGTAATTAGCACATATACACCATCTTTTCCTCAGCATTCGTCAATCTTAATTCTGTTGGGACAAGTCTGACAATGAACAACTTAGAACGGACGGGTAATCTTATACAGCTGTAGTCAGAGACTCGTTCTATTACCTTTTCCCATTATTCCCTAATTTTAGGGCAGGTCTACAGGCAGTGATATACTGTGCCCTCCTCTAGACCACACTTAATGCAGAGGTCAGGGTTATTGTTGTTGAAGCAGTGCAAAAGGGACGGGGTCAAATATGGGGTAAAAAATGTTTTCCACAATTAAGCTATAAGTAACAGAAACCTGACAACTTCTGTGCATATGATTTAGTACAGCCTCTTCAAGACTGGACAGTGCTGGTTTGTTTTTCTGTTGTTTGTATTTTTTCCGAATATAACTCCTGAGCACCATGTAATTCCTCAAAGCTACACAACACATATACCTAACAGCTTTTAAGACATGCATTTATGTTGCTTTTAAAACAGTTCGCTGCTGGTGGTTTAAAGCTTTCAAATGTCTGTTTCTGCTTCTCTTTGTGTTTTTCTTTAACTTCTGTCCTTTTAGAAAGCAGTGATGCAAAATAAAATAGATTGTGTGATATTTTCAGAGTACTTAGAATACGTGACAATTTCAAAGCAATGGTTCATGGACGTTATACAAATCTAACTTCCTATAATGGCTTGCAGTGGTGCAGATGTAATACTACCGGTAGGTTGTGTTGAAAAAGGAACAACAATTGGTTCTATAGCAGAGCAACAGATACCATACCAGTTTGATCTAAATTATAAAACGTTGATGTTCTAGGCAGCACATCAGGTTATTTTTACTGCACCCTGTTTCTATTGAACATATAAACAAATAATAATAATAACTCTTTGTATATTTGAGCCTGAATTCTACAAAACAGGAGAATAATTGATGAAACTGTGGATTGAGTAGATGGATGAGTCAAAAATACTATCTAATACAGATTACTGTTCAGCTCTAACTAAAGCCAATATATGTACAGTATATATATATATTTTTTTTTTATTATTTTTTTATCTAAATGAGATAGAGGAAAAAAAACTTTTTGGCTGGACAGTGACACGGCTGTGGTCAGGTTTAGGGTCAATCAGGGTCAGAAGAAATATATTATTTCTAAGAACAGTGTTTGTTGTGCTTACCGGCTATAACAGGCTGTTTCTGCAGTTCATGTTCGGGCCTTTGGACCTCATCTGCTCTTGAACAGACCCTGACTGTTCAAAGGAAAAACAAAGGATTAAGTCATGGAATACAAGCCACAACAAAGCACAGTAAAAAAATCTTTACAGGAACGAAGACTTACAGATTTAAAACAACATTGGGTCATTATGTTTACTAGAGGAAACAGTTCCATAAGCAGCTTAGGAAAACATTGATTTATTGATACTTAGAATGTAAAATTCTAGGCATAAAGAGACTTAAGTAAAATAGTCTTTGTTTTATAATCAGTTATTGAATGTCCATTTTTGGACCAGGGTTTCCATGGGTCATTAAAAATCATTAAAACTCATTAAATTGTAATTTCTTTTTATTAAGGCCTTAATTTACATTAAAATTAATTAAATGGGATTATTATCATGGCATTTAAAATGCTTTATAAAAAAAAAAAAAAAAGTTTCTAAAAACAATTTCATCAGATGTATTATATTGTGATATATTTGCGCGGAACTGCTTCCGGTTGATCGTGAAGCCGTATGTTCGGTAAAGAAGCCAGAGGTGGAGAAAAGGCTAATATATATATATATATATATATATATATATATATATATATATATATATATATATATGAGAGTCATGTTTACTTGATGATGGCATTAAAATAATCTCTAAGAGAATTAAAAGAGCAAATAAAAAGCATTAAATTAGAGATACTTATTCCTGTATAAACCCCGTGGACAATCATCAGTATTTTTGACTGAGAGGGGTACTCATGGTAAGACAAAATGAGAAAAGGGGTTCACGAGTCAAAAAAGGTTGGGAAACACCGATATAGGGCATGAATTTCTCAAAATGAACTTTCTTCCCACGTGCAACAATGATCTTGTTTGCCTTGCAATGTTCATGGGCCTCAAAAGAAAAGAGGGAAAGGAAGAGGTGAGTAGAAACGTATCCACACATATTTACCCTGTGATCTCACACAGAAGGAAGACTCCCTGCTGACTCAGGCCAGACAGGGGAAGTGATATCATGTGTTTACGTCACACAACTCTTAGTGCATTATACTGTCATATATTACTTTGATGAACTGATCATTATATAATCAGAAATTTGGTGTTATTCAAAGATACACATCTATCCCTGTGAGACAATCAATCCACTGTATATTGTTATAAGCCAAAACTTTAATTCTCTTCAGCCTGAAATACATTTAGAAAAGGTTCATCTTCTGAAACCACATTGATTCTGAATATTTTATCACCTAAATAAGCTACAGCTGGAAAACCTCAGTCGCTTCTTGATTTATGGTTGCATCGCTTCATACGCAATGGGTTATTAAAAAAAGGAAGACCGAGGCACAATCTTCGGGCTGCTCTAGAAAGACCTCAGTGGCTCCCAGAGTGCTTTCCACATGGCAGTTGTAAGACAGTAAAGCGAAAATAGAAGCAGGAAGGATGCAGTGCCACAAGACACTTCCTGACACACACACAGAGCCTCTCTGTCCTCATGTTGGACTGAAGCCTGGTCATCTCTGTCTGCTAAGAAGCTGCAGATCTTCACTTTTTACTTTCTGTCCTGGTAGACGGTCACTAAACAGAACAAATTAAAGTAATGCCTTAGAATTAAAGATTAAAGTTTAGTGCTGTCTCACCGGCTGCAAACCATCTCCCATCTCTGAAGAGCCGATATGCGTGAGGTGGATAAAGTTTGTTGGCTCTCCGATCATGCTGCGGTCGATCTTCCTCCTCTTTTTCTTCTAGGCAGAAACAGACAGATTATTCACTTGCTCTTCTCTCCTTATCAGTGGACCCAGATGACGAAGGTCGCTGGTGAAATTAAACATGATTTTATAGCAATAGATGGTCACCTGTTGCTTTAGCCATCTTTATTCCCCTCATATATCACTTGTCAAATGAATTGCAAAAAAAAGATGCGTCTTAATGTGACTATGCTGGTGAAGAAACAGTTAAGGTCTTTCTTAAGCATCTCTTTTGTTCCTCTGATGGTCTGTCTCTGATGTGTCTCCACACGTTCACATTCTCCCAGTCTCAAATCACCCCAGTGAATCATGTAGGAACAAAAAAAATGACGCAACAGAGGGAGAAACAGGGGAAAATCACCAGAGGAACCTGCAAGTTTAGCCTCTATGATAGAAAACACGCATCAAATAATTAATTACAACGGATGTCATATTAGGAAACTACTGACACCTGAAATCAGGGTTTAATTAAAGGTTTCTTCAGGGGTCAGCTTCTTCGGTGCATTCAGGGACAGTCAGAGCCCTGGGAATCAGCCAATGAAACCCCTCATTAAAACCTAGTTTGGCTCCCATAGTCCAGTAAACCCCGCTGTGTGGAAACACATCCAAACCACAATAAAAACCATTTAGATGTGATTTAAGAGGCTTATGCTCTGGATTATTCAAAGCCTTTATGTAACAGAGCAGATCTAAAAGCGATGGGTGAACACGACTAAGATGACAGACCTTAAAGATCAGAGGGAACCTAGAGTGTAGGAATGAGAGGAGCTGCAGCTTTCAAACTAATAAGAAGAAAACAGTTTTTTAATACGGCTATTGCACTGATTTGAAACCGCTGTGTTATTACTATGGAAGAAATTCAAGTGAAAAAAAAGTTAAAAAAAATTAGAGGTTTTAAAAAAATTAATAAAGAGATGAAAAAAAAATGCAAAAAAGATAGAGCCATATCTTGTTCTTACTGCTGAGGAACAGACAGAAGAAAATAGACCAAGAATACATAAAACCAATTTATTTATTTTTTTTTATAAATATGTTTGTTTTTTTTAGTTAGGCTAACAGGTCCAGGCCCATTCTGCTTTAGATTGTTTTCTGCAAACAAATCTGACTATTTTAATTTGAATATGATATTTTGTATTTATTATACAGCTAAGACTAAATAATTGAACCGTAAAATTATCATAGGGTTCAGGGATTCCACCCATATAGCAAAACATTAAGACACCACTGAGATACAAAAAAAGCCAAAAAAAAACAAATTGAAAACACGATTGTTTTGTGTCCTAACTAAGTTTACATCAGGTACCATAAAAATCACATGTGGTGTTCCACAAGGGTCAATGTTAGGGACCCATTCAATTTCTATTTGCCTCCTCTAACTTATATAAAAAATACAACATAAGCTACCATAACTATGCAGACGACACTCATCTGTACATTAAGAAGTCGCCACGTGACTATAAACCCTTTAAAGCTCTAGGTAAATTCATAGAAGAAATCAATACATGGATGTGGCAAGATTTTGTTCTGTTGAGTGAAAACATGACTGATGGAATAGATTTTGGACCAAAGGACGAGTCATTTTTAGAAGAGTTGATTACTGAAATGGTGTCTTCAAAGCTCTAGGACAGTAAAAAGGCCTTTCTTTGCAGTCGGTAATTAAACGGAATTTGCAGATGTGTTTAAAAACCAAGAGCTCCATGTGTGAGAAAATTTCGATTAATTAGCTATACAATTTGTTGTTCTCTAGTGAAGCATTCACACCAGAGCAATAAAACTGGTGTTGCTAATGACAAGAGCAAACAATGGGACTGAAAGTGCATCTCACCATGCATTCAATGACTGAATAAAGGGCCTACTGAGGCAGGTTGATACAAACAGGGGTGAAGTCGTTATAAACTAAAACTGATGGTTGGGTGGAAATGTGTTCCATTATTGTGTACATTGTGTTTTAAAACCCATCATTTTGGAGTAGTTCTCAAAGACATGTTTGGGATTTTGATCCGGATTTGTGACAAATGCAATATAGATTTCTTATAAGAAATCAGACAGCTGCAGCTGATACAAAATGCTGCTGCCTGCATCCTCACTGGAACTAAAAGCGTGGAGAACATCACACCAGGTCCAAAAAATCAACTAACTGCATCTCTGAATATATAAGTATCTGTTAAATGTGCTTAAAAAATAATGTTGACGTATACCATCATACAGAGATCAAAATAACCATAAACATACAAAAAGTGACAGTTAATTAAAAGTAGGGCTGCAACAACGAATCGATAAAATCGATAAAAATCGACTTTTAAAAGCGTTGGCAACGAATTTAATCATCGATTAGTTGTGTCGCGCGATTAATGCGTCATCCGCCGCCGCCGTCATCCCGGGGAAGAAAAAAAAATATGGCGGAGCGAGTCAGCGCCGCAGTTGCAGTGTTGCCAACTCAGCGACTTTTCAGACCCCTCCAGCGACTATTTTTTTAAAAAGCAACTAGCGACAAATCTGGCGACTTTTTACGGTGTCACTGGCGGCTTTTGGAGACTCTTACGTGAAAGCATGTATCGTTCCTACTCTTGTCCTCCAGCGGCAGCTGCTGCCGTGGGGCGCCTCCCCCATCCCAACGCCTTTCTCCCTCTCCCACAGAATCCCTCTCAGCGTGCAGTCCGAGCCGCAGGATTTTAGTGAGGAGTTTACCCTCAGCGTCCAGACTGCAAATGAAGCGCGCATGCCCCGGGATTGACGGCGCAAATTGATCACAATAATTAAAAAAGCCTGCGCTTTGTAAAGTGAAAAAAGTCGTAACATGCAACTTTTGTAAAAAACAAATGAGCATGGCACGGAAGCACCACTGTTATGACGCAGCACCTGAAAAGAAAACACGTTGGAGCCTTCAATGGCAGTGAAGATAGCTCATCAGCAGGATGAGTAACCATGTTTGTTTCATTTTAAAGTGGGGAAACGTAAGTTACAGGTAGCTCATCTGATGCTTTCCTTAGCTTGTTAGTAGGTTACAGACAGTGATAAGGTTGGCTTCTTATTTTACTTTTAATTTCATTTGAATTAGCTTAAGCAGCGTTTATATTTTCTTTATAAATAAATAAATTTGCAAATTATGAGGGCAAGGCTTTTAAAGTTTAAATCTTCTGGCAAAGATAAAGTAAAGAAGATCCTGCAATTTATGGAAGTAAAGCAGAATAAAATCCAGCAAGATCAGTAATATGTCCATTAATTATCTGCCACATTCCCATGTAAATATCTGTCTTTGGAGGATGTGTTTTTTAGCACCCCTAGTTCTCTCATTTTTATTCCAAATACAATTTATAATTTGAATCACAGGGCTATTTTTATCTCTATGGTTTAGTATTTTCTCAAGTAGCAACTTTAACTGCTATACTTTCCTGTCTTAAAAGGCAGAACTCTTCTAGTCTAAAAAAAACTCATTTGTTGAAGTGGGGGGGGCCTATTGTTTGAACCCCTTAGGGGCTTTTAAAAACAAAAATGTCTTTTTTTGCGCTTTATGAAACAAAGTATCCTATATTTTGTGGATGTACAGCTACATTTCTCATGTAAGTTTGCATAGTTTTAACACAAACATTTATTTTTCATATTGCACCAGTACAGTTAATGAGAAACCTGTACGTGTGTGCTTGTTTGTTCTGTCTAAAATGTTTATTTTGGAATAAAGAGGTTAATATAAAAAAAATATTTTGTGTCCGATTCATCGATTAATCGAAAAAATAATCGGCCGATTCATCGATTTTTAAAATAATCGTTAGTTGCAGCCCTAATTAAAAGAAACATTGAAAGTAGACAAGAGTAGATTAAATCTTAATAGGTATGTATATCTGTTGTTTTTATAAATCTTTTTTTTCTAATTCCTGTATAAAGTCAGTTTGTGTTTTTATGCATAAAAAGGTAATCTTGCTAATCGGCTCATTTATTTGTTTTTTGTTCTGTCTAGTACCTTTCTTTGTATGTTTGCCCATACTGCATGCTAAGGCTGGAGGATATGGCCAAAAACTTATATCGCAATACATTTCTTTATTTCAGTTGATGTGATATAATTTCTGTATCAACATATAAAAAAAAACTCAGAAAGACTGCCAATAATGCCCACACAAGTGCCTGTACAAACTACAGTTATTTTGCCATGTTTGTAAAACTCCTACAACTTAACATTTTAGAAATATTTGCTTTAAAAAAACAAAAAGACAAAACTACATAAATATTAGTGACAAATGCTGTTATCATGGACTGTAATGTGTATCCAAAATACTCACAAAAAAATAAATACTGTATTTAAAAAGTATTTAAAAGTCATATCATTTATATTGAATTAAATTATATAGTGATATATATAAATATGTGCTATTAGAATATCGTCTACTGCATGCACATTTTTGTTTTGTTGAAACAAAAACCACCTGCATTGGTGTTTCGATTTGCTGCTGGTGCAAGTAACTTCTTCCACTGAGGAACTATAAAGGTTATTTATATTGTATTCTTTATAGGTCCTGTTTTGAGATGCAGTGGTGTTTTTATTTTATTTTTTTTATTGCCTTATCCTGCAGGTTCAGTGGAAATGAACAAATGAGGTGGGTGATGCTTGAATGCAGCACACAAGTCATACTATTCCAGTGTTATTCCATTTACTTTAGTAACCTTTATGCATTCGCCTTGTTTTCGGATCAAGGTAGGTGAATAATGTGTCCAGAAGCAAACTTAAACAAGGTGATACCTGGGATGAAATTCTTGGCCCAGGTTTGGTTGAAATCTCTATAAATTTGAAGCAAACTATGAAAAATATATCACAAACCTTCCACATTATATGTGGAAGTAAATGTAGCTGCCATCTAAGAAAGTCCAGCCTGATGGGGGTTTAGATCCCTATCATAACAGTTGTTTTAATATCATTACCTAATATATCCACTATAGAAAAAACATTTTAAGATGAAGCTCGAGTGAGACCACACACTGCATGGGCATGCCGGCATCCAATGTTCAACCAGCTGGGAGTGACTCATTGCTCGACCTACACACATCCTCCTCCACAACTACAGCTGCCGTCATGGCAACCGTAATTTATAAAAAGCAACTGGGCAGCACTGATGGACAAACTGGAAGGAGTTTGAATTTTAATTTCAGCTGAGCATGTCAGCAGTATACTGTGTGTGTGGGTGGGCGGGGGGGGGGGATTCTTAAACAGCAGCAGATTAGTTTTGATAAAACAGGATTCCAACTATTGAGTCAGAGGCAACCGTTACATAAACTCTGCTTACTTTTTCCTTGATTTTTTGTAGCTTTCTGTTTTAGATTTACTTGTGGTCATTTTTTTGAAACACGGCTAAAACTGCCAGATCTTAATGACAGCAGAACGCTTTAAGATACAAGAAGCTGAGGTCTAATCTAATCCTCAAGCAGTTTATGTTACGCAACCCTGAGTCTGCTGTAATTACTGAATAAAATGGGGAGGGGGGGAGGGGGGGGTGCTCCTGGCAACCTTTGTGTTGGGCCGATAAACAACTCTGTCTTTTTCATCCCAACTATCATCATCATGTAACATGATTCACCAACTTCAAACAAGAACAAGCTGGAATTTCAAAATAAAAGTAGACATATGCAACTGATCCATCAGCTGCTCCCAGACCTCCATCAGAAGAACCCTTCACGGTAAGCAGAGGATGAAAAAAACGGCTTACTACACGTCACTGTGCGGATGAATGTATATTCCGTAATATGAGAGCATCCAATGTTGCTAAGACACATATTAAGCTGTTAAAAGGTGAAATTAAATAAGAATAGAAGCAAATAATTTAGAAAGGGTTGCAAAAACAAAATAAAATTCATCCGTTATTAAAATAAATGTGTAGAAAACAGAAAAAAAATCATTATAGACACTAAAAATAGGGATATAAAAAGAAGAGGTAGAAATACACAAGCTGAAACACAAAGGTAACACAGAGACTAAAAAGAGGAAAAACTTTAAACGTGTTAAGAAAAGATATGCACCTCAGCAATTTTATTTAAAAGTAGTTAAAAATAGTCCAGATACACACAAAAAAAATACTGAGTAACATCTGTTTTGTCTGATGACTGATAATGTATAAAATACTTTGCTGCAGGTTTACAGTAAAGAGCCTCAAAGAGAAAGAGTGAAGTCACTGCCGTAGATCCAAGTGTGTTTGTTAAAGGTGTATTGTTGCGGTGGTACAATGGAACAAACAGAAAACTATAAATATATGCGGAGGAAGGAGGGAGGAGGTCTCTGGAGAGAAACACCACAGAGCAGAACTTCCTCCCTGAAGTGTACACCGTGTCTGCTGGCTGCCCTAAACCTGCACAGGAGGGTACATGTGGCGTCGGTTCAGGGACTCGCACTGACTCAGTTAATCACAAACCTAATTGGCCTGTTAAATATTACAGTTTAGGTGGAATATTTACATACCCCAAGGGGCATAGTAAAATAATAGTAAAAAGTAAAGGAATAAAACTTAAATTGATTGAAATTCATGGACATATTTCAGTTTACTGCACAGTGGTAGATTTAGCAGCAAAGGTTACATAAGGCAAGTCCATATAGATGACTGTTAGCTAGATTGGTTCTTTTAATCTGCCCTTATAGGTATAAGTTTGTTTCATTTTGTTGTCCACTAGATAAGCAGCAGGGTCGCCCTAGGGAATGGTTGCATCAGAAAACATGATTGTAGAAAATAAATAGATGGATTTCTATGTGTCACTGTTGGACAATGAACTAAAATATCAAGCCCAGATGATAGAAAAGTAACTCAGGAAAAACCCAGAAGAAACCAGTAACCACCAGAGCTCAAGTCTTCCACAAGGCTGGAAACACTGGTATCTGTTTCTGCAAGGAAGCCAGTTTCCATCAGCAGAGATTTAAAAGTTGCTGACCAAGTCATATGCCTTTTATAACATTTTTTTTTTTTACATCAATTATAAAAGTTATCTTTGAGGGAATCACTATAAGACTTCAAACCCGGAAAACACTCTTCACCATCCTAGAGAAAAATACTTAATTTAATCGTAAATCAAGAGCCAGATTGCTGTAACTTGAATACGGTTTGGTGTTTCCACAAAACCATGAAACCAAAAAAAACATTAAAATGGATCTTAGTATGGGAAGGAGGCTGAAATCATGTTTCCTCCAAAAGACTTGACCTCAAACTATTGAAAACTTGTGAGAAAAAAAATGCATGAAACCTCAAAAAGAAATCTACAAATTACAAAAGAAGAGTGTTGAAATATCACACCAATTGTGTGCCAAAATGTTGCTGAGGGATAAAAAATGATCAGGCCATAATAAAGCCTGCTGAGGGACATTTAACTGGAGCTTCATCTACTCTATATTGTTATCTCTGTCCACATGATTCACGTTGTGCATAGATCTGGGAAAATCTGCAATAAATTACATTTTTTTGCACAAAATAGGTCCATAAAATATTAAATAACTGGTTATATGACTATAATAAAATAATTCCACCTTGGAGGAAGCGCATTTAAACAAAAGCCCAAGTTAAACATGACATTAATGCCTACAAAAAACATGTATGTACACTTCTAACCATAGCTGTACATCCACACTTTTCCAAAGTTTTATCTTTAGGTTATCTGTGTGTTTTTTTGTGTGTGTTTTTTTTCCACCAGAAAAGGCTAGATTTGGAATTTTCTACAAAGATTTGCATTAGTTATGAAACTGGATTTTCCCAGAGCATCTTCATACTGAACAGTGTAGTCACGTATGGAATAGAGTGAATAATGGTGCAGGTGTCTCACCGGAGGGGGTTTGGCTACCACACAGCAGCCCATCTTATGCCAGAAGTCACTCATCCCGACGGTCTGCCTGTCCAGCGGCCGGCCGTTCGTCTCTGCTGCCGCCCTGCAGGCCCGAGAAGGAACTGCAGCCTGTGGGTAATCCTGGGGCATCCAGACAAAAAGCCACACAAATGTAGACAGTCAAAGGGTCAAACCCAAAGTAAACCCCTCAGACTGGGGATAAAAAAAAAAAAAAAAAAAAAAGGAAAAAATAAAAATCTGGATATCCACAAACTTCTTCTGCTGGATGATCCTCACGATTAACAAAAAAGTTCAAACTTTAAAATCCAAACTGACAAGTGAAGATGTGCAGCTTATATCTGTGGAAACAGGAAAAAGGACAGGTTACCAAAAAAGGTTTCTAAAACATAGATCCTTTCTTTAAAAACTTTTCATTTTTCATCCTAAAACATAAACATGCAATCATATCATTCCAGTCCACACTGTGTTTATCTTCACATAAAGGAAGTGCATAGATGCCCTATTCGCTGGTTGCATAAGGTCATCTTTGGCAATCAGGCGGACCGTTTTTCCTTTCATTTATTATATTATTAGCCCTTCAATGCCTCTGCAGCCAGCAATCATTTTTAATGTCTCTGTGGTTGTCCGACTCAAAAGGCTTAAACTGTCTCAAGTCTCTGAATTTCCACAATTAATCTGCAGTCTTGAAATTCCTTCTTATATAATCTGTTTTATCTGTTTATGAGGCAATACACCAACAGCTTTAGTTTTCTTAGCCAACAAGACCCGTAGCTAACCTTCACTGAGTTTCTTTAAAAAACACATCAAATCAAAGACATAACAGTAAGCAGAGCAACGGTTACAGACATATCTACCAACATCAGCCACTATAAGCTACCAAATAAGGCTAGGCCAGTGAAACTCTGTAAGCTGCCTGAAAGAAAATGTAATGAGATATCTCATTACATTTTTTAGATGCTTAAATGGTTCTTATGGTCTAAAAATCACCACATTTCCAAAAGAGTTCCTCAAACATGACCAAATTCCTGACAAAAAAGGAGAAAAAAGGTTGACGAAGTCTATCATTGAGCTGCATGGGAACCAAACCCTTTGAGACGTCAACAGGGCAGGCACATTAAGCATGACTAAACATTAGGTGTGGTCCAAACATAGAGGAGCAGGAAGTAACAGAAGCACACAGACTGAGAGCTCCTTACCGACACTTGGCTCTTGTTTTTAGATTAAACTGGACCAGATTTAAATAAAAAGCTATAATCAATAAACAAACTAATTATTATTATGTTCTTTTTGCCTTTATTATAATAAATATCTTTATGACACTTCAGTAATGTAAGGATATAATAGCTAACCTTTAAAAACTCTCTGACTATTACAGAAAAAATGCTAAAATAAATCTGGAACAGTGAGTCTTTTATTCCAATTACATGTTTTTTTTGCAAAGTGAACGTAATGGTTCATTTTTTTAAATGAACCATTATACAAATTATACAAATTGTTATTTAGAAAGTTACTGGATTTGTTATTTGGTCCAAACAAACAACTGAAAGAGAAGTCTACTTGCAACCATAACTCTACTGATGTTGATCTGTCTGGTTCTTCCTATGGTTTATTTCCATAGTTTCTTTGGCATTGACTTTTATATCAAAAAGGCTCAAACGTGATAACTTTAGGTTTCCCTCATCTTTCTGTGATTCTTGGTGCCGTACTTTGATTTCATTCTGCAGAGGTTTCCCGACCTCCTGAAGTTTCTGGGCTTGTTTTTCATAGTAGGTTGTTGATTTGCTTTTCTATCTGATGGTTTAATTAGGAGGTTCTTCTGACAGAAAACTTTTCACGATCTAACTGCAAACACAGCATGTGAAAAAAAACCCCTCAGTTTGTCTGTTTTATTTATTTGGGTGATTTGTTTTATTGCAATAAAGCTCTGACATGTGGGAGGCTGATGTTTTTCAGGTCTTCATTCAAATTTTTGTAGGGAAGGTAAAATAATAGAGAGCAGAAGCATCTAAGTTCCTGTATATAAGGTATAATACTGAGCTTCCTCTAGAAGCAACATTAGCATATAAACAAAGCGACGGCCTCAGTCACTTGTTTTCCAATAAAACACCCAGACCTTTTAATGCTGAATGTCTTAAAGACGGACAACAGCCAACCATCCGTTCTAGGACTTTCTATCTGTCTGCAATAACTTTTAGGCATTATTTCCTTTGGAGCTGAAACAATTAATCGGATTAATCGATTATTGAAATAATCATCAACCAATTTAGTAATCGATTAGTCGTTAACTGGAGTACAGAGACTCTAATGCATGCCTTTACCTGAGAAACCAACCCACTTGGAGCAGCAATTATATCAAAATTGTATTAAAAAAAATGTATATATGTATATGTATATATATATATATATATATATATATATATATATATATATATATATATATATATATATATGCAAACATTTTGCATTTAAGATTTAAAAAATGTTTTTATCTGCCAATATGATCAAGTGGTTTCACTGAAATTTAACCAGTTTCACTGGTTAAATTTCATAAAACATCTTCTTTAAGGAACTGGCTTGACAAAGTTCAGTTTAGGCAACTGGATGCGATTCTAGAAAACTTCCCATCCAGTTGTGTAGACTGAACTTTTTCAAGCTTGGCCATGGATGACTGATAATCATCATGGATATTCTTTAAGGAACTTTTTGCTAGCCAATTATTAATCAAAAAAATTATCGGCAGATTTAACAACTTGCAAAATAATCGTTAGTTGCAGCCCTAACATCCTTAGCTTCAGCATCATCATCTACAAAAAAAGATTTGCATCAAACTGTAGAAGTCTTCAGACTATGAATGTATTTTTACAAAAGGGTGGTTTTATTAAATAATCTATTAAAATCTAAGTCATTTTTTCCTAAATTGAGCAGGTAAGCGAAACACTTTGCCAAGAGGAAATGTTAATTTCAAGTGCATAATATCTAATTATCTGATAAGCATACTTATTCCATTGGCATCTTACTGTATTTACCTACTCAAATTAAGGTATAAATACACTTATTTTACTTATTTTCAGACCATTTTTGCAGTGGCTGGTTTCTTCACAAGAAAATTAATCCCTCGGTACAAAATGTTAACAATAAAATAGATGATACTGTAATTTATAGAAAGATAAACACCTATAAAACTTAAGATCACCTATAACTAGGCACTTAATGTACAACCGCAGGCATCCAAAGCAAATATTATTCACAATCCAAAGCTGGAAACTGGTGCAAAGCCAGCTCTGTGCCTAAAGAGGTAAATTTTTCGAACCTGTAGGGCAGAGCTGGTTTATGGAGATGTGTTGAATGTTTAATAATGGCTCAGATTTGTAAGGCGTGTTGTTATCAGTAGATTTGGATCTTAATTATCTCAATTTGATGTCATGGCTGTTTATTGTTGGCAAATGGTGTCAAATTAAGTTAGATCTTATAAGATTTCCACCAATCTTTGGCCTTGAAAGTAATATTTGAGGAACTTGAAATGTGTTGTAGATCACCTCGTATGGATGGCAGCAGGCATTCGGGTTATTCTGACTACATGCATGCTTTAACTGTGTTTCTATTCTCAGTCTGTTCTAGCCCTGTTAGGAAAAATATCTGGAGTCCCTCCAACACATTTCAGCAGATGATAAGGAAGGAATGTGGAGGCCAGAAACATGTAGCTTCATGCTTGACATCCACAAAGATCAGCAGAGAGGAATTCAGCCTGAGGGGTCTGCTTCACCAAGGAGAGGACTTCCTGTTTGGCAATCAAACAATTTCCAGTTTATGAAACTGTGAACTGAAAAATTGAAAGGTCTCGACAAAATGGGTGTTTTTTCCCTCCTCTAGTGCATCGTCTCTCTCTTTACTTGGTTCCCTTCAGCAGTTACTTTCAGCTTGGTCCACGGATCCCATCTTGTCTTAACGAGAACAAATTCCTTTTGCCTGATATTATTCTTAAATAGATTCCACCGACATTCATTTCAACATATCAGGGATGTTTCAGAAAACTCTAAGATGAAGATAAGAAGAGAAAATGTCTTTTGCAGGTTTTACCTGTTTAGGTTATAGTCATAATCCACTGCTCTCTCAGGGTGTGGTGAGAAATGCTTTGCTGGATTACAATGAGAACTTGATGCTCAGAGAGCATGAAAGACCAGGACATATACAAATAAAAAGCTGCATTTTGTTTGATAAAATCTAATCGAATTCACAAAAACTAAAACAGCCCTTGTTTCATGTATACAGTTTTCTGGAGCACAATTCTGCTGCTTGTAAGATATTTTGAGCTTGGAGAAAAAAGAAGTTGAAATTGGGTGTCAGTATTCACACTGATGTGAACATTCAGGAATTTAGATTTAAGGCCTTGTGTTTTAATTGCCTGTAGTGGACAGATAGAGTTATGGACTGAGAAACAGACAAATGGACAGCTGAATGTAGAAATGTTTGGCAAAGCAACGGTACTAACTCAGTCTAAACTTCCTGACCTACAGACTGTGTGTCCGCTAGAATAAATCCTGCCCCATTACGTCATTGAGAGTAGTTAAAACACCCTCCCCTAACTCCTATTGTATTGTTTGCAGGTGGCAGGATCCACATTCTCTGCAGAAGTCATGAATTCTTCCAGCTTTTTTATTTGTTGGCTTCCAAATCATCAGAACTTTGCAGCCAGTCAACATTTTCTCCACCTTTCTGGAGGTCTAAATATTTTATTTGGTCCTTTATTACCCCCTTAGAGAATATCATCTTCTTTTTTTTATGTATATGCACTGAGTAATGAGTTTGAACTCCCTTTGCATGTATTACTGCATAGGCTTGGCATGACTGTGCTCAGTCTGTGGCTCTTCTGAGGCGTAATATAAGCTGCTTTAATAGTGTAGATGGTTTTGGTCTCTCTCATCTTTGCCGGAGAACCACTTAAGCCACTTTGATTGTCCACTCCTCCCCCAGAGTCTGGGACCTGGATTTCCTATCATAGTTTCTTCTTGGAAGATAACTTTGGATCCCAGAACAAAACTCCAGTCCTTCCCCTTGGCCCAACTGAGACACTTCTGGCATTGTCTCTGGATAAGCAGCAGCTGTAACCCTTGTCTGCATCCAATCCACACTACGAATATCCACCAAATTCTGGACAGGAAGTTGCTCCACAGTCATCTCTAAAACTGCAATTATCACTTAATCTTTCTCACAGTTTTTTTTTCCCTCCAGCAAACTTTATATTGATACTTGAGAACAGGTCATGTGTGTAAAACCAGCTACTTTAGCAGTAAACTTGTTGTCTTCTTGATTATGCGCTGATATTCATAAGAAAAGCAGAAAAAAACAACTGGATTATATATGTCTGTATTTAAGCTAAAAATTAAATATGTTTCTCTTTCTGACCTAAACTTGTTGATTTTTCCATTTGAGATTCACATGTACGTAAAATTCCCACACAGTTATCAGTTACAGACTCAACATATAGAAAATCAAACAGAGATAAATTGAATCAAAAATGTGAATGAATTTTAAGACGACACCTCAAAGACAAGGCTCCGATTTAACAAAATTGGAAAACGTAAGTCACATATGAGGAAGAGAATTTTAATGCTGCACAGGTCTACCTCATTTTAGGGTATACTTTCCTCTGCCTGAAGGCGCCACATCATCTCATGTGTTTGCAAATGTATACGCCAGAAAAACCCATAGGAAGATACAGCCATATTTCTGCTCAAAAAAACAATTGGTTTGAGTCTGCAAGGTAAAAATATTTCAAACTAAAACTTGTGAATAAGCCTCAGACCAAAAGAAGCAGATCTTTTGTAGATTATGGCAATAGCTTGTATGTCAGTAGCCGATTAAAAATGTGCGCAAAATGATGATAATATTTTGCTAAATTCAAAAATGCAATAGTGGTATTTCTATTTATTAACAAAAACAAATAAAATGACATGTGAATTCATTTGCTCACACTATAACACTTAATACAACATGTCAGCGGTGGATGTAAATAGATGAAGCATTTCCATATGTCAGCCTGGACACTAAGGGGGCGCCATCATCATCCAGCTTCTGGTCTACTTCTTCAAGTTTTTACCAGGCATTAAGGTCCGGTTGCTAAACATGTTACCTATGTAATGCGAAACAAGTGTTTCACATTGCAGTTTTGCGAAATTTCGATACAATCGAAAAAAACTACCCAATTGAAACCTAAAAGCTTTTGATCGGAAAATGCAATTTGATAGTTAATGGAAACCCACGAACATCCACAGTGAAGTCCTGTAGCAACAAGGCCTACAGAGCCACGCAGAGAAGAAGCCATTACTCAAAAAACAAAATAGAGAGTTAGATTACAGTTTGAAGATGCACTCAGAGACATTAGTTTTTGGAGACATGTCATTAAGTCGGATAAAATAGGAATCTTTAAGTATCTGACCATAATGAAGATTATTACATTAAACATAGAACTTTGAAAGCCTGAGATCATGATCCCAGCAGTCAAGCTCAGTGGTTGCAACATGCAGGTTGTCTACAAAGTAAACAGCATGTCAATGAGGACATGTTCAACTATTTAGCTGTCTGTTGTAGATACTATGTTTAGTCCTGAGACAAAATATGCAGGCTTGGAAATGAGAGCTAAATACATTAAACAGAAAAAAACTAATAATATCTAATTATTCCAACAAAAAACATTAAAGCTACCTTTAGAAAGCATGCTAAAATTGAAAAAAAGATAATTCAAACCAAATAAAAGTAAATCTGACTGCTTAAAAGGCTAAAGAAAGATATTAGGTATGGTTTAAAATAGTTACCGGTGCTGTATGGCTATAAATATTTCAGTCATGTCTAGAGGAAATGTTCGTAATTCATGCTTATAGTGTGTGAATAATTCCTCTTATCTCGTCTGTATCGAAGTTTTTGTCACACATTTGTCTGGTGATTACCAGTGGCGGCCGGCCCATAGGGGGCGCTGGGGCACCGCCCTCCCTGATAAGAAGAGAGAAACGTAAAATATATTTTTAGAAATTAACTCATAAATGTCAGTTTTACTCTCTAGACTGTGTACCTATAAGCAAAACAAATTATATAAACTACATTTCCCTATCTACTGTCATTAATTTGTGGATTTCCACAGACAGACTCCTACCGTCTCTGTTCTGGGGGCGCTGATCAGACTGACCCACATTTGCAGAGAATCTGTCAATCATGTACTATTGCTAGGTGAATTTAATGGCCAATCAGCGTCTCGGAACTTTATGGTATTGGGGCGCTGAAAATACTGCGCTTTAACAGGCTTCTGAACCCAAGCGCAGGTGCAGACAGTTAGAGGGAAGATGGCGAATGTAACGACCGAGATGCAGCTTCCACCAAATTCGGTGAGATCCTTATTTATCTACCCGTTTGCCAGAAGAATATCCCTGTTGTAGGATATGAACATTTCATGTCATGGTTATTGTGACTGTGACGAATCCACCTCGTCGCTTAAAACTACCTCTCTAACTTTGCGCACCACACACACATTCCTGTTATACTGTGTTTGTGAGGACCAATACACTCGCGCTGAGACCAGTAGCTCCATGAACTTAAAACACACAAGCTGTTCCTGGTTACCTGCTGGCATATTGAGGGTGCACACTTAATATTTCAGTGGGGTTAGCCGTGTGTGTGTGTGTGTGTGGGGGGGGGGGGGGGGGGGTGTACATGTTTATGCTATGGGGACTTGTCATCTTCAGTCTGGCTGCGTCTTTGCTGGGTTCAAACCCAGTTTTGTGTAATTGAATAAGTCAATGAATCTGTGTAAAAGAATTAAGTTGTAAAAATTATTTGTTTTGTTTTACATCAATTGTTTGTGGAGGTAATATATGGACAAAACTGATTAATGAGAAGAAATCAGAAATAAGAGAGCCTGATGTGAGGGGCTTAAACTATTTAATGAGGGCTGTGGGAAGAAAAGCGGCAATTTTTGTTTTCTGTTTCTTTGTTACATTGCTGGTAACTGGAGGGAGGCTGAGGCCCAGAGTATCTTGTATGTTTAGTTTCTTTTGCACCCTGTTTTGAGTTTTTGAGCTCAATAAATCACCAACACCGGTAACCCGACTGAGACTGGATTCTTGGAGGCCAAAGAACCCCGTCACAGTGACCCAAATCATCACTGTTACTGTTATTATATAGTAAATTAAATCATTACTGTTAAATTGTATGTATTGTCCAATTGTTTACTTGAATTCTTATTCCGGATTAGTTGGAGACATACACTAGGCTATATCAGCCCCACCAAAAATATTTTTCACCAGCCGCCACTGGTGATTACTGCTGTGATGTTTCATGGTCTGGATCATCCAAACAAGCAAACAAACAGCTATCGTCACTACGACCTCCTGATCTGAGAGCAGCTGAGCGTTAATCACCTCGAGGGGAGAATCAGCTGCAACGCCACAAAAAGAAAACAACAGTCTGTCTGTTGGAGACGACATGCTGCAGGTCACGCTATCACACTTCAAGCAGACGAAAGGAAGGCTGAGGAACCTTTATTTACTCATGATGAGGCGTCTGACCTCTGGCAGTTTCACAACGACACGTCAAACTTGATGACTAAAGACAGAAAAGGCTGCAGACAATGGCAAATGACAAACAACATGGGGAAGCTGAGACCTGTTTCCTTTTTTTAGGGAATGCATTAATGCAAAGTAACACCTAATAAATGAAAGTGCTGGTGGTGAAATATTAGCCAACAGCACCAATTTTCTTCAGTTTCAGTATTTGCCTTAAGCAAACATGTCTAAACAAATGTTTAGCTATATTTGCAGGGGAAACTGTTTGGAGGAAAATCTTAGGAACTATATGTTCAGACAAAATGCAGGTTCTTTGTTAAAGATGAAAGATCACAACAACAAAACCTGGACTTTTATTTAGAGCCACTTCCTCCTTCATATACTTGCTCACATTTCCTCATGCAGCTTATCGCAGATCAGAAGCAGCCTTTGATCCAACAAAAATAAGGCCTCTGCTAAATAATTAAAAGAAATCAGTTCAGATCTAAGGACAAAGAAGAATGCAGAAAAAAAAATGAAAGATTTTATGTTTGATTATCTTTGCTTTTCAATGGCTCATAAAATCTCCTTCTAATTCTCGATGATTTCTCATTTTCATGCATGCAGTGTGAAACAACAAGTGGAATGCAGACTTTTTGTTGACTTCTATTCTTCTTATTCTTTCCCCACATGTCATGTCTTGGCATTTGAAGGCCTACCGTACAGAGAACAAGGCTATCTAAATGTGCCTGGACAGTTTTTCTCTACAAAAAATTATAAATATCTCCACATACAGTACAAACATAATTGCATGACTGACTTCATTAATGTCAGACTTCATTTGGTTGACTTGAAGCTTTTGTAGCGATCTTCATGTTTACTTGAAAACTATTTCTAGATTTGGTTAGTGTTTACATTTTTAGCTCAAACGTATAGATAGAAATCCCAAGAAAAACAATGGAATAAAGTTAGTTATAAAAAATATGCATTGATTGTTTTATTATTTACGTATTACCACTGGTGATCCTGCATGGATGAACAATTATAGACATGGATAGATAGATGTTTAATTAGAATATTTGTGCAGGTTTTATTTCTAAATAACAGCCATTACATCAAATTAGGCATCTTTATTTCATGTTTTTGAGAACAAACTATGAAATTATGGTATTTTGCTCAAGGTTATGATACCTTGAGAAGTTCTTACTGCTCTCTACCAAGACAGTGATAATAAAACAGCACCTGAAAGGCAACTACTCATACAGCCTGTCATTTACATAATTTTACATCAGCTTTTATCATCTTACTAAAGAGCACAAATTAAGGAACATGTTTTATTTTACTCTGAAAGAGACATCAAGGGTTATTTAAATTTTTTATGAATACCGAGGGGAAGCCCATAAAGAGACAGAAACCTCAAATCTTCTTTAAAAGGACATAGATGAGAAATGTGGTTAAATTTTTAATATTTCATGCAGAATTTGAAGTTGAAAACAATGACTCTGTCACTAAAAAGTCCTAGCATTATTGCCCTGATCTGAGTTTCGTGGGTTAAACCAGAGAAACCTAATAGAATACAAGATTTATATAAACATTGCCAAGCAAAGGAATACTCATCAACATTTCTGTAAATTTCCAGGAAAAGAGCAAGAGAACATCAAGAATCATTATTTAGTATATCACTGAGAAATAGAATCAGCTGTTAATACACAACACACTGAAAGAGTATTAATTTGGAAAATGTATTCAATGTAATAAATTTTTGTCAAAAACTCAACACTTATTGCAAACACCTTCATTTAGATTTGTTGACCATTCTTTTAATAATTGTGATGTCATCAGTCGCACCCTGTTTAAGAAACTCTAAGTTTCCAAAGGACAAAAATTAATCCCTACTGCATCAAACTACTTTTATTACTAGGGACCATGGCTGCTGCAGGCTTAGTCTGCAGGAGGACATAAAAACCACTTTCCCTTACTCTATTTTCTCCTACGTCTCTCTATTTATGCATTTAAGCAGGGTCAAATTCCAGACCTCAAGGGCTGGTGTCCTGCTTCAACATCCTGACTCAAATATTAGCTCTTAGAGATTGCATTTATGCTATTATCAGTAGATTTAGGTGTATAGGTCAACACAGACTTCTAAAAGCTGCAGGATACCAGCCATTGAGGATTTGAATTTCAAACCACTGGGTTACCAGCTAAGCTATCGCCAATAAACTTATGTCCTTGCTCTGTTGATGATACACTTGGTCCTGGCACTGACAAGACTTCTGATGTGACTATGTGTACTACCTTTTTATCCCGTAGATTGGACTGCATGCTAGGATCAACTGGCCAGCTGTTCGTCCCCGAGAACAAACAGCTAAATGTCCTCTTAACACCAAGCTGCTCAAACTAAGCCAGGTTTTTTCTGGAGGTTTCTTTGAGTTAAAAAGGGTTGCAGCAGAGCTATTAACTTGATGCAATTGACTGGATTTTGCCTAGATAAACAACCTTTATCCCTACTGGCAATATAATCCAAGATAATTTGCATTGCATTACACAATGATAAAACCAGGCTGTGAGTAATTAGGTCTAAATTGTGTCTATATAAGCGTATTCAGAGGGTTAATTGTTCTCTTTGTGCACTGAACCAGTTTTTCTTGATAATTTTTCTCAATTATCATATTAACTGAATTGACAGTTTTCATTTTTAAATATTTTATTATGAATGGTTGGAAAATTCTACAGAAAAACAAATGGATCCAAACTATGAAAGCTCTTATGAGTCGTTTCTCACATATAAAAAGACTATTAAAAAAGCTGCTCTGCTTGACTCTGTAGGTGATCTACATTCTGCCAGAACCTGTTTTTTTTAACTAAGAATAAATCCTCATACCATTTCATTTGTTCTTGTATTCATATAAACTTTTAGCCATTAAGAGGAGGCTGTAAATGGGATTTTTATTGAATCCACGGTCCAGAAGGCCTTATCAGATTGCCTGTGTGTTCCTTGGACTCTCTACTAGTGCTGGTGAGAAGCTGTAAAATAAAACATTTTATTCTAGCGCTCAGTAAAAACCAGCCTCTGTTAATTGTGAAGCACTAATAGAAACCATAGCTTAGCTTTTCTTTTCTTTTTTTTTTAATACATATTTCACATTAACCCATCCCATTTAACAACAGCTCAAATCCCAACTTCAGTAAAGGAAAGTGTTGACCTCTGATTTAACACAGAACAGTTAAGGTGATAGAAAGTGGAGCGGCTACAGCTGGAGGGCAGAGAGGGAGTAGGAGCAGGGCCCCTTTACAATGAAGCCTTTTTATTTAGACATTTAAAGGAAAACTTTCTAACTGGTTAACGGTCGAACCTCCTGTTTTAAAACAACGAGCTGCTTTTACTCCATTCCCTTGGAAAAAAAGTTAACACACCTTAAAGTGACGCAAGTCTTTAGGTTTAGCAGCTCAGACACAAAACTAGGGAATGCAGAACAGTAATGTCTTCAGCTGATTCGAAAATAGAGCGAAACTAAAACGAGAAAATGCTTTTTAGGAAGATCAGACGAGATGCTGTCATGAGATATGAGCCTATATTGTGCAGGCAGCTGTTATGAAATAGTTCTACATGTGTAGACGATGCACAGATTTTCATTTCAGTTCCAAGCTTAGTCAGAAAAAGAGTTATAGTCAACTAAACAATAACTGCAGAATGCTCCATATTGAGATCGATTCAAATAGATTTCTGAAATAAATTGAATCTGTTGCTGAATGCAGAAAGGGAAAGTTATTGAAGCAGAACATCTTGAGTTTGTGAGACAGTCCTGAAAAGCTCCTGCAATGATTTAACTGGATGCAGGTTGTTATAGGGATGAGCTAAGCGAAGCGTTGAGCTCACACGGAGATGAAGATGGATGACAAATATCCGCTTCTGGACCTGAGACATTTGTTTAACAGAAACTGAAATCCAGCCAAGCAACCAATTCAAATGAGTTAGTGGAGGGGACCGTGGGAATCAGACATGCACAGAAACATTACAACAGCAATAAAAAATAAATAAACCGAAAGATGTTCAAGTTGCCTGGAATAGTTATTGAAATGTAAATACATAAGCAAAAAAGGTATTTGTGCAGAGAGGGTTTTTTCCCCACCAGAAATGAGGGCTAAAATACAATAATCCACTATTTTAATGAAACTTTCTGGGCCTCTATCATCTGCTTGAGCCCTGCTCCTTAACAGGAAATGTAAAATCTCTGTTTTTATATTTACCTAGGTCAGAGAGGTGAAGTTTAATTTTTTCTGTGCTAAACCTCAACCACATTCACCACTCTTCCTTATCTTTGAGATCTGACCATTTTGAACAAAATACCGTCAACAGCAATACAATAACATATATGGGTTGCTGCCAGCAAGATGTGATCATTGTACGCATAAGGTAAAAGTGTCTAGTCCCAATTCAAATATCTAGTTATAGGTAAATAAACGGACAGACTTCAACCAAACCTGCCATAAAGTTTCTGAAAACATCCTCAACTGCTTCTGGTTAGTTGTTTCTCTGTTCCATGTGCTTCAGTTTCATGTGTATCAGTCATCCTCTATAGCCAAATTCACTCAGTAGCATCTAATCTGTACCTGGTTAATCTGTTCGTCTGGTCCTACTTCAGTATTAAAGGTCATAGAATGCAAAACCGAGTTTACATTTTCATAGATGAATAACGATAGTTCAGTGGGTGAAATGGACGTACAGAAAAGTTCAAACCCCATCATCAGCACCTACTTTCTCTGCAAATCTCACAATTCTAAACGTCCACCATAAAACGGGTGAATCCGAACGAAGCACCGAATTGACGTCAATTAGGGGATGTTGCCTTATTTGGTTCTGGCCTGTACTTCCGTCACTCCCCTAAATTGACATACAGACCAGCCTACTGGTTCACTGGCCCAATGGAAGGGGGGGGGGGGGGGGGTTATGAAGTGTCGACTGCTGGGCTGTTGACTGGACCGGACTTTGGCAGAGCCATCAGCTGCCTGTCCTCATCCGGAGAAGGGGGGCTGGGGGCTGCTAAGGCAGGTTTCGCGGACCAGCCACGGAGCTCATGGCTCCGTTCTGCAGTTCTTTCAGTGAGTGAGTGCTCGTTGCTATGATGCGTCTTTTCTCAGCAGCTTTGCTCGTTGTAATCCAACCAATCAGCGCACAGCTCATCTAAATATTCATGAGCATACCATAAAAGGAAGAAAACCTGTCATTTCATTCTAGGGCTTATAGCCAGACTTCATTAAGGCTCATAGAACATCAAATATGCCGTTTTCAGCCCAACCAATGTTACACACCCTATTCAGAGACCTTAAGGACCAGCACCACATACCCTATATAATCATTCTATGACCCCTTGAAAAACACGTTTGAAACAAATTCTTGAGACATTCCCACCACTAGTCCTAAAAGAAGGTAAGAAACTGAAAAGAATCCAGAGACAATCGTGATTAAAACATCTTTCAAGTAAACTGTGTGCATTTTACTTTTTTTTGCTTGTGTTTGTATGAAACACACACAACCAGATGAAAACAGCCTCACTACTGCAGCTGTAACAAGACTAACTAGGTTAACTGTGAATAGGTCAAACCAGTGGCGGCCGGCCCATAGGGGGCGCTGGGGCACCGCCCTCCCTGATAAGAAGAGAGAAACGTAAAATATATTTTTAGAAATTAACTCACAAATGTCAGTTTTACTCTCTAGACTGTGTACCTATAAGCAAAACAAATTTTATAAACTACATTTCCCTATCTACTGTCATTAATTTGTGGATTTCCACAGACAGACTCCTACCGTCTCTGTTCTGGGGGCTGTGATCAGACTGACCCACATTTGCAGAGAATCTGTCAATCATGTACTATTGCTAGGTGAATTTAATGGCCAATCAGCGTCTCGGAACTTTATGGTATTGGGGTGCTGAAAATACTGCGCTTTAACAGGCTTCTGAACCCAAGCGCAGGTGCAGACAGTTAGAGGAAGGATGGCGAATGTAACGACCGAGATGCAGCTTCCACCAAATTCGGTGAGATCCTTATTTATCTACCCGTTTGCCAGAAGAATATCCCTGTTGTAGGATATGAACATTTCATGTCACGGTTATTGTGACTGTGACGAATCCACCTCGTCGCTTAAAACTACCTCTCTAACTTTGCGCGCCACACACACATTCCTGTTATACTGTGTTTGTGAGGACCAATACACTCGCGCTGAGACCAGTAGCTCCATGAACTTAAAACACACAAGCTGTTCCTTGTTACCTGCTGGCATATTGAGGGTGCACACTTAATATTTCAGTGGGGTTAGCCGTGTGTGTGTGTGTGTGTGTGTGGGGGGGGGGGTGTACGTGTTTATGCTACGGGGACTTGTCATCTTCAGTCTGGCTGCGTCTTTGCTGGGTTCAAACCCAGTTTGGTGTAATTGAATAAGTCAATGAATCTGTGTAAAAGAATTAAGTTGTAAAAATTATTTGTTTTTGTACATCAATTGTTTGTGGAGGTAATATATGGACAAAACTGATTAATGAGAAGAAATCAGAAATAAGAGAGCCTGATGTGAGGGGCTTAAACTATTTAATGAGGGCTGTGGGAAGAAAAGCGGCAATTTTTGTTTTCTGTTTCTTTGTTACATTGCTGGTAACCGGAGGGAGGCTGAGGCCCAGAGTATCTTGTATGTTTAGTTTCTTTTGCACCCTGTTTTGAGTTTTTGAGCTCAATAAATCACCAACACCGGTAACCCGACTGAGACTGGATTCTTGGAGGCCAAAGAACCCCGTCACAGTGACCCAAATCATCACTGTTACTGTTATTATATAGTAAATTAAATCATTACTGTTAAATTGTATGTATTGTCCAATTGTTTATTTGAATTCTTATTCCGGATTAGTTGGAGACATACACTAGGCTATATCAGCCCCACCAAAAATATTTTTCACCAGCCTCCACTGGGTCAAACACATATCTGGGTCACCCGCTTTCAACAACTGCTTCTCCAACCTCCTCACATATAATTCAATAGAGCTTCTAATATAATTTAAAATGCTGCATTTGCACCTGGGGGCAAACAAAACCTGAGTAACAAGCTGTTAGAAGCAGCAGAAATAATGAGAACTATCTGCTGGCTCAGAGTTAATGTTTTTTGTTTGTTTATCCAAACATCTTTGCCTGGAGAAAGTTGAATCCCATGTGAAGCTCAGGGTTTTCCAGTAAACATGTTCCTTACTGCTCTTGAACGCAGCCTAATGCTATGAATACATCCCAGAAAACACTGGAAACAGAGCTCTGCAGTGTTGCTCTCTTTCCTTCTCACCACACTCCTCTAAACTGACTCCAGACCTGTAATTTGGCTCCAGATCTGGATCTTCACACTGCAGACCCAGAAAACAAGAACTTAGTCCACCACAGGCACCAAAGGACAGGGGTGTTATTTTTGGCTCCCTGGAAGCATCGCTCTGGGTTCATGCTGAGCCGGGCAGATGAAGCAGAGGTCGTCTGTAGCCCCTGACCTCTGGTTTAACCTCCATCATTGGGAAAAATCTAAATCTATATAAGTGAGTTTTTCTTAAAATAAGTGCATTTGCTCTTGGATTGAGGAGGTAAAAGAGACATCTTGCCAATGGAACAAGACAATTTACACTTAAAATAAGAAAACACAATTGCAGTGTCTTATTTTAAGTGCATATTATCTAATTATCTTATTTTAAAAGTAAAAATATTAATTCCATTGGCAAACTATCTCATTTACCTACTCGAATTAAGAGTAAATACACTTATTTTAAGAAATGTGTACTTATTTCTAAATCCTTTTTACAGTTCACCTCTTCAGTGTCAAATCCTTTGTTTATTTCTGCTATTTTTAAGCTATTTTATTAGACTGTTTTGTTTTATTTGAAAAAGCCTCATAGTGTTCCTGACTCTGATGAGCTTTTTTTTTTTGCTAAATTCCTGACAGAAGCTAAAAAGCCCACTGACTTTGAACTTGTTAGGACTCTTGAGCTGCACGAGCCAGGCCTTGAAGAAAATACCATTGCTGCTGAGGTTGGAAGCAGTCATTTTGAAGCACTTAAAGGACCCAAAGGATAAATGGAAAGAAACAGAGTCTAGTGATGGACCTGAAAAGATCTCATCAGCACCGAGGCGCAGTGTCCATCAAGACTTGGGACAATCCTGGACAGATATGGATGCTGGAAACCTAATAACCATTTGACAGCCTTTTCAAAACCTTATTAAAATGCCACAGTCTTAACCTAAGTCTATTCGGACTTTCAAATGGTTTTTAAACCTTTAATACTAAAAGATTGAATCTTTTCTTCCAGCTGTGGGTTGTTTGGGGCGTTAGACAGCAGCTGGCTCTGTAGTGATGTTGTAGGGGACATCCCTCATGGCAGAGGACCCCCATCTGAGTGGTAATTACTGGGTTTTTCAACAGAACAATGCCACATTTCACAATGCCTTCCTTGACAAAGAAATTCCTCCAGGAGAATAGCGTCACTCTTTTGGACCATCCCACCTTTTCTCCTGGTGAAATCCCACTGAAACATTTGGGAAGGATAACAGGGAAGGCCTTCCAAAATGGAAATCATCTTTAGACAGTGGAGGTTCTCAGCAAGGCAATGTTCCCAATAGCCTCATGGGAACACATACAGAAGGTAAACCTGAGATATGCATTGAAACTTTGATAAACTGCTCATTTTAAAACAAATTGCTGTTTTTAACAAATTACCTCCTCAAAAGATTTTGCCTCTTACTCACATTTCCTCCTTTAGCATTTGGAAAATCTATTTAAAACCTTCTTAAGATTCAACGGTTGAAAATGCAAATCTTACCATTTTTAACCAGCCTTAATATGTTTCCTCAAAAGAGTAAATTTAGCAGTTTTTTCGGTTTTACAGAACAAAACAGGCACCTTCCTCCTTTCTATTGATCATAAATTCCCTACTCTAAACACAAATCAGATTGTAGGTTTCTCTTCTAGAGGGAAAATACCTAAAATGAATTAACTGCAATAATTTCACCTTATGTAGACAGGAAATCCAAACCAGAGAGCAGAGGATAATGAAGCCCAGGGGAGTTTTTCTCCCATGAGATCTTCTGGTATGCTGTATCCTGTGACTCGTTAGACTCCCTGACCTGATCAGTAACTCCACTCTGGTCTTCTGTACCTTAAGCAGAACCTGAATTGTCCTTCTGGAAGGGATACAAGCTTTTAAATCTGGTGGAAAGGATCAGAAGGTTACATTACAACCCCACTTCTGCTCAACAGATGTTCCACAAAGCACCTTAAAAGCCCTAATTACTGACATGGTTTCAGCCTGTGGAGCATGTGAACAAAGGAGCGTCTGAAAATCTTTAAAAAGCCCTAATCTTGTATCTGTCTGCATGTCAGGGTCATTCAAATTATGTGAAGTGACTCTTGTGTGCGCTAGATTAATGATTCACAGATTAATCTGTTCTTCAGGGAGGTGATTGAACTGTTCATTTCAGCTCAAAACAGGATGTAACACAATGAAATTCGATCGCTCTTCATAAAATGAACACAAAATCATTTGGATCAGTTTAGAAAAAGAAAGTAATAGCAGACTCACCAGAGCCAAGGAGGCAGGCAGGCAGAGTGTGGCTGAAGAAATGAGATCATGAACCAGCTGCTGTGCTCTGACAGACTCTGCCTCTCTCTCTCTGAGGTGTGGCTCTAACCAGGAAATCCATCCTCTTTTTTTTTCTAAAGGTTCATTTTTCACTTTTCCCCTCCCTTTCAGCTTTTTTTTTTAACTAACAGTGCCTCCTTCTGGCAAACTGTTCATACAGCCTTATAAATGCAGTACAGGCGACACCAAAACAGACTGGAAGTGGATCCAGCTCTTTTCTCCTTTTCAGGGATTTAACCCCATAATATTAGACTTTTACTGAGAAAAACTAACCACTTTTCAACATGAAATGTTCAGTTCATGTTTAGACTGGGGGTATATATATAATAAAATGAAAAGTATTACACTATATTGCCAAAAGTATTTGCTCACCTGCCTTGACTCACATATGAGCTTAAGTGACATCCCGTTCCTAATCCATAGGGTTCAATATGACGTCGGTCCACCCTTTGCAGCTAGAACAGCTTCAACTCTTCTGGGAAGGCTGTCCACAAGGTTTAGGAGTGTGTTTATGGGAATTTTTGACCATTCTTCCAGAAGCGCATTTGTGAGGTCGCACACTGATGTTGGACGAGAAGGCCTGGCTCTCAGTCTCCGCTCTAATTCATCCCAAAGGTGTTCTATCGGGTTGAGGTCAGGACTCTGTGCAGGCCAGTCAAGTTCATCCACACCAGACTCTGTCATCCATGTCTTTATGGACCTTGCTTTGTGCACTGGTGCACAGTCATGTTGGAAGAGGAAGGGGCCAGCTCCAAACTGTTCCCACAAAGTTGGGAGCATGGAATTGTCCAAAATGTCTTGGTATGCTGAAGCATTCAGAGTTCCTTTCACTGGAACTAAGGGGCCAAGCCCAGCTCCTGAAAAACAACCCCACACCATAATCCCCCCTCCACCAAACTTTACACTTGGCACAATGCAGTCAGACAAGTACCGTTCTCCTGGCAACCGCCAAACCCAGACCCATCCATTAGATTGCCAGATGGAGAAGCGCGATTCGTCACTCCAGAGAACGCGTCTCCACTGCTCTAGAGTCCAGTGGCGGCGTGCTTTACACCACCGCATCCGACGCTTTGCATTGCACTTGGTGATGTATGGCTTGGATGCAGCTGCTCGACCATGGAAACCCATTCCATGAAGCTCTCTGCGCACTGTTCTTGAGCTAATCTGAAGGCCACATGAAGTTTGGAGGTCTGTAGTGATTGACTCTGCAGAAAGTTGGCGACCTCTTCGCACTATGCGCGTCAGCATCCGCTGACCCCGCTCCGTCAGTTTACGTGGCCTACCACTTCGTGGCTGAGTTGCTGTCGTTTCCAAACACTTCCATTTTCTTATAATACAGCTGACAGTTGACTGTGGAATATTTAGGAGCGAGGATATTTCACGACTGGATTTGTTGCACAGGTGGCATCCTATCACAGTTCCACGCTGGAATTCACTGAGCTCCTGAGAGCGACCCATTCTTTCACAAATGTTTGTAAAAACAGTCTGCATGCCTAGGTGCTTGAATTTATACACCTGTGGCCATGGAAGTGATTGGAACACCTGATTCCAATAATTTGGATGGGTGAGCAAATACTTTTGGCAATATAGTGTACATCCATGTTATTTACTCCCCTCTTTCTTATCTTGGGTATGTCCATCTATATCTATTGCTCCTATAGGGTGAATATATCCTTCATATACAAAGTGTATATCATAACACAAGGAATACTGCAACAAATGAAAGGTTTTTATATGAAAACATTCCAAACAATAGTTAAGGCATCTAGTGAGGTGCACCAGGGCTCTGTGTTTGATCCACTTTTTTGGTATATTAACATTCCCTTTGACAGATCCATAATGAATTTGTCAGGAATCAAGTTTGTGTGGTCTGTTTTTGTGTTTCTTTTTCTCCACCACCAGGTGGTGCCCAGTCCTCGTTGGGCCTCATTGGATCATTATTTGGAGGAGTACTTAAGCAGTGAACTGTCACTTCTTCGGCGCCAGAATGTTTACCAGTTTTGGGTACTCTTGTCAAGCTGAGTTTAGCTGAGTCTAATCTGAGTTTTGTTTCACTGAGTCTAACGTTGTTTTTGTCTTTGCCTTTCGGCAGGAAGTCTTCCTGCATACTGGATGTTTAGCCTTCTCCCACCTGGAAGGATTATCTGTGTTCACACTGAGCACAGGAAAAAACCTCCACATGTGCCGTTCAAGTTCTTACGGAAATCCAAGTGACAGTCCGCTCCATTGCTCCTCTGGATCCTACGTATGTCTACCTGTCCACTCTCCAACGAGTCCCCTCTTCACTAGATCAACCCACACTGACTGGATTCGAAGCGAGAGACGAACCCCCCCAAACGTGAGTCCCTCACTAGCATTATCCTTATGGCATCCAAGATTCCCATGGTCCCGGAACTAATCATTGTGATATCCTGTCCAGACTTTCTAGTTCCTGTTCACCAGCTCTCTGAGTTCCAGATCCAGCCCCCCTGCCCTTACCACAATAAACCTGTTAAACCTTTGCCTTGCTCTCTGAGTGGTTCTCTGCATTTTGGGTCAGATCCTTAAAAAAATCATGACAGAATGAATCTATTGTAGATCATGTTGGGCTTTGCTTTCCTTCTAATTCTATTATCTTCAAACTGTCCTAATGTCCTGATGTCCATAAGGAGCATGGTTCATCCTATAGGGTGACAGATCATTTGAATACTGCTGTCAGGCTAAGATTGGGATATTTTGGTAAGTATTGAAGGTTTGTTAAAAACAACTAATTCAGAAATTATTACATATGATATTAAAATGGTAACCCTTAAAATGTTTTTGTTTTGTTTTTTTGTTTAAAAATTACAACCAAACTGTTATTATTTCTCTTTTCCCAAATAAATGATTAAACAAATAGATAAATATTGGATTTTTAACATAAGTAGGTGTCCACATGATACACATATATAAATAGGTTATCAAATTCTCCAGTGTGCACATGCCATCATAATGGAGAAATTTACCCACCCACACCGGGAATTGCTAACACCTTTCAAAATAAAGCACACTTTCTAAAAAAGATTTCAAGCTACACAAAGTAAAACAGGAAAACAGAGATTTTTTTTTAACCTAAAATAACACAGATCATGAAATAAAACAATAACAAAATGTGTAAAGCTTGGTCAAATCAAACAATATTGACACAAAATAAATTAGTCTACTATTCGGACTATTCGGACTTCAAAATAAACGGTCTGAAAAATGTTTTAGAAAAGACATTCGGACTGCTTTAGGACTCAGATCTGGAGACACAAAAAAATGACTTGATCAGAATAAGTTAAAGAGGATTGTATGGAGTAAAAGGCAAAGGCATGAGTGATAGTTTTAAAATCTAAAGACTTAAATTCAAATTGTATCCTCTATTTAACTGCAAGCTAAAAAAGAAACAGACGACTTTGGACGATGTGAGCAAAGATCTAGAAATTAGGGATGTCCCGATCCGATTTTAAAATCAGATATCGGTCCGACATTAGCCCAAAAGAATATCCGATTATATCGGCCGGCATTTAAAATCTCCGATATCCTCATGCTGATAGAAACACTCTGCTTTTATGAGTTTTTGTTACTCATCAGTTAATTTTACAGGGGTCATTTTTTTGTACCTTTTGTTGTTAACTTTTTTTCCCGTTAGGTAATATTACTTGACCCACCCAGCCTTCCTAACATTATACACTATAAATGTATTCACACTAATATATCAGGTCAATATCGATGTCAGCCAATTCTCAAAGCTGCAAAATCGGTATCGTATCGGAAATGGAAAAAGTTATATCATTAATAGAAACCTTTGAACTAAACTAAGAAACAGGAATAAGGGCCTGTTGGACAATACAAAACAACCACAGACAAGAGCGCAGTCCAATAACTTAGCAGATCAGCTGTGTAGATGATCTTAAGGAGTTAACTCACATATACTAACATAAATTTTTATATTAAAATATCTAAGAAGAAAAGTCTTAATAAATGTAGCTCTGATAATTAATTATTACACATAGCTTTTAGTTTGTTGAATTATAAATCTGTCTACATCCTTGGGGGGGAGTGGCGGCCTAGTGGTTGGGAAATAGAGCTTGGAATCCAGAGGTTCTGTGTTCAAAACCCACTCCCACAGACTGCCTCTCTGGGTCCCTGAGCAAGACCCTTAACGCCACACCGCTCCCTGGGCGCCCCATGATGGCAGCCCACTGCTGCCCAAGGGGATGCGTTAAATGCAGAGATAAATTTCTCCAATGTGAAATCAATAAAGTTCAATTATTTTTTATTATTAACATAAAAATGTCTAAAAAGAAGTCTTAATAAATTTAGCCCTGATAATAAATCACTGTAAAAAGAAATACATGTTTTGTTTGTCTAATTAAGGACCCTTGCTGTTAATTATTACACATAGCTTTTTGTTTTTTGAATTATAAATCAACAAAAATCTTATAAAATCTTTTAATTTGAAATATATAACCGGAAGTGATAGAGTATTAAATTCTGAGTCTGACGCACTGAGCCCATTAAAGCTGCGGCAGAACATCAGCGGTACCACCTGATCCAGAGGCAGCAAAAAAGAAACCGGCGGAAGAAATACAGAGAAAAAATATCTGACACATCCCATCATAAACAGGTAAAGATCTTCCTCCACTGATCTTTTATACTTTGATCTTTTTTTTTTATTTTTTTAGACTCTGCAACTGAGGTAATTTTAAATGATCAAAGGTTATGGTCTACAACTAAAACAAAAGGATATAAATTCTTATTATTCTAGGTTTCTAGGTTTTATTTGTTGATTAAACCTTTTTGATTGGATGTGTAATTCGGGATTTTCTTGTCTCAGTCGTGATTTCTGCCTGCAGCTCCGCGGGCCAACGCCTTAAACTGCTGCTGAAACACTGCAGCCAATAAAAATCAGCATCCAAGGCTGTTATAGGTGACAGATTTTAACCCACATCTTTGTTTTTCTGTTGCTGCCCACAAGGTGGGTTTTTTGTTGGTCCCTTGACGCATGCAGGACGCGCGTTTCCAGGAATAAAAGCAGCCTGAAATAAAACCCCAGATATCTGAGCGTTATTTCCGTCTTCTGAGACGCGCTGACCCGGTTTTTGTTCCAGTGCCAGAAATAATCCCCATCAGTCAGAAATAGGGCTGACTGATACAGAACCACGCCCAGAGGGACAGGCTGGGGTCCTTCAAACAATAACCATCCCTATCATCTTCTAATTTAACGGATTAAAGACGCTTATTTTTAGTCTCAGTTGGTCACTGCTATGCATGACCTCAGCATATTCTATTCTAATTATTATAAAGGTACCCTGCATTTTAAATTAACAAAGCTTGTCTGGCTTATATATAGGCTGCATTTATACCCTTTCTACACCTGTTTTAATTGAACACTCAAATTTGCTCTAATGAGCACCATCTCCATCTGATACAAACACAAGTGAAAACAGGATGTACATTCACATCTGGCCTATTTTAACTTATTGGACCAATATCAATGTGTAGAAAGAAAACACCTGATATGGTCCCCTATTGATTTTAGGGGGCATCCTAAAATTAAAGATAACAAATCTGGGCGTGCCATTCTGTTCAGATCCTCCCCAAACTGCTTTAATGTGCTTTACTGCACAATTTTTGACTCGAAATCACATAAAAAGCATGCACATTCTCTAAAGGATGCTTTAGACCTTCTACTGTTATACGTAGTGTTGCACCGTTGCCATTTTTTGGCCCCAATACTGATTCCTCGCTGTGCAGTATTGCTGATACTGATACCATACCAATACCATCTATTTGAAATTAATGTGTGTGTGTTTACATGAAGAACTGCATGCTACATGGATGTAAAATAATTGCAATCTTGGATTTGTCAAGCTGTTGCTTACCTTTGTGAGGAAAAAGACTAATACAAAGGGAATCCAGTAGAACATTTTATTGCATACCTGGAATGGGTGACAATAGTTGAATAAACTTTTGGCTCTCAAAATGGTATCGGTGCCCTATTTGTTGGTACTCGACCATACCGATTCCACCAGTTTAGTGCTGGATCGGGGCCCCACCTGATACTGGTATCGGTAGAACACTATATAACAGTTATGCAAAGATTATTTTATTGGAAGTTAGATTATATAATGAATACATTTTCAACAATAAAGTAGAAAAAAGTTTTCCTAGATTGTTCTAGAGGTGATGAATGAAAGTGAGTTGAATTGAATTTACAGAGAATTCTGGGTAACAGCTTAAATATCTGTTAAACTGAATTATATTTTCCATTCATTTAAAATCTGTAGAAAAATTATCTGAGAACCTACACCAGTGTTTTCCCAATATATTTGCATGCATTGATATTTTGTATCAGTTTTGCAAGCTCACAAAATAAAATCCTAGTATGAGTTAAAAAAAAAAGGCTGAAAATTACACCACTAGACTATTTGATGCAGAAGTATCACATCAGATAAAGTTGAGATATCTGGACCCCAAAGCAGATGATGTTTGGCATAGATTAAAAACAGTACTGAAAGAAATTTATCTTAAAGCAACTGAAATACAAAGAGGTGGAAGTGTCATGGTTTTCACACACCAAACACCCAAATTTTAATATTTATATAATTTTATTACATAACTTCCCATTTACTTCTATAGATGCTTTTAAAACCTTTCAAATAAACCTTATGACGCCTGCTCAGTTATTGGAGCTTATATAAAAATGCATAATTGTGAGGTTCATTTCTTGAGAATTAATAAAGTATAATTTCTCAAAACTAACTCTGAGTTTAGTTATTTAAAAAATATTAAGTTTATTGAATTGCACAATAATTAGGGTTAACTTTATTCAATTCAAACAATAAGCTTAATTTTTTTTTTTTTTAGATAAATACACTTTTTTAATTTTTTTAATTTTAGTAAGTATACTCCGTTAAAACTAAATGCATAAACCTGATATTTATGTTTTTCAAATAAATATGGTTGATTATAAAAATCAGTATGCATCATGTAAGGTTTATTGAATGTTTGTGTTAGAATTATCTAATAAAAAGTACAGGTCATGTTTAGTGGTGAGAATCAAATGCAGGCAGCAATTATAGACCAAACAAAAAAAAGTTTATTAAAATAATACTAAACAGGAGAGAGGTGATCAGGGTAGGCAGTCCATTCCGCACTAGAAGAGTGGAAGTGTAGTCGCTGTTCCAGCATTGAAAAATGTTGTAGGGTGGACAGGCAGGTGGCAGATCTGAGGAGCAATCAGATGAATGTTTGCAGGAGGGCAGAGACAGCAGTCAGCAGGACTTCCAACACAAGACTTCAGTAGGGACTAGGCCAAGAAACCAGAGAAGAATCCACGAGAGGAACTGCAGGGGAGGACAAAGTCAGAAAGCTAGTATTAAGCTACTTTTAGCACAATATAAGCCCAAAAGGCAACTGAGGGAGCTGTTTACCACAGGATGTGATTTAAGCGTCAGGCCTCTTCTTCTTCTTGTGAGGTTTTATGGCGGTTGGCAAACTAGTGAAAAAGTGCATTACCGCCACCAACTGATACGGATTAAAGCAAGGAAACAGGAAAAGACTCATCCCAGAAACAAAAAAAAAAACTGTTTAACTTAACCCAACATAATAAATACTTGATCATTTGCACTAATAATTTTAATCTATCTTTAAATCATTGTCACTCTGCCAGTTCCTAATGGTCTTATTCGTTTTCCTATCATGCTCTCAACCAGTGGCGGATCTAGGGGGCGGCTACTTGGGCTGCAGCCCCGGATGTTTCCCCCAGAGTCCCGGATCTCGCTTCTGAGCTGATCTGAGTAAAATGTGCAGTATTGGAATTCACCAGATGGTGGCAGCATGCACAGCAAAGCAGCCTGTAGCATTCCCGTGCAGAAGAAGAAGTTCTCACCAATGGCTGTTGCTAATTAATTGTTACTGGTGTTCCAGGGATGTGAAGCTCTGACTGACTTCCAGACGTTGTTTTTCCCGGTGTTCTATGGAATTCTGTTCCCCTTGTGTTGGGAGCGCATTGAAGCCAGACAGGCGGACATGGCGGATGGAACCATTTTCACGACGGGTCTGATCGATTTCTCGCTAAAATCAGCTATAATTATGTCACGGTTGTAACATCCAGTTTAATCAGCAGCTGTTGTTTACAAAATTGTAAAATAAATAAATAGACGAGGTCATTTTAAGCTATTTTGTGTTATTTTAAACGCCAAGAAAATCGTCTTTTTCCATCTTCTGTCACCTGACAGAACCTGACAGAAATAAAAGTCAGTCACCAAACACAGTTTTCCAACAAGTAGTGAGTATTTATCATTTTTCATTGCTGATATCAGAGGATGGAAACTGGCTGATAGCAGGACACAAATATTCCTGAAAAGATGAGAGTGTAGACTTTCTGATTTATCCCCTTCTAATGTAAAATATGACAGATTACTGGATTAAGGACATTCCTACTACATGATATCACAAACAATTTTTGAGAATCTGGAAACAGATGCTTTTTACTTCCCAAAGATATGGGAGGAGGAGAGACTTGATGTTTCAGCTGCCTGAAATAATCTGTTCCTCCTCCATAACATGGGAAGAAATTAATTTACCTGCAGGACTTTAACTGTGTTTATTCATATTCCTCTGGATTTGGTGACATTTGATAATTATTTGCCAAAGTTATGAGAGGGAAATTGTATATTTTAGCCACCTGATATAATCAGTCCCCCCTTTGATGATTTTTATGAAATATATTTTCTGTTTAAATGTTTATCTAACCATTCACATATATTCCAAAAAAAAGTTCAAACCAAAACCACTGGACATTGTTTTCCAAGTTTGAAGATGTTTCTCAATTCAAAATGTCTGGAGCAATGCCACTGCAGATATTTGGAATTGAGAATTAAAATACATTAAATAAAGATAATCAAACCAACAACTATTTTGGATTTTAAAATATAAAATAATAAATGTTTTAAACATAATATATGAAAAATAATGACAGTTTCAAAGGATTTGTTTATTTTTTTCCCCCATGTTATGGGGAAACAGATTATATCAGGTGGCTAAAATATATTATTTCCCTCTGATAACTTTGGCAAATAATGATCAAATGTGACCAAATCCACAGAGTTAGTTGTTGATGAAGAGAGGAATAAACACAGTTAAAGACTTGCAGGTGAATTCATTTCTTCCCATGTAATGGAGGGGGAATTATGTGTGATCGCATGTAGTATAGTAGAAATTTCTTTAATCCAGTAATCTGTCATATTTTACATTAGAACGGGATTTAGAAGAAAGTCTACTCTCTCATCTTCACCCTCGGGGCTAAGCCCCTGACCTCCTACAATCCTAGATCCTCCCCTGCTCTCAACTATTTCCTGGTTTAAATCTTTAACTTCCAGATACTTTTCTGCAGCTTTTACTATTATTTTGATTTTTCTGATTTTTCTTGTCGTCTGTGCAGTACAATTGATCACTTCAACCATGAAAAGGACAAAATCTTTTTAACAATCAGTGAATCTTGTACAATTTTGGGACATTTCTCCACAGGTTTTGAGTTTGCCATGTTTTGAACTGTTGGTTTGATTTTTCCAAATGAGATGGGATCCTTTTTGCAGCTTCAGCATAAGTTATTCCGAGCTCAAATTTATTTATTTTTTTATTTCCTAAGACCTTTTGCTTACTTCACAGCCGCGATATGCAGCAGTATGTTCTCCACCACAGTTACAGCATTTGATCTTAGCTTCTTTCCCACATTTTCCATACTCATGCTCTCCAGCACACCTTCCACATCGCTGTTTTCCTTTACATACTGCTGCTACGTGTTCGAATTTTGGGCATTTGAAGCATCTCAAAGGTGAAGGGTTGTAAATTTAAACATTGCAACTATCAGGCCTCCGGAACCCACTCTTTTAAGCTCTGGATAATCAACCCTGATGAGGCACAGCTGGGGGTCAGACCTGTCACATGCTGCAAAGGGAGGAATGGAAAAAAAAAAAAGAAACACGGGGCATAACAGTACATGGGAATTTGTTATGTAATAAGTTTATGTAAATCATAAAATTTAGCTGAAGTGCTTTTGAAAGTATGTGATGACATCACCATTGGTTTCTGCAGGGTGTTTAAAGAAAATGTGAGACTGAACCTACTGACTGAACAACCTACAACAAGACAATACACAAAACATAGAGTCAGGGCCGGGGTCCTGATCCAAATGAAATGATACAGTGACACAAAACTGCACAATATATGGAGATGCATATTATAATATATATTATTTAAATTAAGATTTTTGAATGCAACAGCATGCAGGTATATTCATACTGATTTTAATCTTTATCCAGACAGTGAAACGATGGAGAAATCTAGCAGCCAGTACGACTCGTTCCTCTTCTGGAGGCAGCCCATCCCGTCCCTCGACCTGTCGGAGCTGGAAGACCTGGGATTTACCGTCAGCCAGCTGATGAGCAGCAGCAAAGCAAAAGATAAGACGTCCCAGCTGCGTGGACGAGACGACGACGTGAGCGGATTGGTCTATAGAGTGTTTTGGTTCATTGGGTAGTGTTCTCTCCTGAATGAGCGGCTCATTTACTGTTGTTTTTTTATGCTTTTTTCCCTGCAGGATGCGCTCTCTGAGTTTTCCTCCTTTAATTACTGGAGAGCTCCAATCGCTGATGTGGATGCTCTGCTGGCTGACCTGAACCTGCTGCCCTGAACCCAGATCAGTCCTACTTCATCCAAACCTATAATAGGAACTTTACCTGGAACTCTAACTCTGCAGACAGACTAAAGTTAATCATGATGATTATCCATGTTTCTTTATTTGCAGCCAAGTTCGTCCCAGTTTCAATATTTATTTCTGCTTTTCACAAGATTCAAGACTCTACGAACCCTTCATGTACATTTGGGGTTTAATTCCAAACACAGGCACGAGGTTAAACCCTGAATTTTAATTTAATCTGTTTTTAACTGCAGGATCAAATAAGTCTCATTCATCTGGAATGAATAAGACTTTGGTTTTTGCAAAATTTGTTAATATTTTTTTTTTTATATTTATGCCTTTTTTTGTCTAATTTGATGCTGCTTTATGAACAGCTAATTCCCCACATTTCTATTTATTTATTTATTCATTTATTTATTTCACCTGCTGTTGTTGAGCATGACTGGAACTTCAGCAACAGATGCCATATCAGAAATAAAATGCTTTAAAAAAATATATGTATAAATGCTTTGAAGGTTTTTTTGTTGTTTGTTATGGTTTAAAAAAAAAAATAGAAGATTTTAAAAGCATTTAAATTGCTCACTAAATGCAAAACATTGCAGTTTATGTACAACATTAAAAGCATTAAAAACTCATTAGTGGGTTTATTTCTTAAGGTATCACCCACCTTTTTGAAGCTTATTCATGGGCACTAAGTCAGACGAAGGGCCGCATTACGCTCCTATGAACTGGAGTTAAGCTATACTTCATGTATTAAAAAATATTAAAGTTATTAAATATTAAAGCTCTAAAAATGCAAGTGTGATTAAAAAACACAGCAACAGGATCAAATAAAAGCTCACTGGGGAATTGTACTATTTTTTTTAAAGGGGCCTGTGGGCCCCCCCGGTGTTGACCCCTGCTTTGGATAACCTCAGTTAACACAAGGAGCAATTTACAAATTATTATCCCATTTAAGAATAACAAAATGAAGGTAAAATATTTTTTTAATCCTTTCTTAACAGATTATTCTTTTTCTCATCAGTTTATTTTCTTTATGTTGTCAAATAGTTTCTATTTGGCTGACTTATTGATTCTGTACATCTGGATGTAATCAGGCCTGTCTGTGGGTGCTGAAATGTAACCAAAGATGGTTTTATTCACAGGTAAATTAATTTACAGCATAGGAATGGATTACTTAAAGTGAGCAAAACTCTGTAACTTAGTTTAAGCCTTTAAAACTAAAGATCATAATTTCCCAAATGTTTAATAAACTATCCATAGAGCATACAAACAAAAAATGTGTTTTCACATCACAAAGCAAAAAAAAAAAAAAAAACATAAATTTGTTTAAAATAAAACACCTAGAGTTTGATAAATGCTATACATTTTTTAGCAAAAAAAAAAATCTATTCTCTCCAAATATGTTAAGATTTTACATACTTTAGGATACTGCAGCATGAGGGACTGACCTGGGATAAGTGGATGTGAACACATTTATCCTTCAAATTAATTTAAAAATTGCATTTAATGGGAAGGGCTAAAAATCCTTTTGATCTTTTTTCTCTTTTAGTTGTTTTTTCCCTTTGCGATTCATTTGGTATTTTTAACCGAATTGTCCTTTTATGATGATGTGATAATTTGCATAAAAGCTCTAAATAAGGTAAAAATATTAGACCAGTGTTTTTATCAGTTTCTCTTGTTCTAAAGATATATCGCCTGAAGAATACAACTGATGAACCTACAGATGTGAAGATAGCAGAGGTCACCATTCTTCAAAGAACTGAGCAAACAATTATCCTTTTTTATTAACAACTTTTATTTTGACAGGTAATATAATTTAGGTTAGTTCTCTCCATGAAAAGAGAGACCAGTAACACAGAAACAACACAAAAATAGAAAAAAAAGCATCCTGATATTTAAAAAGTAAATCTTAGCCTCCAAAAAAAAAAAAAAAAAAAAAAAAAAAGGGTTAGAAACAAAAATGAAAAAAAAAAAAAAAAACTTGTGCAAACTGAAAAAAAATGAGAGAAAAAAAACTAGGTGTGTGGATTGTGGCTGTAATAATCTACAGATGATTTTGTTTACTATAATTTAGGTGTTGAATGTTACATACTTAAAAATAATAAAGCTGGACAAAACATTTCTTAAGCTTATCTGGAAAAGGGAGATGGCAATTATTACCCCGCCGTCTGCCAAAATAATTCATAAGATTCCACATCTCAGAAAATAAACTTCGATTTCACACAAACAAAAAACATTACATGAAATAAAAGGCAAGCTGATAAACAATTTACAGGAAAATTTCAAAATTAGGCAATTTACATGTATGATTTCAGTATTTTTGATAGAAAAGATTACATTTTTAGATAATAATAAACGATAACTATATTTTAAAATTAAAGTAAGGAAAACAAAGCACTTTATTGAAGGAGTTAAGGTAATTAAAATACAAGTTTCCTCAGACGTGAATTAAACTGTAAATTTTGTAAGTCACACAGCCAGAGCAGGAATTTGCTCGTTTTCGTCCTTTTTTTTTTTTTTTCAATGAACTTTATTTAAATGAAATTAGTATACAACAAACAGTATAATGAACAATACAACATTCAAGCAATACAACCAGGGGTGATTAGATAAGAACATGCAAAGACGTACACATCGAGATTGTCCTTTGAGCCTTTTGATTTGTAGAGTCTGTTATTGATTTGACATATAGACCCATATCTTTAATGAAAAAAGAAAAACAAGGTGTCCTATTAGCAAACTTGCATTTATGAATATAATATTTAGCAAAGAGTATTAGTAAGTTTATTATAAAGAAATGATCAGCAACCTTTCTATGAAATCTATAGAAACAAAATAAAAAATTTTCCCAGCATAAAGAAAAATTGTTTAAGATATGGTCAATAATAAACCTGCTAAATTCAGACCAAAACCTTTGTATAACAGGGCAGAGCCAAAAAAGATGTGTCACATTTTCTGGATGGCCCTCACAGAAAGTGCAATTAGTGTTTATGTCGCGTTTATATTTTATCATATAATGTTTAGCAGGGTAAATTTTATGGAGAATTTTAAATGACACTTCCTTCACCTTGTTTATAATTAAATATTTATGGGGGATCATCCAAACAGTTTTCCAGTGAATATCTGGGATATAACGGCTCCAATAAAATGTTATGGCTGGACGAGAAACAGTAAGTTCTTGGAACAATCTGCGTATTCTCTCATTGCTTTTCCTAAACTCCATTGAAAAACAGCTTTTTCCCACAGATGATTCGGTTAGAGCAGGGATAAAAGGAGGAACAGACAGAGTATAATTAGTGTTTTTAAACAACATTAAGGTGCCCAAAGGTACAGCATTAACCACCATGGAGAATTCCTGGATACTAACTGGAAAATTATATGTCGAGCAGAATTCATTGTAATTGATTAATCGTCCTTCTTTATTAATCAGCTGAGCCATCAGTAAAATTCCATTTTGAACCCAGGTTTCAAGATAGAGTGACCTGTTTTTAAATAGAATATCTCTGTTGTTCCAGATGAGGTATTTGTGAGGTGAGAAGTTATGTTTATAAATGAGCGTCCACGCTAAGAACACCTGCTTATGGAAAGATGAGAGTTTTACAGGGAGTTTCTCAACATTGTAATTACAATGTAGAATAAAGTTGAAGCCACCAAAGCATGAGAAAATGTGTTGTGGTATAATGTTCCAGATAGAGGTTGGATTCTTAAGGAAGTGTTTAGCCCATTTAATTTTAAATGTGTTATTTAGGGTAGAGAAATCCAGAAAGTTAAGTCCACCTGATTCATAATTATTCATAATAACACTTTTTTTGATATAGTGAGTACGATTTTTCCATATAAAATTAAGAAGCATACGATCAATATCTTTACAGATTTTATTGTCTAAATGTAAGGCGAGAGCAGCATAAGTCAGTCGGGATAATCCTTCAGCTTTAGAAATCAAAATTCTTCCTCTAAGAGATAAATCCCTCTGAAGCCACTGGTTCAGTTTATTTTTGGTTTTCTGTATAATTGGTATGAAATTAGAGGAGCATCTTAACTTCTGGTCTTTAGAGATTAAGATTCCTAAATAAGAAACTTCTTGTTTAATAGGAATATTGCAAATATCAATAGCATGACAATCCTTAATCGGTAGCAATTCACATTTTTTTTAATTTAAAAATAAGCCAGAGGCTTTGGAAAAAGTATTAATCACCTCTAAGGCCAGAGGGATCTGGTTTGCATTCCTTAAAAATAGTGTGGTATCATCTGCCAGCTGGCTGATTATGAGTACTTTGTTAGGTAAGCTGATTCCATGTACGGCACTATTGGAGATATGAGTTGTAAGGATTTGAGAGCAAAGTAAGAATAAATAAGGTGAAACGGGACATCCTTGACGAATGCCACGTTTTTTTAAGTCAAATCTTGGGGTGGTGCCGTTTGGCAATTTAATAACACTATTGGAGTTGGAGTATAATGTTCTGACTGCATTACAAAAAAAGGGGCCAAAACCAAATTTTATTAAAGATTGAAAAATGAATTGATGTTCTATTGTGTCAAAGGCCTTATAGAAATCAAGGAAAAGAATAAAACTTTCATCAGGCACTAGATATGAATAATCAAGTAAGTCTAGAACAAGTCTAATATTGTTAGAGATGTGTCCGTTCCTCATAAAGCCTGATTGTGTCTCATCAATAACTGTGTCCAAAACCTCTTTAAGTCTGTAAGCAAGTATTGAAGCCATAATTTTATAATCATTATTGAGTAGACTTATAGGTCTCCAATTATCAATAAATAGAGGGTCTTTGTTTGGTTTTGGAATGAGTGTTATTAGGCCTTGAGTCAGGGTAGGAGGGAGAGTGTTGTTCTCTATACTTTCTAGAAATACCTGTAAGAGAAATGGAGCTATATGCTTAGAGAATGATTGATAAAACTCAGCAGATAAACCATCTGTGCCGGGGGATTTATTGGCCTTGAGTGCATTAATGCACTTAGAAATTTCCTCCACGGTAAAAGGGCTGTCACAGTAGTTTTTATCTTCTACAACAATAGTTTGTACATTTCTTATTTTGTTAAGGAATGATTCTGATATCTCTTTATTATATTTTGAGCTGTATAAATTAGAGTAAAATTTAGTACAAAAGGCTGCAATTTCTTTAGGATTGTTTGATATAATGTCATTGATATTTAGTTGGAAAATAGAGTTTATTCTTGATCTGTATTTTTCAAGTCTAAAAAAGTAAGCAGAATTTTGTTCTCCTTCTTCCAGCCATCGTTTCCTGGATCTGATGAAGGCACCTTCAGCCTTGTGTTTATACAAAGCATCCAGTTTATTCTGATTTTCTATTAAATTTAATTTATCTACCTCTGAAACTTCTTCTTGGCATTTTAGGTAATAGGAGGAGATCTTGCTTATGACTTCTTCCTCTTCAGCTTTCTTTAATTTAGAGATCTGACTTCCGTAATGTCTTAAAAATAGCAAATTTCAAATTTGAGAAGTTCCCAATTGTTGCAAAAGGACCCTTCCTTGTTAGCCTTATTCCAATAATATAAAATTAATTTATTAATATGAGTTTTAACCACATCATGCTTTAGCAAGGAGTTATTTAGTTTCCAGTAAGCACATTTATACGATGTATTATCTGGGGTATAAATCTGGATGCTAATGCGAATAGCTCTATGATCTGTAAGAGGGGTGGCAAGTATGTTAACATCGATATTGTCTTTGTTAATATATTTGGAAATAAGCCAAAAATCTATCCGGGACTGCGGCTTAGGGGGCCATCTGTCCATCATATTGTCTAAGGCAATGTTAAAGTCCCCACCAATTAAAATGATTGAGTTTGGGTATTTGGCAAGCCAAAAAGTAATTCTGTCTTCTAATGATTCAAATAGTTTGTTGTTTTCCGTTATATTATTGTAGCCATATATATTAACAACAATAAAGGTATTGTTAAGGCATTCAATTACTGAGCAAATGTAGTGACCTAGAGTGTCGCAAACAGTATGTAAAACAGATCCAGAAAAATTATTTTTAAGTGTGGCGACACCAGCGGAGCGCTCAGATCCGTGAGATAACCACATATCATTTCCCCACTGGGATTTCCAGAAATTAACATCAGAAGATGTAGAATGACTCTCTTGAAAAAAACAAAAATCTGTTTTAAATTGTTTGGCAAATAAGAATAATGCTTTGCGTTTACCTGTTTGTCTTAACCCCCTGGCATTGAGAGATACAAATGAAACGGACAGAGTTATTTAAGAAGAATAACAGAGAATAAAGAACAAGAACTACACTTTTATGATAAAGTGGAGTTCACAAAGGAAGGGGACCGATAGCTGCACGCTTTTAGTAAATCGGTAAGAGGCCTGACTAAATTTTTATAATACAAGAGAGATAATTGAAAAATAGCACTTTGCTATCTATTTTGGTTTGACTATGGTACTTTAGGATCTTACAACAAGAACAAGGTAAGATTTCATAACTAAATTATATATTGCCTAAAGGAGAATATATAATGTTCAAAAGAAACGTGAAGTGAGAGTATAGTGTAGAACACATTTAAATTGTAAATGAAAAGGTGAAATTATCCTTTCTAAGGATTCGTTGAGAGTGAAGGAGGGAAGACTTCTGATCTGTTGATAAATCCACGACCTCCAACGAAGTACGCTGGTTTACCCGCCCACAGCGAGGTTATCGCTTATTATGGCTTCCACCTCCGGTGTAGGAGGAGGTCCCAAGATGGCGGAGTGAGAGGTTTTGTTTTTGCAGGCTCTGAAATACAGTTATTATTTAGCCTAGATTTAACCCAAATTTTGTGCTCTAGCCCTTGTTTTAAAACGTCTTAGGTTTTTTATTCTTAGTTCAACCACTTTTTGAAACCTTTTCAGCCTTCTTACTCCTTTTTTCCGTTTTGCAATTCATCGATGGAAGTTAGCATGTCAGACCACGACTACAATCTATCGGCTCTTCAAGAGGCTTGCGACGAAGATATTATAGAAGAAATTGAATCGGTCGGGGCAACGTCTGATCCTTCTGTTAAAGAACAAAAGGTGAATTGGGATCACACACCTATAAAAAACAAAAACAAGAAAAAAATGAAGCTACAAGAGGCTGACGGTAAGGAGGACACAGCGAACGCCATTCTTCGTGCGATAGGAGAACTTAACACAAAGATGGACAATCAGACTGAAATTTTAAAAAGCATTGACAAACGCATAGTAGCTAATACTGTCGCCATTGAGGTTAATAAGAAAGCCATATCAGAGCTCCATGCTACAGTTAACCTTCTCAAAAAAGAAAATGCAGCGCTGAGGTTTTCCTGTGAAGACCAGGCTCGTTACAAGAGACGCTGGAACCTGAGGGTGACCGGACTGCCCGAGAAAGACGACGAGGATGTACGGGAAACCATCATTGGGATTCTCACTAGGATCATTCCTGTCTCCGTGGATCGGCTGCGTGATACAGTCGACACCGTTCACAGATTGGGGAAAAAAGCTGGCGCTGGTTCGCCCAACAACCGTCCCAGAGCCGTCATCATTCAGTTCGGGATGCGAACCATGCGGGATGAGGTCTGGAGGAAGTCCAAAGATGCTAAAGTTTGTAAAGAAATGCACATTAGTTTCAAGGAGGACTTTTCTAAGGAGGACAGAATTGCCCGGGCTAAACTGTGGCCCCTGGTTCAGGAAGCCAGGAGCCGAGGCAAACGTGCATACCTGAAGGAAGGTTTCGCCCTGATCGATAATCGAAGAGTGGACCCGGACTAATTACACCGCCATGTTTCTTTACTTTCACCGGTATGGTATATTATGTTTGTATTTGTTTAAAGGGCTATTGCACTATTCCATTTAGCTATTATTGGCTATGTTATCTCGTTCCTGCTCATCCTTCCTGTGAGTAGTTTTTGCACAACTACTGTGTTTTTTGCATGTTATCCTTACTTTCACTTAATACTAGGGGTTTAAAAAATGTTGTCAAACGTAAGGCTATTTATCTTTATTGCAAAGAGCAAAAGGCAAACTGTTTTTTTCTGCAAGAAACTCATTCATCAAGTGAGGAAGCTAAATTCTGGAAACTTCAATGGGGGGATCAAATTTATTTTAGTCATGGTACGTCGCATTCAGCTGGGGTTGTGATTATGTTTTATAAATTCCCAGGTTCTTTGTTGGAACATATCAGTGATACAAATGGCCACTGGGTAACTGCAATAGTGGAGATTGATGGAAATAAGATAATTTTGGTGTGTGTATATGGATACAACAATAAAGCAATGAATAGTATATTTTTTACCGACCTCGGAGTGAAGATAAAACAATGGAAAATAAAATATTCCACTGATCAGGTTATCTTGGGAGGAGATTTTAATGTAGCTCCAGATGGATCCATTGATCGTCTGCCCTCTCGGGGACAACACCATATTTATGATGATATTTTTGTAAATTTAATCTCTAATACAAATTTGACAGACTGCTGGAGAATTAGAAATCCTAATATCAGACAATACTCATGGTTCAACCCTTCGGGGAATGGCCAATGCTCCAGGCTAGATTACTGGTTAATCCCTCATAATCTGGTAAATAATATTTCAAGTTGTGAAATTTCAGCAGCTCCTTTAACAGATCATTGTTCAGTTACCTTGTTTCTCTCTCTGAATAAATCCAAACTACCTTCAAACGTAACTTGGAAGTTTAATAGTAATCTACTGAATAATAAAACCTTCTGTTCAGAAGTCCTGAACCTTATTGAAGATATTTCAGTAATGGATCTGTCGCCCTTAAATAAGTGGGAATGGTTTAAATTTAGTGTTAGGACAGCAGCAATAAAGGCAGGCAAAATTGCTTCTAAGCTGAGGAGACAGAAACATTCCCAACTTATAAGCAATATAAATTCTCTATGTTCAAAATCAGTTTTATCATCCGAAGAGCTGAGTCAGCTTGATAGTTTCAAATCTCAACTTGATTATGTTTTTTTAGATAAAGCAAAGGGGGCTTTCATTCGCTCTAGGGCTCGATGGATTGAAGACGGTGAAAAGAACTCTTCATATTTTTTTAATCTTGAGAAGCAGAGACAGTCCAAAAAGAAGATTCAGAAACTAATTATTAATGGTAGCATCACTGAAGACCTGGATTTAATAAATGTAGCAATTAGAAATTTTTATAGTAATCTTTATTGCTCTAAGTATTCAGAATCCAATTGCCAATCTTTTTTTGATGAAATCCAGGAATCTGATGAAAAAATTAACCTTGATTTTAAAAACCTTATGGAAGATGACTTAGGAATCGAAGAGCTTGACGTAGCAATTCAACAAATGGCAAAAGGGAAATCTCCAGGCCTTGATGGGTTAACCACTGAATTTTATACTTTCTTTTGGAAAGATTTACGAAAACTTTTATTTGAGGCCCTGCTGGAATGTATTTCAAACAATAATCTCTCTCCCACCATGAAACGAGGCCTGATTACTCTGATCCCCAAAGCTAAAAAAGACCCTTTATCTTTAAACAATTGGAGACCCATCACTCTTTTATGTACAGATTATAAAATTTTAGCTCTTGTTTATGCCAATCGCTTGAACAGTGGATTAGGAACAATTATTAATGAATGCCAATCAGCTTTTTTAAAGGGAAGAAATATCCATCATCACACTAGACTGATTTTTGATATGATTGATTATCGTAGCTTTATTGATGATGAGAGTTTTATTTTATTCCTGGATTTCTTCAAGGCTTTTGACTCACTGGAACACTGCTTTATAATAAAAACCTTAAAATATTTTGGCTTTGGGGAAAAATTTTGTAGTATAATTAGATTATTTTATACTGATATAAGTAGCTCTGTTTCCCTGGGAACGAGTTTGACCCCTAGTTTCTCAATGTCAAGGGGAATCAGGCAGGGCTGCCCAATTTCACCTAAATTATTTATATTAACAACTCAAATGCTAACCTTACTAATTATAAAAAATTCTAATTTACATGGGATCAAAATTTTTGATAAGGAATTCAAGATTAGTCAATTTGCTGACGATACAACAATTTTCCTAAGAGATAAAACTATGGTAGATGTTGCACTAAAATCTATTTCAATGTTTTCTAGCGCATCTGGTTTGTCTCTCAATATTGATAAATGTGAACTTTTGCCGATCCATTCCAGCTCTGAGACGTCTGTTGCCTCCATTACAGTTAAGTCTGAGGTTAAATATCTGGGAATGCTGATTTCAAAGGACATTATTAGAAGAGAGGAGGAAAACATTTGTAGTTGCTTGGATGGTATGAAGAGATCCTTGAGTCATTGGTTAACTAGAGATCTGACTATTTTTGGACGAGTACTTCTGTCCAAAGCTGAAGGAGTGTCTAAATTAATTTACCCGTGCCATTCTGCTTTTATCTCTGGCAAGAATATTAAGAAAGCCAATTCAATAATCTTTCAATTTATCTGGAGAAACAAAACTCACTATTTAAGACGATCTGATCTTATTAAAGACTATGATAAAGGAGGAATTAGAGCATTAGATTTTGAGGCTTTGATTGGCTCATTTAGAATAAACTGGCTGAAGACCTATTTGTCTCATTCCAATTCAATGTGGTTTCATATCCCTAAATCTATATTTAATAAGCTCGGTGGCTTGGATTTCCTGCTTAAATGTGATTTTGAATTAACCAAGATTAATATTACACTGTCTAATTTTCACAGGCAAGTTTTACATTTTTGGAAAATGATATTTACCCACAACTTTACCCCACATGGATCTGTAGTGTGGAATAACAGGTCAATATTGATAAATAGAAAATCTATTTTTAGAACTGACTGGTATGAAAAAGGTATTTTATTTGTAACTGACTTAATGGATAGTAATGGTATGTTGTTAAATCATAGTGATTTCACTAACAAATTTGATCTGAACTGTTCTTGTAATGAATATTTAAAAGTACAGGTGCTGGTCATAAAATTAGAATATCATGAAAAAGTAGATTGATTTCAGTAATTCCATTTAAAAAGTGAAACTTGTGTATATTATATTCATACATTACATACAAACTCATATATTTCAGATGTTTATTTTGTTTAATTTTGATGATTACAAATGACAACAAATGAAAATCTCAAATTCATCATATCAGAAAATTAGAATATTGTGAAAAGGTTCAAAATTGATGGCCCCTGGTGCCACACTCTAATCAGCTAATTAACTCAAACCACCTGCAAAAGCCTTTAAATGGTCTTTCAGTCTAGTTCTATAGGCTACACAATCATGGGGAAGACTGCTGACTTGACAGTTGTCCAAAAGACGACCATCGACACCTTGCACAAGGAGGGCAAGACACAAAAGGTCATCGCTAAAGAGGCTGGCTGTTCACAGAGCTCAGTGTCCAAGCACATTAATAGAGAGGCGAAGGGAAGGAAAAGATGTGGTCGAAAAAAGTGTACAAGCAAGAGAGATAACCGCACCCTGGAGAGGATTGTGAAACAAAACCCATTCAAAAATGTGGGGGAGATTCACAAAGAGTGGACTGCAGCTGGAGTGAGTGCTTCAAGAACCACCACACACAGACGTATGAAAGACATGGGTTTCTGCTGTCGCATTCCTTGTGTCAAGCCACTCTTGAACCACAGACAGCGTCAGAAGCGTCTTGCCTGGGCTAAAGAGAAACAGGACTGGACTGCTGGTGAGTGGTCCAAAGTCATGTTCTCTGATGAAAGTAAATTTTGCATTTCCTTTGGAAATCAAGGTCCCAGAGTCTGGAGGAAAAGAAGAGAGGCACTTCATCCACGTTGCTTGAAGTCCAGTGTAAAGTTTCCACAGTCAGTGATGGTTTGGGGTGCCATGTCATCTGCTGGTGTTGGTCCATTGTGTTTTCTGAGGTCCAGGGTCAACGCAGCCACATACCAGGAAGTTTTAGAGCACTTCATGCTTCCTGCAGCTGACCAACTTTTTGGAGATGCAGATTTCATTTTCCAACAGGACTTGGCACCTGCACACAGTGCCAAAGCTACCAGTACCTGGTTGAAGGACCATGGTATCCCTGTTCTTAATTGGCCAGCAAACTCTCCTGACCTTAACCCCATAGAAAATCTATGGGGTATTGTGAAGAAGAAGATGCAATACACCAGACCCAACAATTCAGAAGAGCTAAAAGCCACTATTAGAGCAACCTGGGCTATCATAACACCTGAGCAGTGCCACAGACTGATCGACTCCATGCCACGCCGCATTGCTGCAGTAATACAGGCCAAAGGAGGCCCAACTAAATACTGAGTGCTGTACATGCTCATACTTTTCATGTTCATACTTTTCAGTTGGCCAACATTTCTATAAATCCTTTGTTTTTATTGGTCTTCAGTAATATTCTAATTTTCTGATATGATGAATTTGAGATTTTCATTTGTTGTCATTTGTAATCATCAAAATTAAACAAAATAAACATCTGAAATATATGAGTTTGTATGTAATGTATGAATATAATATACAAGTTTCACTTTTTAAATGGAATTACTGAAATCAATCTACTTTTTCATGACATTCTAATTTTATGACCAGCACCTGTATGTAGAGCTATCCCTGTAGCTCTGATCCATCTCATCCAAAACACCCTACGATACTCAAATGTCACTTCATCTTTACCCAAATTAAAAATTGGAGAATTTAGTGTGACCGATTCAAAGTGCAACAATGTTCTGCTTGTGACTGCCTTCAAATCTAAATTATTTAATGATTACAATAATAATATCTTGATAACAACCAATCTGTCTATAATTGAGAATGCGTTCTCCAAGTACGTAAAATGGCCAATTTCACCAAAGGTTAAAGAAACTCATTTCAAAATTTCTCACAATTTTTACCCAGTGGCTGAATTTTTGCACAAAAGATTTAAATTTGATTCAGCATGTTGTGCCTTTTGTGATGGTCCAGAAGAATCCCTTAATCATCTTTTTTTTTCCTGTCCCTTTTCTTTTAAACTTTGGAGCGACGTTAAAAATTGGTTATCCCTTAAAATTGATGACATTCCTGAGATAACCATCACCCACATTTTATATTATATTGATGGCCTTGATAGTAAAATATCTGACATGGTTAATATTATCTTTTTACTTGTTAAATATCACATACACTGCTGTAAATGGAGAGGTTCTACTCCTTGTTTTGATTTTTTTCTTAACCAATTTAAACTTTATTTCACCTCACTGAAACTTTTGAAATCTGTTTCTGCAAGAAAAGTAACTGCCAGTATCTCAAGTTTTCTTTTGTTTTAAATCCCTGCTCTATTATTATTCATTTGCCTTACTGTTTTATGTGCTTGTTTTTAGTCTTAGCCCCTTGTTTTTTTTTTTTTTTTTTTTTTTACTTTTTCTACCTATATTGTAATGTTCTTGCACCTCATCGAGATTTTGTATACATTTTGTTCAATAAAAAAAAAAAAAAAAAACTCCGGTGTCGCGCAGCCGCCATATATGTACAAGAAAAAAACACAATTAATAACTTTTTAAAAGGATCCTCCTCTCCCGGTAAATACCAAACAGACCCCGACTCAACACCGATGACCTCCGATTACAACAGCTACGAGGTAGCAAAGGAGGTAAAATCAGCCTAAATTTAACTTGTTAACCCTTTGCATGTGTGCAGGCTAACAGCTAACATAGCTAGCTATAAAATCGGTCTTTGTCAGACACGTGACTGACACGCCCCCTAGCGCCATTTTTGTGGTGAGCGGAAGAAAAACAAAACAGCAGAAAACAAGAGGAGAGCGCTGCCAGCAGTGAGGATTATCAGTTAAATGGATAAGAACAAGAAAACTGAACGGATACCCTACCCAGACAAACTTTCTAAAGCTGCTAGGGAACGATATTATATATTATTATTACAGTGACAAGGCAGATGTTGTGGGCAGTTGCACAGATAGCTGCAGTTATTAGAGTAGATTGTGCTGCTCATCAGACTGAACGAAAAAACTTGTCATAATTTTTGCACATTGATAAGTTGCACACTGTATTTGCTGTTCACTTTATCCAGGCCTGTTTTCACTGGGATCTGCAGTCTTCTTCACAGATATCACCTGTTAGGTAATATCTCTACGGAAGACCATAGACCACAGTGAAAACAAGTCCAGGGAAAATGAAAATCTTCTAATTTAATCTAAAGAGCAATCTGCTATATACGAGGGAGGAAGACAAAGTAAAACATTTGAAGCTTTGCACTGTTCTGCATTATTTATGTATTTGAGATTTTGTATTGCATTTTCATAAATTCTCTGCTTGATTGAAAAGATAATAACAACACTTGTTTCAAATTTCAAATCCACTCTTTATTGTACACACATTTTTACAACCTCAGAAACATTGTTAATATTTGAAGTGATGGTGAAACTTATATTTGTTTTGCTGTTATTTTTCAAAAGTAACTTTAAAAAAAGCAAAATTCTATTTGTGTGAAAAGAAGAATAAAAAAGAAGAAGAAAGTTGAAACAGTACTTGATCTGGCATTCATTTATTAGCTGGTTTCTCTGTGAAAATTTCAAAACAGTCGATAATCACTGTGACTCTATGTCCAAAGGCATCCACAAACTGATGAGGCATAATTTTGTGCAAGGTGTCTCTATCTGGCCACACAATTGCACGCTTTAGATTTGCATATAAAAATGACAGCATTTCATTGAATGTTCTGTACACTGTCTTTGGTGAAACACAGAAGAGATAAGCAAGGTGTTTTGAGGGCAGATCCAATATCAGACGCATGAAGGTTAACAGAAGCATTTGAAATGGACTGAGAATTTTATTTTGAGCAGACATGAGAGGCAGCAGAAAATTAAACAAAGCCATAAAGGTTGCCAAGTTTGGTAGACCCGTATAGTACTTGACTTTTTCATTACTGTCTCCAAAGAAGCCATCAGAGATCCGCAGCTCATCAAGTTCACGCCCCAGCTCTCTGTTTTCTTCCAAAAGACGGTTCATCTCTGCACACCTGAGCACACACAGGTTACATTCTGTCTGTCCTTCCTGACGACCACCTTCTGTGTCATCCTTGGTGTTTGGCCGGCCAACGTTTTCAGCAGCCTTCTGCGTGTCAGTCTGTTGCTGGTTAGGGTTCTCTGTCGCCTCATGTGTAACTTCATCCTGTCGCTGAAGGATTTCATCAGCCTGATGGAGCCCCGTTTCAGTTGCTTGCAGGGCATTCTTTTTCAGCTGTTCCCGATAACCACGTCTTAAAGAGCGGTCTGTGTCTGTTGGTTTGATGTCAGTGTGGCCCAGATGCAGGGATGGAGCCCAGTCTGGGTCAGTTTCCATCATCTCATATGCGGGTTGACCTGCAAAGTAGATGAAAGGTTGAGTGTTTTACACATCTATTCAAAACACTATATAAAGCACCTTAATAACAGAGCCCATTAGATTAGATGAGTTATAAAATAAGATATGCTTATGTTTCCCACAGTGGGGAAATTTGCTATTTGAAACAGCACAAGTACATCGGACTAGTAAGGCCAGAGGTAAATAAATAAACTGAAAAGCTTACAGGACGAACAAAGGATTATAATAAATAAACTTAAGTAGATTGCACAGGATGAATAAATGCAGTGAGTTGGCTGACGAGTGGGTATGTACAGTGTTTTTATATGTACACTGACACACTAATACTATATATTTATTCATAAAAAAAATATATTTGTATTGCAGATTGTGTAAATGATTATATACAGATAATGCATTATTTATTAAATTTTAGCGGTCTAAAAAAGAAATAAAACAAACATCACTTTCCGCTTCTCTTCCACAGCATGTTTCAGTAGGTTTACATGAACTCCTGCAACTTTATAAGCAAACCATTTCAGCGTGTTGATTTCTATTAGTGTATATTTATAAGGACTTACCTTTGTGAAAATGCCGAGAGCAAACACGAGCATGAGGAGATATTTTATGAAACGTGATGTCTTTCCTTCTTACAGCAGCGACCCACGGAGCCCGACACCTCTTTGTTAAGTCCTCTGTCTGCGGTCCGTATTTTTTTTCCAAGTGGGGAATACGAAAAACCGTACGGCCCCATCTGCTGTTTTCTGTTTAGAATTACTATTGCATCCTTTGACGCAGCACCAGTGTCCCATTATTTCCAAAGAAGCAACTAGAACACGTCTGCTCTCTGTTAGTTTTCTTTTGTTTGTTGCTGCTGTCTCTTCCCCACAGAAATCTTCTTCTTCTTCTATTGAGTTTTCTGGCAGTTTGCATCCTGTGTGCATTACCGCCATCAACTGGACGGAGATGTAATTCAGAAATATAATGTCTGTATATCTTTATATCTTCATGAAACTAAATTCTATCTATACTTACACACACGCACATACACACACTAAATTCTCCCAGCTAATTCTGTATCTTTTAAATATTTAATAAGTGCTTTAATTATCTTATCTGATTGATGCTTCCCTAATAAATCTGCCATCTTTACTGAACTCCCCATTACCCTTTCCAGTTCTTTCCTCTCTTTTGTATATTTGCTACAATAGATCAACACATGTTCTACTCCTTTGATTTCTCCGCAATAACAACAATTACCCGTTGGATGTTTCCCTATTATTTTTAGACCTGCATTTAAACTAGTATGCCCAATCCTTAACCTGTTTATCCATATTTCCTCTCTTCTACTCATTATACTGTTATATCCTATGCTAATATCTTTATGTATTTTATATAAATGTCTTCCTTTTTTTTCTAAATTCCATCTCTTCTGCCATACCTTATTTATTTTATCTTTAATAATTACTTTTATTTCTGTTCTACTTAGCGGGACATCATATTCAATTTCTCCTACTTTAACTGCTTCTTTAGCTAACTTATCTACTTTTTCATTACCTAAGATTCCTTTGTGTGCTGGAACCCATGTGAATTGAATACTTATATTTTGTTGCCTTATACCATACATTAAATAACTGACTTCATCTAAAAGATCTTGACGGCTTTCAGATTTTCCACTTTTAAAACTAGTCAGGCAAGACATTGAATCTGAACAGATAACTACATTTCTAGGCTTCACCTCCAGCACCCATTGCAATGCTAAAATAATTGCCAACATCTCTGCTGAAAAAATTGATAAATTATCTGTTGTTCTTCTCTTGATAGAAATATTTTCTTTTGGAATATATACTGCTACTCCTGTTTTACCATTTTCCTCTTTTGATGCATCTGTATATATTTGTGTCATATTTTCATACCTTACTTCTAAATGCTGCTGAATAATTTGATACAAACCTCCACAAGACTCTTCTATTTTTTTAGTTTCTAAATTTACTATTGGCATTTCGAAAAACCATGGAGCAATTTTAGATGTACTTACAGTTTTACAGTATGTTATATTACTTATCCCAGAATACTCTGCATAAATATTTCCTTCCCATCCAAAACTCCTTATATTATGGCCATATTCCCAACATTCTCTGAATATCTGTTTAGTAGGGTGATTTTCCTCATGCCCTTGTAAATTTAACCAGTAATTTATTGACAGTTTCATCCTCCTTAAGTCCAGTGGCATTTCTCCAGTAATCACTTGAAGAGCAGGAACTGGAGATGTTCGAAAAGCACCACTACATATCCTAAGCGCTTTGGCTTGGATTCTATCTAAATCTAACAACAAAGAATTTGCAGCTGATTTATAAACAATACATCCATAGTCCAACACAGATCGAATTAAAACATCATATATTCTTTTCAAGGATGAGCTAGTTCCCCCACAGAAATGGCGCTAACTACCCTAAATGAATTGCGCTTTTGCGGAAGTGACGTACACTGTCACAGACCGATAGCATAGCGAAAAAGTAGCAGTTTCCTACTATGACTTTCAAAATAAAATGGATACACTAGGAAAGGTATTATAAATCACAAAAAAAAAAAATCAGCTACACTTTTAAAGGTGAGGATCTAACAAACCTTTTGATAGAACAACGGATGTTTATTTTAAAACCGGCCTGTCTCATGGTATACTTGGATTTTTTAAGGCAATCTAAGCTAGATAAATGTTGTTTGGCTTAAAACCTAGACCATAAAAAAATCTTAGAAAAATATTTTTAGATAAAGTATAGGAAATAAGTCAAATATTTCAGAATCAAGTTTGTTGCCAAACCTAAAAGGAATTTGACTTTATATATATATATATATATATATATATATATATATATATATATATATATATATAGTTATAAAACATACAATACAATATTTTATTATTCAATATATTTGTTTTATTTGTAAATTCTTGAGTAAGTCAATTCATTATTAGATTTTGAGAATCTTAACTTTGTGATAATAAAATTTAAGTTTAATACATGATACGTGTATCATACGTGATCCAGCTTAGCTTATAAAATAGATATTAGATATTACAAACTGCTTTAAGGTTAGTCCAATCATGGAATAAATGAATAATACAATAGGTAATTAAATAACTCATGTAAACAAATTGACAACATAAAAAGTGCAGGTTTTTGTAAAAAAATATATATATATATTTTAAACTGAATTATCGACCGAAATCAAACTTGTATTAATACTCGTCTTATTTTGAAGGCCGAATCGTAAACATCCGGGTGTGTTACCGATACCTGTAGCTAACTTTCCGCAGTAAACAAGCTCCGAGGACTACGATAAGCTACAGTGGTCCCAAATGCCCGTGTTTTACCAGTCTTAAAACTGATTATTGGCGCGACTAACGCATGCTGCGCGTCAATAAAACTATAGAATTGTACTAATCTTATTCAAGCGGCGGGGTTTGTTCTTCTTAGCCGGCTAGCTTGCTAACCGTAGCAGAGGAGCAGCCTAGTTGGAGCCGAACAAACCTGAACGCGGTAAGTAGCCCTCTCCGCCGTCCCACGCCAGGAAAACACTCGTGTTTTTTGAGCTTTTACATCTTTAGCGCTCACAGAAATAACCACAATAGGTGGGAAATATAACCGCGCTCTCCTCCTGTGAGCGATTTGACGATGCACGCTTGCAGAATGCAACTTAACCGGATGTGGAAGTAGTTTTTTCTCCGTGTGTAAAATAGGAAATTTTTGTGTGACTTCCCCCGGAAAACCAACAACTTAATATCAAACAGTTTCCTGTCGGTGTTACTCTTTATTTCTAGGTGGAACGGATGGATAGGTTTACATGATGAAGGTGGTAGAAATCATCTTAGATGCGAGAGCGGGGGGTACGTGGCACATGGCGGTCTATTTTCTGGCCATGAAGGCGCGTAAAATGGCTCCTCGGCCGCGGAGAGAAAACTATCGCCCTGCTCCGCTATTTCGCAACAAGAAATGCTGTTTCTAAGCCCGGATTCCATTGTCGGACTGGACTTCAAACAGTTACATATATATTTAAGTTTTATTATAAACTTATACGAGCATCTCAGCCTATAAACGCTTTGAAATAAATGTCAAACGTTTTGTTGTGAGCTTGTATCGGAGAGGGAGGTATCAGCGGGCTAAATGCTAGGATGGAAGTGATTCCATAATCGGACACATATAGATTTTGCCCGTTTAGGTCTTTCACGGATTCATCTGTGGGTTTCTCACAATAGATCAGACACATTTCCCCCCTAAAACATTAAAAGGTGCAAAATTCCGAATTCGTGTCTTTATTTTATTTTTTTCTTCAAACGCGGTTTGTAAACATAAGGCGGGGTCTGTGTCCGATAATAGACGCATGTTTAGCCTCGGTTCACTGAGTTTAGTGGGAAGCTAACTAACCAGTACTGTTCAGATTAGTAGAGTCAAAATCAGATGCACAGTGTGCCAAAAATCAAGAATTTAGACAAAGACCTTTTCTTTTTTTTCTTTTTCAGATAATTTGATTAATTTGATCAAGATTGAACACGTTGCACACGTTATGTCAAAGGAAACATCTGTAGCATTCATTCTTTTCAGTGTAGCTGAGTATATTCCATTTTCTCTGTTTTTGACCCTTTTATCATAAAGGTATCAATAAAAACCACAAAACAGGCTTAAACCAGAGGGAATCAGACCTCACTCAGTTTTTCTGAAAAAGTTTCAGCACCTATTCAGGAGTCTTTGTCAGTTATGTCAACTTGCATTAGACCAAACACATATATATATATATATATATATATATATATATATATATATATATATATATATATATATATATATATATATATAGAAAATAAATGTTGACCTTGGATGGGGATATATGTCGGGCTAAAACAAGCTATTATCTTGCAAATCGATAAGTCTGTCGATTATTCATTTCAATTATTCAATTAATTATCGCAAAATTTTGCCTTAAGAAAGAATTTTTATTTAATTAAACCAGGTAAAACTAAAAGTTTTCAACTTTAGGAGTTCTGGATAGAGCATATTGACAGGGGGAAAGGTTTGTTTTAATCACTGCAAAATGTTTACTTTTTTTATTACAATTTTGGTCTCTACACTCTACAGAGTCTCTACACTACAGTTTACAATTAATTAATTACCAAATTAGTTGGCTATAATTTCATTAATTGATTAATCAGATTGTTTCAGCCTTAGATATTAGTAAAATTAAAATGCTGTGAATTGTATAATTATGTGAACAGTTTTACAGATCTTAGCATTGCTGTTTTATATTTAGCTTTTTTTCTACAATTAAAAACAGTTATTAATAAACAATATATTTATATAATCAGGACTGAAACAGTTGATTAAGTTAGTCTTGATAATGGAGTCTTTAAATCATAATCATTTCATTTAGTAATCTATTCATCTTTAACTTGCTATACTGACTATAACACATGCCATTAGCTGAAAGAGTAAACCACATAGAGCGATAATCAGACTGAAGGAAATATATATATACATAAAATATATTTACAGGATAGTTCATTTAAAGGTATAGAGGACGATCTTTTATTTCCCGGTGGATCATCTAAATAAGTGGTCCTCCTAATTGCCAATCATTCTGGTGTTATGTTTATGTAAGGCTTTTCCTAACAGGTGTTCCCTCTCGGGGGCGGGTACAGGGTTGTGCATAATTTTTTATTTTTATTTTTTTAAATACGAAAATCCTCCACTATACCTTTAAGTAGAAAAATCTCAATCAGATTTTTGGCTGTCCTTCTAGTAAGTGTGCAACAAAATCTCTTTCCAGCATGCAGGGCAGTAATTTAGGACATAATTGGGACCTGATCTCCTGCATTGATCTGTGTTAGATGTCGCTGGTGGACCTGGGGAAGAGGCTGCTGGAGGCGGCTAGGAAAGGGAACGACGATGAAGTCCGAACTCTGATGGCCAATGGAGCGCCGTTCACCACAGACTGGGTGAGACGCCTGTTTCCAGCAGCGCTGGAGATTTTTAAGATGAATCTGGTTTTACAGCTAAATTATACAACACCAGAGAAAAGATCATACTTCATTTGTCTATTTATAAACACAGTATATTTCATTAGGATTTTGTGTGATAGATTAATACAAAGTTGTGGGTGAATTAGTATTGTGAAAATATATGTATATATAAACAGATTTAGTTGTGTGATATTTATCTACATTATTATCTCCTTTTTAACCCGATATCCCTTTAGACGTTGCATAAACAAAGCATATTTCACTAATGTATAGTTCAAACTCAGAGTAAATGAGAATGCTTCATGTAGGGGAAGCATTGATCAGAGAAGGAGCTTGAAGTCCAAAGTGTCTCTGGAGGAGCTGTAGTTTTACCAGTATTAGACCCCTAAACCACTCTGCATTGCAGTAAACTAGCACTGAAACATGGTGCTGACAGCATCATGCTGTGGGAATGCTTTCAGCTAGAATCAGTGTTTATATTCTTTGAGAAGGTAGAGAAATTGACCACAAAGTACATTCAGCCATCATCTCTACGGCTAGTTCTGCTCCTGGCAGCAAACTCTGGGAACCAAATACATGCTCACATCATGCTCTCTATGTTTGTGTTTTATCTAAAATATTGTCAAATGTGTTATTTGTTGGTTTATGACATAAAATACAGAGATGTTTGTTTATGAGATCATAAAATGTAGAAAAAGAGATGATTACTTTGAGAAAGAAGCAATGTGTAGCAGTATTTGTAATGTTTATTTAATCTCCTGTACTTTCCACAGCTGGGGACGTCCCCCCTCCACCTTGCCGCTCAGCACGGCCACTACTCCACCGCAGACGTCCTGCTGAGAGCTGGCGTCAGCAGAGATGCTCGTACCAAAGTGGACAGGACCCCGCTGCATATGGCAGCTGCAGAGGGACACACAGAAATTGTGGAGCTGCTGATCAGGGTAAGAATCTGGACTGCCTGGATATAATCTGGATATATTGAAATAAACAAAAATCTAATCGAAAATATTTTGACGTGGGATTTCAGGGAAATAAAAAAAAAGCATAAGCTCTCAGAAATATTAGCTGTATCAGTTCAAAAGTTAACGCATGAGTCTGTTATGTTGAAATAAATAAATAAAGGAAAATAATTTCTAAATACTTTTATTCTGCCCATAAATGATTGTGGGTTTATTTCTGCAAAATTTGCTTTCAGAGCGGTGCAGACATCAATGCCAGAGACATGCTGAAGATGACGGCCCTTCATTGGGCGGCGCAGCACGGATACCAGAGCGTCTGCGAGACCCTCATCAAACATGGGGCTGACGTGCATGCGCGCAGTAAATTCGACAAGACGCCGTTTGACATTGCGGCGGACATCCAGAACACTGAGCTGATGCTACTGCTGCAGGTGAACATCCAGGCAGCTTTAACTTGTGTCTGCAGGAAATTGGCCTTTTTATCCACTCCTTTATTTATTTTTGTTTTTGTTTATTTTCTTAGTCCTGCTGCTAATTATCTTAAATATAAATTCTCTGAGATTTATGACAAAAGTGAAAGACATTAAGTCACTTCCATGTGTTTTAACCTTCATATTTAGAGGATTCCAGATAAAGCTTCCAACTTTCTTGTTAGATCAAATGTTGTGAACCAGAACTGAGGCGGATAATCTTAAAAAGGTATTTTTAGGTGTTTGCACCTTTCCATTTTATCAGACGTTGGTGTGTCTGTTGACAGGAGAGCATGCAGAACCAGGTAAACATGAACCAGGTGAGCATGAATGTCGAGACGACCAGCACCACCAACCAGCCACAGTTCATAATCCAGGGGATCCCTGCCATCCAGGGGGGGGTGGTGAACCTGGCGGAGCTGCTCAACAAGGCAAACGCAGGTACAGTCACATTGTCTCTGTGCTGCTTAATACAGCTAAACACTGAAAGCCAATAAGCAGCATCCTGTTAATAAAACACTGTATTAACACTCTTTGAACTTCAAACATTTCATCCCATGAAAAACCACAACCTTATGTGTGTTTTATCAAGGTTTTATCTGACTGATCAACTCTGTACCAGATATTTATTCTTGAAATGATACTCAGAGATGGATGCAAAAATCTTAAAAGTGTGGAATGAACATATAGTACTCATATGGACACATGGTGGTGGCAAGAGGAAGGATGATGGAGCTAAATGCTCTGAAATTCCCCAAGAAAACTGCTTAGATGATGAAACTTTCTACACCAACCAGAGAATGATACCAAACAGTCAGAGCTACAGTGTCAGGGTTAAGATCTGAGTCATAGCTTTATTACCACACAGAAACATTTACAAAGATAAATCCAAAAGTTCTTACTGTAGTGACCGTAACCGGTGGTGCACCTGCAAATAACCCAAACAAATCCTCCCCAAAGTGGAGTACGGTGATGGCAGTATCATGCTGTAGTAGATGCCTTTTTTTCAGCAAGGACATAGCGGTTGGTAGGGTTGATTTGGGGGCTGTCCTAAAAAAAAAAAAAAAAAGTTAGCTTCTGCACAGGACTTGAGGTTAGGTTAGAGGTTCATCAGAGCACATAACCTATAGATAAAGTCTAGAAATAAATCTAAGAATCACCTGATTTTTTCTTTTTTTTTTTTTATTGATACTTTTCCTTCCAGTGTGAGTTTCAGTCCCTAGATGTGTTTTTATCAAGTATTCACAGTAGCAATAGATGGATACACCGGTCAGCATTTTTGGCTGATATTAGCCTTTTTTATTGTATTATCAGCTAATGTGTAACACTTTGGCCAATTTAACGGTGCAGTTTACAAAACTAGTCTCCTAGATGTGGTGCAGTATAATTGCATATAGAAACAAATTGAATAATGATCCAGTTTATTGGTAGCAATATTGAAATCTTTTATACAATAATAAACAGCTAAACTTAAAATAACTGCACTTTAAAGGTGTTTGTTGTAGTGATTTAAGGTAAATTGCAGATTTTTTATTGCAATATTTATTTATTGCTGTTGACCTTTCTTTGTGCAGCTTTTGAAAAGGTAGGAGCTTCAGCAGACATGCCTAGAGATCACGTAAAACAGATGCATTGAGACTTTTCTAACATGATATATAATTAGTTCCTATTTCTCATATAAATAGAGGAAGAAAAACCCATATCTAAGAATAGGCCAGTATATACCTGGATTGGTTTGACAAAATCATTGGCATCGGCTTAAATTCATTTCAGCTTATTTCTATAGCACCACATCACAACACATGTACACACTTTACAGTTCACCAGATCATACAGTCAAATTGATTCAAAGTTTTCTATCTAAGGAAAGCCAGTTGATTGCATCGACTCATTGACTCGAAGGCAATCCCTATTACTAAGCATGCCTGTATCGACAGTGGAGAGGAAAAACTCCCTTTTATCAGGAAGTAAACCTCCAGCAGAACCAGGCCCAGTGTGAGCGGCCATCTGCCGAGGCCGACTGGGGTTCAAGGAGACAGAAACAGAGATACAAAAAGCAGCTGTAAAAAGCGTCCCCATCCAGGAAACACACAGCCAGGCAGACGAGCTCCGAGCCAGCTCCCATGTCAGATGATGAAGAGAGTACATCCAGTTAGTCACAGTCAGAGAAACAGGACCCCACTGGAAAAACAGACCGATCTCCAACACTTATAAACAAAGGTGTTGATGGCAGCAGCACAGCTGATATTTCTCTCCATGGTGGTGTCACAGCCAAACAGAAACAGGCGAGGCGAAGCTACTATGAGAAAAAGCAGAGGGAGCAGAACGTTAGAGATTTAACAAACAGATTCTGCTGAGTGGAAGAATAGAGATAGAATGATGAAATAGGGGTCCCTATGTCCTCCGGAAGTCTAAGCCCATAGCATCATAACTATAGAGATAGCTCAGAATAACGTGAACCACTCTAACTATATGCCTTATCAAAAAGTAAAGTTTTAAGCCTACCCTTAAAAGTAGACATGGTTTCTGCCTCACGGACTAAAACTGGTAGTTGGTTCCACAGGAGAGGAGCCTGATAACTAAAAGAACTGTCTCCCATTCTACCTGTAGAAATTCTAGAAACCACTAGTAAACCTGCAGATTGAGCAACGGTATCAGTCGATCTCTAATAAGCAACATTCCTTAATAAAATAAACACAATAGATTTTTCCACTTAGACAAATAATTCAATGCACAGCAATTTTCTGCTACATAAAATCACAATAAAAACACATTCTAGTCTGTGGTTGTAAAATATCCAAATGTATAACGTTTAAGTTGTTTTAATACTTTGTGAAGTGTGCTTTGCTCGTTGTGAAGTCAATGCCTCCAGTTGAAGGAATGTGCCGCTTGTACTTGGCTCCGCAGGAGAATCAGAGGAGGCAATGGCTGCCAGTGCTCTTGACTCCAATATCCAGCATACCGCTGTGGTCAACGAAAGTGGCCAGAGAGTCATCACCATTGTGACGGACCAGCATGGCAACCTTCAGACTACAGGAGGGATGTCCCAGCCCTTTTTTGTCACCATGCAGCACGGGCAGCAGAGTACGCCACAAACTGCATCCTTTCCAGAGCGTTAGAGGCTGCAGGACGCTTTATGTAACCACCGTTTGTTTGTTGGTTCTCAGTGCTTGCTGTGCCGGCCAACACGGTGACAGAGGAGGTGGTGACGGAGGAGCCTCAGCCTCCACCTTCCAGGAAGAGGAAGTTAGAGGTGACCAACAACCACAACGACACGGGAGAAACTGTGAGTACTCAGTGATTCTGTTCAGTAAACTACGACTTCTGCATTTTCTGCTTACTTATTACATTTTAACAGCCTTATCACAAAGTCAGACAAATTTACAGTCATGGTTTTCTGTTTGCTGTGATTTTTAAACAGCATATTTTATTTCAAAATGGTTAACTTTTAAGAGTCTACACAGGTAATTACTGTGTGATATTGAGGTATAAACTGTGCATAATAAGCATAAGTTGTTACATTCAAGCTGATTTGGCAAAGTTTCTACCTCAGTTAAATAACATGTTGCTGCCATTTTTGCACATCTCTGATGTTGCTGCTATTTTCAAATATCCATTACTGTAAAAAAAAAAAGTCCATAGCTGCATATTGTTTTTTTATTCTCCAAGTGCAGTTTTATATTGTTAAAACAATTTACAGTACAGTATTTTGTTTTTTATCGTTTAACTCTTCACTATTATGTTATTCTTATACATTTTTCTAAGGTCCACATTTGTGTGATAATTTTTTTTTCTATAATCTTTTTGCTGCTTTAAACACCAGAATTTACCTATTGTGGGGGAAAAAAGGGATTTTTGTATTCTATTCTACTCTAATACTGTTCCAACCTGTGTAAGATTAAGCCTCTTTTTATTAAAGGCGAGAACATAAAGGTTAAATAAAATGTGACCAAGTACAAGACCTTGTGGAACACCAAACCTGACTTAGATGAATGTGAATACAAACCTGTTAGATATTTATAGGTTAAACTGCTTAATTTCTACCATAAATAAGTAAAATACTAAAAGATGTAAAGGAAAAATAAATTGTCACAAAGAACAAGATCTTGTGGAAAACTAAAACTGACTGTGATGAATGCGGAGGTCACATCGTAAACGTGAACCTAGTGGATCATGACAGATGAGTTTGAATTATCTGGAACTGATGGGATTTTCTAGTTTGGTTTCAAATTAACCAACTTGCTTCTGATTTCTTCCTGCATTTCATCAGTTCTGATTTACGTATAATTTCTCCTCCATCTTCAGGAGTTGCTGCAGAGACAACTGCTGGAAGCAAACAGGAAGGCTCAGGAGTATCGCCAGCAGCTCCTCCGTAAAGAGCAGGAAGCCGAGGAGTACCGCATGAAGCTGGAAGCCATGGCTCAAAGTCAGGCCAACACCAGCAACGGCGGCACTGCCGTCAGCGCCGGAGCCAACGCCGCCAGTCCGGAGGAAGTGGTGGGAGGGGAGGATGAGGAGGAGGGAGCTGCCAGCGTGGTGGAAGAGGAGGGAGAGATGGTGGTGCTGCAGGAGGGAGGCATCATCATGGAGGGGGAGGAAGGTCAGGTGACGCTTGTGGAGACGGGCGGGGAGGCGACGCAGGTCAGCTCCTAACGGAAGAGGGTTAGGAGCGGGGCGACGCATCGTAACAGGAGGTGGCCGATTAGACTCTGCATTTAATTGACATGGAGAGGAAGGAGCTGACTCACCGCGGGGAAATAACGTGTTTAGAATATCCCCAAATATCCGAAACAAAGAAGCTCAGCGGAGAGTGATGGACCAACCAGGATGATGTAGTTCAGCTCTGCTTAATTTGAAATCCCTCAATGGCTAGATGGTAACAGATCAGGTAGACATTACGGACAACTACAGTTGACACGCCTGTTCCTTTCTTCCTGAACATGGTCCAACAGAAAGGGAAAAGATGCATGAACCATCAAGGATCAGTACAATAGTTTTCTCTACTTTGTCATCTGCCGGCGAACAATAACCTGGACGGTGATGGGAGGAGATGCAAGGAGACAAAGGTTTACGTTCCATAACCATCGCTACGACAACATCCTGCTTCCCTGTTGGAAATGTGACACAAAAGAAGCTTAGGCTTTTAGTTTGTCCTTTGTTACAGTTGCTTCCTCATTCTGATGACTTTGAATGACTCAATCATACCCATTTATTTTATTTTTCTACATACATTGTGTTTAGTATTTGTCCGAGTTAGATTTATAGTCAGTTTCTGCTTGTTTTATGGCTTCATAACTGATCTAGTCAGCTTGTCAGAAAAATCTTTGCAGTAATTGGAAACTACAGTAGTTCCTGCTTTACTGATCCTCATAACAGAAGCTTTCACTCACTCTGTTCTTTGGATGCTTTCAGGTGGGATTATCTTTGTCATTTAATTGTGAACCCTACGCCCCGTCACACAACCCTTCTGGACTGGTTAAATGGTGGGCAGCTTATATATTCATATTAACCAAGAAGGTGAAGCTGAAATCTGTGACAACAAATAAGAATCATTGTGGTTCCTTCTGGTTCATTTCTAACTCCTTTTTTCAATCACTCCGACAGTCCATATCTGTTATTATATCAATAATGCTCTAACTTTAAAACTATTTCATCTGATGGTGCCAAGATGTCAATTTGGTAGTTTTACAGTTATTTTATGATATGTTTAGGCTGGAAAAACATTTATATACAGTTTAAATGTTTGAATAAACCTGAAGTTATTATAGCTGAAGGAATGATTGCAAGATAAATTAAAATAAATCTCAGTTGTAGATCAGCAAACTATATTAATAGTTTACACATGACCTTTTAATGCCGATTATTCACAAAATGACTGAAACTGAGGTTGGAGGTGATGCCAGGAAGGTGATTTGAAGCAGGAAAGGAGAAAAATACTGGATATCCTCCCTCTATTCGTCCATTCTCCACCTTATCGTTGATTCATATGCAACTCTGCAGTTTAGTCTGTTAGTTATCCTGGAAATGACAATGTAGAGCTTCTATTGGCTTATTTTCACCTCTACTAAGGATTCAGTCATTTCAAAGAGCCTTGATGGTAGATGAATCATTAACATCTGCTGTAATCTGGGTTAATTTACATTTGTTAAAGCAGTTTGTGTTTGCTGCTTGTCAGCAGGCAGATCGCTTTGTTGTGATTTATATCAGAATGTAAAGCATGCTATTAATAACATCTTGAACCAATAATGGTGGGAGCTGTAAGTTTTGGATTAGATGAACTAGGAAATTTAAATCATTCTGCTGATCAGAGCAAATTAAAGAACAATTATCCAGTTCTGATCTCTCTAGATAAATGATGCATCTGTTTAAAACGTGGTCCTCAATGTTCTCTGACTGGTCTCTGTCACAAACCGTTTATGGCTGCATGATGTGTTAAAAACATGCTTGATTTGACATAATTGTGCAGAGAAAAAAGCACTGCTGACTTTTTCAGTCAAAGATGTTTTGACGTTTTTATGACGAGTGGAATGTCTGAATCTACAGAAACCATTGAACATGAAATGAGGGAGCAGGTTAAAGTTTGCTGGTAGATGAAGAATCCCCAGAAGCCAAACACAAGCTCATCTGGGGAGATTCTTGTCAGAAATGTTGGTCAACTTCACTGTGCTCACAATGATCACATGTATTCCCTCAGCTGCCCGTCACCCCCTCTTTTTCTTCTTTAACCTGAGACCAGCTGTTGTTTGTGTTACAGTTATTTTTATAAGCTTTGCAAAACCAACCCTTTTCTATGTACATAAAAAGTTGTATTTTTTTAACTTTACCTAATGGCTTCTCTGTGACAATGATGGCTGCCTGCATTTAAATATAAACTTCATGTCTTTTTGAAGAACTTCTTTGTTGTGTCTGAACTTTCGAGGCAAAATGCTCCTAAAAGCATCCTTTATTTATGAGTTAACTAGTTTTTGGAGCACAGTATAGCTCTGCAGTTTAGTGTTGGTCATATTTTTGTAAGTCTATATATAAACAAGTACATTTCTGATTTCTTTTTTTACTTATTCGTATATTTTCTTTTCTAATAAACTGGCATTTAAATCAACACAACATATGGTAGGACAATTTATGAAGAATAAAATCCCTATTCAGATGGCATACATTAAAAATGATATAGATTTTATATAGGCTTCTTTTTCTGAAAGATCAAATTATTTTTTACTTTTGGGTCAAGCTTGATCATTTATTTAGATTGTATTTCAAAGTTGAATAGTTATAAAACTGCCAGTGCTTTTTCAAGCCCATGGCATCATATGTCCTGTACCATGCCTAAGTGGGCAAGACTTGTTTTTCTGCAAATGTATCCTTTGTTTTCAACTAACCCCCCTTTTTTTGGCAAAAAATCTGTTGCTTATAGATCAATAAAAGTCCCCCTAGGCTTTTGACATAAACTCACCTTTATTTACTCACATTGATTTTTAGCAAAAATAAACATGTTTACATTTGTGATGGTAGGACAGAAAAGGCTACTTTCCCCCCCTGACATTGTTCCCAGTTTTTTCACAGAAAGGGTTTTTTTGTTTTTCTTTTTAACTAGCAATATAAAAATAGGTGTTCATCAGCAGCTAGTGGTTTATAAACTCTTGCCTATGTCATGTGACATCGATTTTTAGTTATAAATTAATTATCAGTTCTTAGAAACTGATAATAAAAAATATGTAATATTTCAAAAGGTTCAGATATATTATTTCTACAAATGATTATAATTCAACAATTGAGCAGTAAGGAATATATTTTTTGCATAATAGTTTACTTCGCTACTTGATTTGTTGAGAGATTATATTATAATTCATAAAAAAACACAGCTAAATAATTAATTCAAAATTATAATAATTTATTAAGAGATCAGAAGCCTTGCTTTGACAAAATTACAATAACACCCGCTTTCAGTACTACAGCTCCTACGCCTGCTAAGCCACACAGTAGAGGATTATTACGACGATGATCGTGATTGACATATCTACCGCCCAATCAAAAGCTATCAAAACAGGGCCGGCCCAGCCCCCCATCATTATGTGGGCGAGGCTTTATTGGAGGGGGCAGGGCGCAAGTTATCATGGAGGATCAGTAGGCAACTTGCGGCCAGAAGAGAAGGGCAGCTCCCGCTCTGATCCCCTGGACTTTATTCAACTGCGCTCCGCTCTAAAACAACCCCACCAACAACCACCTTCAAACATGGATATGAAGAAGAGGATTACTTTAGAGCTGCGGAACCGGAGCCCAGCGGAGGTAAGCGACTTATTCCGTAATAAGAGGGTAATTGTTGTCCGTGATGCGCGTCCGGAGCCCGGACCCAGTCGATCGCCTTTCAGCTCTCACTTCCATGATTTACTTAAGATGGACTCACCGTCTGTTAAACTGTTTATATTAAGACGCTGATAAGGTGAAGTGGAGCCTAGTTTGTAACGGGTTTTTTCAGTCTGTGTGCAGCATCCCCTGGGTTGCTCGGTTGTACCGCCCCCCCGCTTCTCCTCTCCGTTAAATTCCGTCTCTCACTCCGACTCAACGGTCGATACGCTATGCTAATTCCCTTAACTTGTTCTCCTATAACACCAACTTTCCTCTTATTTCGGCTGCTCGGTGAAACTTTATTTAAAGAATAAATATTTTTAGCGTTTAGCCTTTTTTAGAGTACAGCGGAGGTAAACAACAACTCATCTGATGTCCGTTAGACTCCCCGTCCTTTCCGAGCGGACATTTTTAAGTCACCGACACTTTAAACTTCGACGACATTGTCTAACTGAGGACTTTCTTTCAACAGGTCCGGTCACGCCATGTCTGAAAATGATTCTTTTTCGTATTGTGTTTGTTTTTCGGGTGATGTTTTCGCGGTGGTTTCGGTTCGACCCGAAGCAAAGGTCGGACACAGGCGGAGCGGCGCTCTTCACCGAGCTACGGAAAGCGGATTAGCCTTCGTGTCCAGCGGAATTTTTAGACGACGACGGAGAAAAATGTCGACGCTGCGAGTCCGTGACCTACAGAAACCCGTCAAAACGCGGCTGCGTTACACCGCGACCCCCCGTCACGGTAACGGGGTTACAAGTAACGGCCTTTAGTCCCAAAGCCTTTAAAGGAAATGAGATTAATGTGGCTCCTTTAAAGCTCTGAAGGCAGACATTTATGTGTCCGGATGCGTCGTCTGTTTCCATAAACCAGGACTTTAGAAAATACAAAACTATGTGTGGATTATGTAACCAAGTCAGGTTAAATAATACTCCCAGGTTAATTTGAACAGATGAAACACTGCGGTCATGTTTTATAAATTGGGGGAATCCGGCAGATGGTTAATGCAGAGCCACCTCCTCCTCCTCCTGCAGCGCTGTGCATGCAGATTACAAAGGGTTAAACCCTGCACAGATGATGATGGAGCTGCAGGCTGATGCTCTGCTCAGGCTCTCACGTTATATAAGCATGGAAGACCAAAGGACTCTGGGAAATAAAAGCACCTACCAGTCAGAATAAACCCCCTACCAGTTATCTTTCATAAAATTTGACTGATTTAATTGTTTAATAATTTTTTACTTCTTAACAATGTAATAATATATAAACGCATAGTAGTAAAACCTTTAGTTAACACTTGGCATGTTCTTTTAAGTCCTAATGAAATGCAAATTACAGACGGAGAATGATACAATTTATAGAAATCACTGGGTACAACTTCTAGCAAACACATTCCTGACGTTCCGGCACCAAGGAGATGAGTCGTTCATGGACATCTGGTCGAGCTCTGAATTCCTCTGACTTCATTTCTGATAAATTTAACACTTCTAACATGTTTGAATTGCTCTGGATTATTGTCATACTCGATATAGGGATTTCTGAGATGTTTAGTAATCTTGTATAAATTCAGTTTAGGTTCTTTATATAGCGCCAATTCACAACACATGTCATCTTAAGGCACTTTACAGTCACCAGATCATACAGTCAGGTTGATTCAAGGTTTTCTATCTAAGGAAAACCAGTTGATTGCATCGACTCGAATGCAATCCCTCACACTAAGCATGCTTGTAGCAACAGTGGAGAGGAAAAACTCCCTTTTAACAGGAGAAACCTCCAGCAGAACCAGGCTCAGTGTGGGCGGCCATCTGCCGAGACCGACTGGTGTTCAAAGAAATGGAAGCAAGAGATACAAAAAGCAGCTGTAAAAGGCGCCCCCGTCCAGGAAACACACAGCCAGGCAGTTGGGCTTTGAGCCAACTCCTATGTCAGAGGAAGAAGAGAGCACATCCAGCCAGTCAGAGAAGCATCTATATTCAAAGGTGTTGATGGCAGCAGCACAGCTGATATTTCTCTCCAGGATGGAGTCACAGCCAAACAGGAACAGACGAGGCAAAGTTACTAGAAGAAAAAGCAGAGAGAGCAGAACGTTAGAGATTGTTCACAGTTTTGGTTTAGGTTTACCTCCATTGGATAGATAAGTTAATGTTTAAGTAAAAAAAAAAGAAAAAGAAATAGGTTGAATATGCTTTGTTTTTATTATAACCAGTAGGGGGCAGCATAACAGATCACCTCACAGCAGCTCATCCTTATGCCAAACTGTCTCACTGACTACCTGCATCCCAATTTCCTCTCTGAGGTGTTCCTCTTTTTTGCTCCATCTTTACAACATGTGGTCCCATATCTGCCTCATCTGCAAACAATCAGTCTTTTCTCTGCATCTGTTTGTCTGAGCTGTTCCTCTATACTCACATTCAGACCCTCCTTTTGCCACTGCTGCCATCTCCAAATCACACCTGATGTGATGTCAGCCTTTCCCCTCTACTCGTTTCCCCCTTTCACCTTTTTTTTGCTCTGCTTTTCGTTTTGGGAAAAATTGATCCTGGATACTTTAACTTGTTTTCCTTCAGTACTTGTAGTCATTGCAAATTTAGGAAAAATCACAGTGTCATCTGCAAACAATATAATCCATGGGGACTAATGTCTGACATCAGCTTCTGTCCTTTCCATTGCCATCACAAAGACCTAGGGATGATCTAAATGTAGTTTACCTAAAATACATAAATAGTCATTTTTATACTCAAGAAGCAGAATAACCATGATAAATACATTTTACATGTACATGCAGTATGAACAAATTTATTTACTTTACTATCTAATGCCCATGACTTTTCCTTTTCTTCATTGTAGTTATTTTCTGATCAGTTAATATATTTAATTGAATAATTAAAAATAAATTAATAATATAATCAGGTGGACCAGTTTAGGTATTTATTAATAAATTTACAAATGAATATCATTGCTTTTCCGACTTATCTCCATTCCATTTTAGATTATTTCTGCGAGATCCGAAAAAAAAAGACTCAACTAGCATCCATTTTCTGCAGTTAAAAAGTGGTTAAAAAATAAACATTTAAAAAGAAATGATGATTTAGGACAGTATTTGATGAAAGCACCCATTGCTTTTCAGGTCGTGGAGCTGGTGGTGGACAACAGTCGGTCTGCTGATGGAGAGGTCGAGGGTCTGACGGACGAGTTCACAGAGCTGGAGTTTCTCAGTGTGGTCAACGTGGGTCTGAGCTCACTGGTGAAGCTGCCTTCGCTGCCCAAACTGCGTAAGGTGAGCCTTCCTTAACAGTCAGATGAACTTCCAAATAGACGTCATTGTAATCCCACCAATATTAGATTTTAAAATCAAAAGTTATTTTAGACTTAAATGCAGGCTGTGATTATTAATTAAGCTACATATGAATCTCTACAGATTTATATTGTAGAGTTGATATATATGTGTGTGTATTATAGATCTACATATCAGATGGAAAGTGTGAATATAGGAAGTGTAGTTCACCAGTTGATCCACTAGATGTCACCATCGTGTTCGTCTTAATAAAAAGAAAATAAGCGGTGACTGCAGGCACTATTGAAAGCATCAATGAATCTGCAACACAATAACACAGATATATTATTAAACTTCCAGATAATAGCTCTTAGCATGAGGTTTGTATTGAACACATAGGAAGTAGAAAATATGTTTTATTTGTATCTTTTTTACTTGTAACATGACAAATATAAGCTTTAGTAGACTCAGGTTTGACGTTTCCTTGATCAATGTGGCTGTTTTCCTGCTTCCATAAATTGGACCTTCTCATTTTCTCCCTCTTAGGTTAAGATCTATATATTTCCACATTATTTTGGAAGAATTTTTCTTTAAATAAGGGCTTCCTATGTTGTTTCACAAAGTTCTGGACTTTCTTTTCTCTCATATTCAAACGACATGATTTATTTATTTATGCATTCATTTACTAATTTATTGTTATGTGTTTGACCCCTGCTTCCCAGTCAAAGCAGCATTAAATTATTAGGCATACGATGTTTATTCCTGAGGTTTAAGGGTCACCCTAACCCTAATGTGTTCATTCAGTCGGTGTTGCATCCACAATGGGCTGCTGTTTTGACATTTTAGCTAAATTTCTGAAATGTTTTTTGCTCATCTTTAACTCCGTAAAGCACCGGTCCATCTAAATGTTTTAACAGATTCTCTTTAACCCAACTCTCTTTCTTATCCCTCAGTTGGAGCTGAGTGACAACAACCTATCGGGGTCTCTGGAGACTCTTGCACAGAAATGTCCCAACCTGACCTACCTCAACCTGAGTGGGAACAAGATCAAAGAGCTGAGCACGTTGGAGGCGCTGGTCAGTGTCTTCAGTTAGTCTGATTTATTTAAGGTTTAAAAGAAATTAATGTTACTGTTTGAAGATACTTACTTTATACAGTGTTTTATGATTCACAGCAAAACCTGAAGAGTCTGCAGAGTCTGGATCTGTTTAATTGTGAGATCACCTCTCTGGAGGACTACAGGGAGAGCGTGTTCGAGCTGCTACCTCAGGTGACCTACCTGGACGGCTTCGACCAGGAGGACAACGAGGCCCCAGACTCTGAGGCCGACGACGATGGTGAGAGAACGAGCTCACAGAAACGACTCAGCAGTCGCTGTCAGCTTGGCCCGAGTTCAGTGGTGGTCTCTGTTCACAGACGAGGACGGCGAGGACAGGGCGGGGCCGACCGGGGATTACGGGGAGGAGGATGACGAAGAAGAGGATGAGGATGGCTCAGAGGGAAGAGAGGTGGGGCTGAGCTTTCAGGTGAACCAGGCCAATCAGGTGGGCAACTTAGCAGAGAAACAGCAGGATTGGTAGCAGTCCCCACCCCTCTCCCTCCCTCCCATCCCATCATGCATCAGGGCTGGATCAGACAGAGAGCAGAGTTTCTTCTGGACTGAAGTTCAGTTCTCTGGCTGGTTGGATGAGTTTAGTCGACCCCGTTCAGCACCAAAACGACCACCTCTGACAGCACGCTGTTACTGCCTCCCTTAGAGACGCTTCCTGAAAGGTTCTATTAGATTTGCCACCATGCTTGTTGCATCACTGCGTGTCAGAGTTGGTCTGAAGGATGTTGGCCCTGTCTCCTTGTCTTTCTAGCCACTAGATAAAGAGCATCATTGTCTCATCTAAACGCTTTCAAAGAACATTTATAAACCTGCTCCCCTACATTTTTTTGTTCTTCAGGATTACGAAGATGAGGATGACTATGCAGACGAGGAAGGTGAGGATGTTGCAGCTAATTCAAGGCTAAATCCTGAAGAAAACCTAACAAAAATATTAACATCCCCTAATATTTTTCCCTTGTTGTTGCATTGCAACCATAAGCTTTACTTGTTTCGCTATAATTGAATGAAATAGAAACGGATCAACACAAATGACAAGGTGTGGCAGCCATTTATATTCCGAATCAGAGTCATCATGATGTTAGCCATTAGCTGGATGGAGGACAAATAGGGACAAAATAAATAATGATGTCCCAAGAAATAGATGAATATACTGTATAATGGATAAACACATTTAAAAGTTTAATATTGATTAAAAACATAATTTTGCTATATGTTTTTTCATGGCGTGGATGGCATGTCTTTAGGGCTTTGCCTAGGCACCAACAGTGGCTGAAATGCTGTGCTCCTTAAAATCCAGATATAATATATACATTTTAAAGGACCTGTATGTCATCTGTCTGCAGAGGATCTGCAGGGCGCTCAGGGAGAAAAGAGGAAGAGAGACGTAGATGACGAAGGCGAGGAAGACGACGACGATGAAGACAACTAGTCCTTCTGATGGCCGTCGCCTGTGTGTCGTCCTGCCCCATCTCAGTCCTCCTCTGGACCCAAGCTCCACCAAGCAGCAGCAGCTGCCGTTTGCTGCGTCCCAAGATAGTTGGTTTCAGTTTGTTAGAGAGTCACTTGTTTTCTAGATAAAATTATATTTGTAGGGAAAGAGATATTATGTGAACTTTACCTGTTGGTTCCAGCTGAAGACTTCACACGTTTCCCTTAAAAAAAAAAAAAACCTGCTTCAGGGTCAAACTGGTGTCCGTCTGGTAAGCCGAACCCCGTCGCCGGTCAGCTGGAGTTCTGCTTCCTCGTCGCGACTTAGAGCACAGGGAATCATCTGAACTGGTTTCATTGCGATCTTCAGGGAGAACATTTTGAATCCGGTGCAGAGTGGAGAGCTGTTCAGTCCCACATTGAGACAAAAATTAGAACTGCGACAAATATCCACATTTAGGCTTTTAAAGTTCTTAACCGAACGTTGGCGGTAAAGATCACAGCAAACAGCTGAATCCCGTCTGAGCTGCAGAAATGATAAAGAAATAAGTAGATTCCTTCAATTAAGTGTATTTACCATTAATTTCAGTAGGTAAATAAGATAATTTGTCAATGGAATGAGTATTTTTACTCTTAAAATAAGATAATTAGATAATATGCACTTGAAATAATATGTAATTATTTGATCTTATTATAAATGTATATTGTCTTGTTCCAATGGAAAAGTGTCTCACCTTCTCAATTCAAGACTAAATTGACTTGTTTAAAGAAAAAATGACTTATTTAGATTTAAATCTTTTGCAATGTGAGCTTCAGAAATCATCAAATGTTTCTGTTTAATAATAAAATCCTCCCAGTTGAACCTGACAGCAGACTGGGACTGAGCAGGTCTCTACCTGCACTGTTTTTGTTTGTCTTTAACTGGATTGATTCATTATTCCTTTCCAGTTACTCTGACTCATTTATCTGTCCAGCTGTTTGGGAACCTTAAATTCTTCTCTCACTACATGCTTTTTTTTGTTGTGAAACCTTTAAAGTTGTCCTGTTTTAGGTGATCCTCCTGAAATTTCAGAACTACAGACTTTATAGAGAATCTATAAATAGCTGACTGGCACTGCAGCTGGTCCCCCTCCGTTTCACTGGTTCCTGTCAGAACCTTAGAGCCCTTCAGGGAAGTCGTCAGGCACGTAGTTTAAACCGCATCCTCTCCTCTAGTGATCAGTAGGCCTGCTGTTCCTCAGGTCCTGTTGTTTCAGTGTGAGTTTGACTTGTATGTTGTTTTTTGTGATAGCAAGGGAGTGGAAGGAAGTGATAGATTTGTGGATTTAATTTGGTTTGTGTGTTTTTTTTTTTTTTGGTAATGTTTCTTTCATGGTTTATGTGTTTATGGATCATCAGCTGTTAATGTTTTTAAAACAAGCAGCTCCTTTTTAAGAAAAATTATCATGTTGTAACAGCTCAGGCTCCGCCCACTTCTGATTCTCAGATTCAAACATCCTAGATTCCTGATAAATGAAATGAAATATTGTTTACATTTCGTTAAGGTCTTGATAAGTTTTAAAGACTATAAATACTATTTCTGGACTTTATTGCCCATTTCAGTTTTAAATCTTTGTTCTTTTCTCATTTCCTTTATTCTATCCTTCCTTACATCTGTTCTTCCTTTCTTGCTTCTGTCCGTTTGTCGTCCTTATTCTCTTTCTTCCTGATTCCCTTTGCTGCTTTTCTCAATCCTGTCTTGTCTTTCCTTTTCCTCTTCCCTCCTTCCTTCCTATCTGTAATAAACCTGTTTCCATCCTTTCTTTTTAGCCTAATTCTTCTTTCCTTTTGTCATGTTTTCCTCCCCTCTATGGGTTTAGTCTTTACTTCTCTTCTTTACATTCTTTATTAGTTGTTTCCCTCTTTTTTCCCTCCTTTTATTTGTCTTTTTCATTTTTTTCATCCTTTTTTCTTGCTCTCTTTTGTCACTCTTTCTACCCTACCATTTCTTTCTTTCCTTTTTTTTCTTGCAGGTTTTGTATTTTAATCCTACCCTTGAAAAATCTGCAGTAAATACAAAATGAATTTACATTCTTTTGAAATGGGCCAGAAACACATTAAGAGCTCGGCTAAGATAAGTCTGGATTTAGGATGTATTGGAAGCCTGGACTTAAAAAAGGGAGACATATTTGTTTTTCAGAGCTGTCATTTTAAATCAACATAAGTTCAACCTGCTGTTTGACTTTTTGTCTGTCATTTTGTTATTTTTATGATCTCTGACAGATCAGCATTAACAGTGTTCATTAAAATCTATTTATTATGAATTCAGTATGCAGTTTGGATTTATTTGCACATCTACTGTTTTGACCTTTCTTATGCTGTTGATTTCTGGGTAGAGATGCAACAGAGAGGATTGGAGGTTCAGCAGAGTGAGAAGTATGAAACAAGTCCATGGCTGGACCTGTTTGCATAAAAACAAGATGGCTGTTGACCACACTTTACAGCTCTCTAGTTTGTTATTGATTTAGATTGCTCTAAATTGTAAAAACAAAGTGAAGTGCAAAGTTTGTAATGAGGTGATGTTAGGCAACTCTGATGCCCTTCAAACTTAGGCCTTTTTTTGGGATATAGTACAACATGCTCTGGATTTTGTAATAGAATAACAAAATAAAAAAAAATACTAAATGCAATATCCTTTAATCCATACATTCATTATCTTCTGCTTATCTGATATTAACATCTGAGGTGACAGATCTTCAGTTGATCCATCCTCCCCCTGCAGGAACTCCAAACCTGGAACTCCAAACCTTTTTTTTTCTCCTAAACTAAAGGAATAGAGTTATTTCTATCACTTTAAACATATTTGTATTTACTTTTCTGTCTTCTATAGTTCACCATTTAGGTCTGAGATTGGACTTTAAAAAAACTCCAAAAACAAGCTAAAGAAGAAGTCAAAATGAGAATATTTGGAATGAAATAACCAATAAATAAAAAAAAAATCTGTAAATGCAACAACTATTACAGCACAGAACCTGACTTTGTTTATACATGTTTTTAAAAAAATCTTATGATTGCAATGTTTCTTAAATAGTGATGCAGGATGTGGTTTTTATGCATTTGAAAATATAGGAGATTTGTCCTATTTAAAGTCCACAAGAATGTTCATGTTTTTCAAGCCCCTCAAAGACTCTCAACTTATGAAATGTCAATAAAAACCTTGTTTTGATTCATTTATAACCCAGAAATGTGCTTTTAAAACTGTTTCACTTAACAAGACTTTCTAGATGCAATGACTTAAAACAAAATGGTTATGTTTCTATTAAATTTATCAGTAAAGTTGGGTTTGACTTACGTTGAGTATGATAGGTTTTGAATTAACAATAAATAAATACACTTAATAAGAGTCATCATTCAAGGGTTGCTGTTACCATGCTTATGCACTATACAGTATATGAACATACTTCTAAGTAGGGAAACATATTTGTACCATGAGTATCATGAATCTTCTTTTAATTAGGGATTGGTGGGTCTGAATGTAACACATAAGGAACTTTACAAAAAACAACTTGCATAATAACTTTAGTTGTTTTGAAGGCTAGTGGAAAATTCAACAGAATAAACTGAATCACTCACCCATCCAATCAGAGGCTCATCCGTCTGTGATGCAACCCAATCAACATCGGACCACACCTCCACAAAGTCCAGTCTAAATTACATTTTAATTGACTGCTACCCAACCTAGCGTCTGCTAAGTTGGCCTGCAATGTTGAACTGTTCTTGGACGTCCTTGATTTAACCCTCCTCCATCTCCTTCTCCACCTCTGCCACAAGCTGCATCCGTCCCCTTCTTCACTCTGCTGCTGCCTCGTTCCATCAGATGATTCTGGATTGACTGCATTCATGAGGCACGCCCAGTCGGTCCAGCAGAAGACTGCCATGTTGAGCCTGGTTCTGGTTCCCAAGGGAATTTTTTTTCTCTCCACCGTCACCCCATGCTTGCTCAACATGTAGGTTCATATGAACCTGTGCCTCATTCCAGCTGCCATCCACCTCCATTCTTTCTCAGTTCCACCACCAGTTTCAGGATTCATCCTCACTGTCATTCTTCAGTTCATCCCTATAATCAGAGTGGATTTAAATGCTGATGTTTCCTACCGAGGTTTGAACACTAAAGGTTTAAATACTGTATCAAATTCTTCTAATTGCATTATTTGAGTGAGTTTTTTTAGGTAGATATTAATGCAATACACTTGTTTCACCTTTTGAGTCAAACTGCAAAACTTTATATATTCTGTAGTTTCAAAACTATCCTGCAGGGGGCAATCTTTTCTTCCCTTTGATATCTTCCTGCTGAGTTTTAAGTAATGCATTAATGCATCCAATCATTTAAAAAGATATATATTTTAGTTTAGCCTAATAAACCAACCGAAGAAGAATTTCCCATCTTTAGTTCTTTTATTCTATTAGATCAAAACTAAATCAAGCTCCTTTCATGTCTTCCCTTTTACTCTCTTGTTTTGCTTTTGCAATGTTTGATCAGCTGTTTGTCTCTCCCCTGATAATACATCCCTGACACAACTGTTCAGGAACAAGAGGAGAGATCGGTTTGAAACCAGCCAGATTAAAGCAGGAGAGAAGGAAATAAGGAAAGGAATCTAGGAGGTGAGATCAGGGCGCTCCCTGTCATGACCTCCATTGCCCAACCCCCCCTTTTTTCTCCTCCTCTTGATCCACTTTGTGGAATTTAAACAGCTCAGATAGATAAATTGTCCTTTGATGGAGACGACAGCTGCGGCTACACACACATTAACAGTCACAGGTCTCCTCCATCCTCCCCTGGGAGCTTCCTGTCTGACTACCTCCCTGGAGAAAACACTTCAAACTGCTTATAATGTATTCAGTTGTCGGCCACAGGCTGCAGATAGGTCACTAAGAGGTCTGCTAATCACAGGCGATCTCTCATCAAGTAGGATTTAGTGCTATGATATGTTATAAAGCAGAGACTATGTTTTGATCTTGGAAGAGCTCGTTATGGAGCTGCATCCCAAATAAGTCACTTGGTTTCTGGTATGCCAGATGCTGTGAGGTGTAAAGACATGGAGCACCAGTAACAAATTTAAACAATCAATGAACAATCAAAGGGGATTGATTTGTGAGTGAGGCTTTGGGTGGGTCATTCACACTGTTTTATAATGGAAGGAGAGAGAATCATGAGTTAAATTGCCTTCTTTTTAGAATAAGTTCCACATGTTTAAAATAATAATTCGACATTTTTTAGACTTCTGGAAAAAAAAAAAAGAAAAATATTGTAATGCAAGTAGTTTTACAGTGAAACCATATTAGTGTATTATTTTAAACATCTTTCATTACAATGCCTTTTGCTTTTGTATATGCTGTTCACAGAGGTGTCAAGTAACAAAGTACAAATACGTCTTTACTGTACTTAAGTACATTTTTTAGGTATCTATACTTTACTCCATTACTTATTTTTCTTCCTACTTCTGACTTCTACTGATTACATTTTCACACAAGTATCTGTACTTTCTATTCAAGTTGATTCTTCAACTTTTATCAGTGTTTTTAAACTGCAATATCTATACTTCTGCTCGAGTAACAAATGTGTGTACTTTTGACATCACTGGCTGTTCAGGATCAGGATAGTAGGTGGGATATAAGAAAGTTCAATTGTCAGATGCAGCAGAAAAAGGGGGGTAAGGAACTGAACAAGTTCGACTGGGTCAGAGCATTAAAACCAGGTATTGCCTAATTAAGGTCATTAGCTTCAAGTCAAATTGACCCCAGCAAATTATATCCCCTTTACCATAGTTTTATTCTAGACTTATCAAAGAGCCTTCATAGTTAAAAAGCCCATGATACAAAGTGACACGTTTTCACATATTTTATCTAAATATATAATAAAGGTAACAGATTGATATACAAGTATTAACACTATTTACTATTAAACAAAAACAAATATTGTCAAGACAATTGTCTGTAGACCTCCAAAACAGATGGTGTTGAGGCTAAAATCAGGGGAGAAGTATAAAAAAAGATATGGCTTCGTTTCTCTTGTCTTTTTTATGCAGCAATAGGAAATATTTGGATCTACAAGGACGTCCAGCTGAGTAACAAGGAGGAGCTTTGGAGAGGGGACCATGAGCCCCATGATCAGTATGCAGATATTAGCAATTAAAGGTGCAGTAGGAGATCTTTTCTGACGCATTTTTCACCATGTGGCTTAAAGATCTCTCCACAGCCACTTAGCAAGCAAACAGAAGGTCTGGAACTGAAACTAAAATAAGTGGCCCCCACTACAGTGAGAAATCTATGAATAACCTCAACCAATCACAAAAATGGTCAGTTGTACACGATTGGTTCCTGACACATCAATCATGGTCGTCTGCTTGTCCCTCCCCCCTGTGCGCGTACACTGACACATGAACAAATCGACCTCCCAATGCTCGTGCAGGACGCCATGGCTGAAAGCTAGCCACTGTTATGCTACGTTCACACCTAAAGCAGCAAGAGCAGCAAAAACAGGGGTGCTGCTTCATTTTTGATGCTTGTGCACGTTTAGTTCTGATGTGCGGCTGACGCATCTCTGCTTCTCTGGCTGCACGGTGGAAAAAGTGGGTCTGATATGCGTTGGGTGGAGCTACCCTATCCTTTCTTTGCCTGTAACAATGCCAGCTATATTTGCTGTGATCTGTGGGTAAAAAGTAGTTTGAATCTATATTGAAGTGAGAAAGCCCACCTGAAAACATCGTCATTGCAGGCAGTTCAGCCAAAACGTTAAATTTTATTTCTGTCGGAGCCGCTCAGATCCCCGTACACTGGCGATGCGCTGTCACTAGGAATCCCATTCAAGTACCATGGCATCCTGTTTATAAAGGAGTGCGGAATGAAGCACGATATTGATAGATCGATTGGTGCTGCTGCTGCTGCTGCTTTAATGCAGATGCTGCAACAGGCCGTTGTGGTGAAGAGAGAGTTGAGCAAAAAAGCAAAGCTCTCCATTTCAGCGTCGCTCTATGTTCCTGCCCTGACAGTACATATTGTCATGAAATATGGATAATGATTGGAAGAACAAGATCCTGGATTCAGGTTGCTGAAGTGCGCTTTCTCCGCATGGTAGCCAGGCACTCCCTTAGGTATAGGGTGAGGAGCTTGATCATCTGGGAGAGGCTTAGAGTAGAGTTGCTTCTCCTTCACATTGAGAGGAGCAAGCTAAAGTGGGTCGGTAATCTTTTTCGGATGCCCTCCTTGGTGCCTCTCTCGGGAGGTGTTCCCACGGTGAGTGGGGCCAGGGAATGACCCAGGACACGATGAAGGGACTACATCTTTCGGCTGCACTGGGAGCACCTTTGCTTTCCCAAGCAGAGCTGGAGGAAGTGTCTAGAGGCAAGGCAAGGTAAGGCAAATTTATTTGTATAGCACAATTCAGTACAAAGAAAATGCAAAGTGCTTTACATGATTAAAATATAGGGAAATAAAACACAATCAAAGCAAGTAGAAGAAAAAAAAATAATGAAAAAGATGCAGAAACAAGAAAGAACATTAAAAGCAGTTGGACTAAAGAAAATAGCGAAGAGATAGGGAAGTCTGGGAGTGTCTACTGAGATTGCTGCACCAGCGACTCTATTTAAGATTCTCTGTCTCTTTCAGGTACTCTGGCATTGCTACGCGGAACTGCCTCTCTGTAAACACCGGAAGATGTGATGCAGAGAGATACATGTACTACATGTTAATTCCCTATTTTCTTTGTAATGTTAAGGGTTGTTTGGACTCCACTCATTCTTCATGTTTGTGAATATAGCAGCCGTTTAACCGGGGTTTGTAAGGTTGGTGAAAAGTGTGTTTATTAAAACACTGTGGAATTCCCAGTAAAGGTGTGGTTGTGAGTTTCTGACCGTCCTCTCCTCCCATAAACACAACCCTAAGCGTTACAATTATCATGAAAACAGAGACTCTGTATTTATGTCGTGATAGGATATTTGCATATGCATCCAAAGGATCAAATAAAAGAATGCATAATTTTACAATGCTGTATCTGTGTGTCACACTGCTTCCTTATCATGTTACTTAGTTAATTATTAAATACCAATACCTAGTAAACACCCACTCCTTCACTCTTCAGTGGTAATATTCATATATTTCAACTACCATTGATTTTTTAAGATTATTATTATAATCTATTATAATAAATAGATGCAAAAACTTGTCCCTACAGTCATATAATATCAGCTAATATCTTTGCAAAAGGAAAGCCAGAGAGCTCATTACACAATATATTTCTGTTTCCGGGAAAGAATTTCCTACAGATCAATATGAAACACATTTATCAGCTCCAGCTTGTATTTCCTCAGAGGAGTCGGTCAGTCTATGAGGCAGTGATGAAATATGAATCAGTCTTTACTGGTAACTGCAGGGTTCATGTTCAGCGGATAGCGTGTTAGCTGGGGCTTATGGGTTCTTTTAAAAAGAAGATAAATCCGACCTTGTTTCTGAATAGCTCGAGTTGAGGCTTTAGATTTAAGTTTCAACTATGGACAGTTATCACTAAAAACGAGCACTTAAATCCAATTTAAGAAGCTAAATTATTATGTTATTTGAGCTTTTTTGAGTTGTGTGTGTTAGTGTGTGACATCCTAATGTGTTTTAGCTCCTCTGAAATATTTAAAATCTTTGACCTAAAAGCCTGCTGGTTGTCATGGTCTTTTCATGAGACATGGATACATGCAGATGCAACACAAATTCACATTTAATGACCGGCTTACCTGACTCATGTCCTCCTCTTACTTATCTGGTGATTTGCATACCCTGTGCGTGTTTACTTGTGTTACAAGTGTTGTTTAGACCCCAAAGTGGTTTCTAAATTACATTTTGGAGATCGAAGTGATTGTCTAATCATAAAGCAACACATCAGCTATAGTTACCATGCAGGCTTGGCATATAGGTCAAAGTAATGCTTTTTAATGTGCGTGTCTATCTCTGTGTGGATAATAAACAGGAAGTATTTTTAGTTCTGTTGCTATGAGAGCAGCCGGATGAGCTGCAGCTGAACCTCTGCCTCTAATGATGTCAGCCCAGGGCCTGCAAGCGCCACATCATCCCCGGATCATGAGGCTGCAGATCAAGATCGAGTGTTGCACCAAATCCTGCCGATAAGACACATTTTGATGGCAAAAGAAACTAAAATGTAATCATTTTACCCCGAGAGGTGATCGCAAAGCAACATAAGCCATTTAAAGGGGGAGGAAATGCGTTTAAACTTTTGAGGGATCATTGCTGCTTAGGTTAGCTGGTAAAGATTTTCGTGGATTTGGAGAAGAGGCGGTGACCTGTTAGTCAACCCTGGATTCAGGGTAAGCAGCATAGATTTTGTTATAGCTGTGAAACCATGCACTTTGGTTTAAGATGTTATATTCTAGTCTTTGGTATCAGGTTCCCTTTAGGGGTCTTTCAGTCCTTGTGTACCAAAAGAAAACGTGTTTCTGTCATCAAAATCTGAAGATGATTTTAGGGTCTGCTTCTGATCCTTGTTTTATTTTCTGGAGCATTATTATTTATTAACGCATCATTTTTAGGTTAAGCTTCTTTTTCATCTGTAGGTTTATCCTTTGGTTAAATTACTTCCTTTTATGTTTGGATCAATTCAGTTTTTTATTTTCTAATCTCGACCTCTATGTAATCGAGCTCATGTTGCTCACCTGTTGCAGACGTATGTTATCCACCTGTTAGCCTCCTGTGTAATCTTGCCATTTCTCCATAACCACCAAAATACTCTTTTTGTTCATGTCAAAACCAGCCTTATTCCATTCTTGCCCTGACAGCCTCTATTCTGGCCTGTATTTTTCTGTCCCTCCAGTATTTTTTAGCTTTAATTTAAACAATTTTTTACTCCCTACTCATCCTCTCCCTGTGTGTCACGCTTTCCTTTGATCCTGCTTGTGGGGGTTCATGCTGTCATAGGATAATCACTGAGAGAAGATAATTTGTTTCAGGAATCTTAGAGTTTCATCTCTATCTTTTGAAGATGATTTAATTATTTTTTGCATTCACAGCTTTCATGCATCAGTGAGAAGAGGCTTGGTGAGATTCAATTCCTCCATTTCTGAGACGATCCTTCTCAGCTGGAAAATGGACTGCTTCCTTCAGGGGAGGAGCCTCTTTAAGTCCAGTTCTTGGGTGACAGCTGGTAGGAAGAAGCAGTAAATGGGTAGACAATATAGGATTTTTGTCTCCAGTGAAACATGCTTCCTCCATAGGATGGTTGGACTAAAGGGAAAAAGTTGGAGCTCAGATTCTAGAGCTGCTCTTTATTTTATTCAACAACATTCAGTCATCTAAACAAGATGCATCATCAGATTCCTTTATTTTTGAGTTTTTCTTTTTTTTTTTTTCCCCAGACATAAGTTTCCTGAGCTGTAGCCTTGCAGAGGGATGTCACCCGTCCCCTGGTGGACTTCCAGTCTTAGATGGCCGATGCCGAGTTTTTGTGTCCAGACCTCTGTGACTTGGGAAAAAAAAGGCCCTCAGTGATGAAAAAAAAAAACAGTTGGAAACTGTTAGTTTTGCTTTCTCTTCACAAATTCTTATTGCATATTTGTTTTTAATAGATGATGTTTCTGTTGGTTACCATGGCAAACAGAGAAGCTTAAGTTTCCCTGCTTTTTGATCCGAGGATAGAATGAAGGATGAGTAAAGGGAGCAGAGCTCGGTCCACAATAATGAGGAATCTGCTCTGGGTCACTGGAGTTGAACGTTGAAGAAGGAGTCGTCCCGAGTATTAAAGCTTATGATTTATAGCTATGTTTCCATTCCAACCCAGCTGAAGGTCATGCAATATAGACCCAGACTGAAGGAATGAGATCACTGATGGAGGCAGCTGTATCCTCCAATAGTAAATAGGTTTCTCTGCAGTGATAGTGTAACAAGGTTGCTACAGCGCTGTAACTTCTTTACATAAAAAACTGCTGAGTTATTTAAGGATTCTCTGATAATGGTGTCCAAATCAATTCTAATGGACGGTTGGATGCTGGTTTTAGTCTTTGATGTTAAGCTCAGCTTCGCCCTCCATACTAAGTAGCTCCATGGTGCCTCCCTCAGCTCTCCTTTAAGCCCAGCTATGCTCATCAATTGGAGCTGACGTGCAGCAGCTTCATTCAATGGTGCATGGAGATGCACCTGCATCAGCATCTGAGTCTGTTCTTCTGACAAGGAGACACTAGTGCAAAAGTGCTTTAAAATAGGAAAGGTTACTAAAGGTAAGGAAAGAGGGATAATACCACTAAAGGGAACTGGGGATTAAAAAAGGAAAGAACATTGGGGGGGGAAAGGGTGAGACTGAGAGAAATAAACGAGGTCGAAGCTTTGAACAGACGCTGCAGGGCTCTGAGTCACGGAGCTACCATCCCCCCATCCTCCCTCCGTAATCCTCCGTGCTTTAACTGGGAACAAACTGTAACACTGACCTGGAACACCGGGCCTTAGAGTGTGTTAATGTCTGCACATGTTAATAAAACATGTAATAACATCTCCGTACCCTTCCCCCACTCCCACTGACAGAAAAACGAAGCTTCAGAGTGAGAGTGGGAATCACACAGAGAGAATCGGTGTAAATAATTTAATCAGCTTCCATGTGAACATGAATCAGCCTCTGTGTCTCCCAGTAAATAACCCTGGTGAGGAACAAACAGGGGAACCAGGTGGCTTCACAAAGCCTCAGCACCTGTTCAGTCTGCAAATCAAACATGTAACTCTAATTATGAAATTATAACCAAACCAATCCTCTGGTTTCTAGGAGTAGGAGATACTGTTGCATCACTGGTTCATCACAGCTAACGAAGTTCATGGTTTACAGGGAGGGGTGTGGCACTTTTAAGGGTATAATCTCTAACTCGGACTCCATAGATTCTGTTTAAGAGAACCAGAAATTTTTGTTGTTGTTGCAAAAACCTAACTCAAACTGAACACCAATCAAAATCCAAACCATGTGCCCTTTGAAGTTTGAAGAGTCTCTTAAATTTCAGCATGTTATTGCATCAAAAATAACAAACATCAATGTTTTTTTTATTAGATATAGAAATTAAATAAATTAACAACTTTGCAAGGAAAAATTATTTATGTCTGTTATGTTAAAAGACTGACAATATCTACTCGGTTTTAGATTGTTGTTTGTGAAAGTCATCTATGATGAAGTTTGAAGCAAAGTTAATTATAAAACTATTTTCCAGATATTTTGCTGTGTGATGGAGCTATAAACCAACCAAGACATGGCAGGAGTTCCATAGCAGCTCTGGGGGAGCTGCAGACTGTTCGGATTCCAGTTTGTGTGGGTTGTCTTTTGTGTTTTCCTCTCTCCTTCACCAGGCGGTGCCCTGTCAGCGTTGGGCCTCCCTGCACACCTGTGGCTCATTGGGTAATTACCAGAGGAGTACTTGAGCAGCGGGCTGTCACCACCTCGATTCCAGAGTGTTTGCCAGTATAGGGTACTCTAGCCAAACTGAGATTAGCAGAGTCTAACCTTAGCATTTGTTTCTCTGAGTCTGAACTTGTTTTTGTCTTTGTTTTTCGGCAGGAAGACTTTCTGTGTTACTGGATTAACCTGGACCTTCTACCCCTGGAAGGATTTACTGAGTCTCACTGAGCAAGGGGAAAACCTCCACGATACGTTCACTCCTGGAAAATCAAGTGACAGTCCGCTCCTTTACTCCTCTGGGTCCAACGTATGTCTGCCTGTCCGCTCCCCAACGAGTTCCCTCATTTCTGGATTAAATCCCCCCACACTGGATCCAAGGATAAACCAAGAGCCCCCCAAAAGTGAGTGCCTCTCCAGCAACGTTCAAGCCTCAGTCTATTGTCCCTGAACTGAGTTTCTGGTTCCGGTTCACTAGTCCGCTGAGTTCCAGCATTGTTTCCCCACAGAGTTTCAATCTCCGTCAGTGTTTGCTAACCTACAATAAACCTGTTTTACTTTTACCCTTGGTCTCTCAGTGGTTCTCTGCATGTGGGTCAGATCTTTATAGCCCATTATGACACAGACAATCACAGCTTGGGTGCCATAATCTGTCCAAAGGGAAAGTTTTATTCATGCGATTTATAATCCTTAAGAGGTTTTTGTTTTCAATTTACCTGTAGGTAAAACACTGAGGCCAACGTTTGGAAGAAAGTGCTCAATTTTATTTTGTTTAGATGGAAAATACTGTCAGCTATAGAAAACCTCCCCCTAAACACATTAAATTAGGGGTGGACAATTCCAGTCCCTTGGGGCCGGTACCCTGGAACTTTTAGATCGATCCTTGGTCCAACATACCTGAAGCCAATGGCTGACTTGCCTCTTCAATATGCAGACAGTTCCTCCAGAGACACAACCAAAGGCACATCTAAAAGTTGCAGGATACCGACCCTCATAAACTGGAATTACCCATGCCTGCTCTAAATCCAAAGGCTTAAAGAAAACAACACCTTTTAAAAAGTATGCATCCCTTTGCTTCCACTTCCCAACGGTGCCCTTTATTGTCTAAATAAATCACAGAAAATCTCTCCAAGACACTAAAGCAGAGTTTCTACTTTAGTACTGCTCTGCACACTCTGTAATAATTTCTCAGTTAATCTTTGTTTCCATTAGCCCTTAGATCGAAATCCTAATAAAGGATAAACTCAAATCATATCGTCTACTTTTAAAGTTTCCTCATTCTGCACAGACCTCTATAAAAAGTTGAAAGCCATTATAAATATTTATAACCTCTGAGAGCTTTATGTACCCTGGTAACTGCAGCTTGTTGGCACGCTAGAGAAGGATAAATGGCAAACCAGTCTATATACTTTGGGCAGGCTCCTCTCATGGGAGCAAATGGCTTTAGCAAGCAGACGAAGTCTTGGTGTGTTTGCAGGGGTATCAGGTTGATAATCTCAGTCTCTGTTTTCGTGATTTTTGAGTTGCTCCTAGTGTCCTTCAAGAAGAAGCAGCTATTGAAGGAGGTCCTGTTTGCGCAACTGTTATTGATTTTCAGGATCGATTCGGTGCCTACCTACCACTACCTACCTCTAAAAGAACCAGCTTTGTGAATGTCAGGTCAAACATCCTTCTTGAAGTAAAAAAGAAAATTTTCCTCTAATTTCATTTAAATATGATCTGAAAAGTAAAAGCAGGCTTTAATTAATGGAAGAGTCCCTCTTGCTGCTGCAGAACTGTATTAAATCCCCATGAAGTGCTGTGAATCTGCTCAAAAAGCTCACTAAGCACTTTATTCACAGTTCATTGATCCAGTAAAATGTTGTCCCATGCAGATGAGGCAGTGGCACAGAGAAGGAGGATGTTTCCTGAGAGCTGGCAGACTGTTTCTTTCAGGTGGGTCTGCTTTTCTTGTTCTCTGTGTTTCCTGCGGCGACACACAAGTACGGCACACATAATGGAAGCAGATTAGTCATCAAGAAATGCTCACACATGCATATATGATCAACCCCTCTCACACACACACTGATGCATCAGAGGGGAGCGTTGTTGTGTGTTGTAAATCGAGGTGAATCTGCGTAATGGAGCGTTGCTCTTTGTCCTGCCCTACATCTGCTCATCTCTTCAGCAAAACCATTCTGGGTCTCGCTGTGAGCGTTTGTGTTGATGACGAGAAGTCATATAATGAGGATTCAACAAGCTAATGGGTACAGAAAGTTCCCAAAAAAGATGACTTTAAAAAAAAAAAGCACTATCAGTGTTTTTTTTTTTATGCTAAACTTTTCTTTTGCAATTAGTTACCCTTAAGCTTTGAAATAATTATTAAAATCTGATTCCAGGTGTTGGTAACCTTGGTTGCATGCTGTGTCTGCACACATGACATGCTTTAATGCTTTTCAGTTACTAATTGTTTGGGTTGTAGAGAAATAATGTTCTGCATGTATCGTGTATGTTTGGATTAGCATCTCTGTATTTTCTTGTAGTTGAGCTGCAGTAAGATTTATTAAGCAACAATACCAAAGACTTTTAACACAAATTTGGGTTTCCTTGCTGCAGGAAGTTGCTCATTTGCAGAATCGTGTCTTTGCTGCGACTTTATGACACCATCTGGAGTTAAATTATGTGATAATGAGGAGAGAACAGCGCCTTTCATCAGGGTTTTTGCCGTGTCGTGCTATCAGTGCATGCCTGTGAAGCACATAAAGTGATTCTTCCTGCATCTGCCATCCATTGTTAATGTCTTATATGATTTGTTATGTTGTTGTTTTTTTATCAAGCAAATACGGAAGAAAGAAATAACAATATTGGCTTTAAAAACTGGCCTAAAAAAATCAGCAGCACATATCAGGGATCAGTTTGACTGGTATTGGTCCATCCCTACCTAACCTCACTGCTCATTGCTAAAGGGTCAGATGTTGAAAATGAATCTTTGCATTCAATTAGAATTAGATATTTGGGAATGTGAAAACATCCTTGGTCATAATCATGTGGACATTTTTGGCACTTAGAGCTTTATAATAATCAAAATAGATGTTTCAGAACAAAATACAGAAAACCAAGTCCATTAATTAGTGAATCAATCTAAATTGTCCTTAGGTACGATCAGGTGTGTATTTGACCCCATATCCTTAAATGATAGGTGTATAAAACATATACTTAAATGTAATACAACTTCTTTTTAACACAATAAAAACATAACATGACTTTTCAAAGTCTGGAGTTAAATTTGACACAATTTAAATAAATGTCAGTCTTTTTTTATTTCATTCAGCAACTTCTGTAGCCTTTGGGGATCGGGATTTGTGTAAATGAATACAAATTAATGGGAAGATACACACTTACACCAACATCTAGTATCAGTCTAATGTCTTTTATCCAAAAAAATAAAAATAAAAATCATCTGATAAGGTGAGACGTATCAACTTGCTTTGAGTCTCCAGCAGTTAAGCTTATTAGCATTTGCATTAAATGTGGGTTGCAGTATGGAAGACCTAGAGAGTCACTGAAAAAGAAAACCAGCCATTTCAAATTTAATATTTAGATCATATAGTTTGATCCATTATTGAATACTGCAATTTGAAATGTATTTTCAAACCCAACTTCCAAAAGGCATTCGAAGATAGCCATCAGTTCCGGTGCTGGTCCGGAGCCAGGCTCCCTCCCCCTGTCCGCCGGGGTTCCCGGACCAGCCCCGGAGCTGACAACTCGGTTCTACTTCACTGTAGTCGACCAAAATCCCGGACAATTTTGGTCGACATGTCTGGGAAAAAGAGGACGTCTGGCCACCCAGTGCTTGAGTGAGTGCTTGTTGCTATGATGCATCTTTGCTCAGCAGCTTCTCTTGTTGTAAACCAACCAATCAGTGCACAGCTCATCTAAATATTCATGAGCATACCATAAAAGGAAGACAACCTGTCGTTTTATTCTAGGGCTTTTAACCAGGCTTGCTTTTGGGCTCATAGAAAAGCAAATTTGCCATTTTCAGCCCAACCAATGTGACCCACATGCAGACCTTAAGGACCAAATACCCTATAGAATCATTCTATGTCCCCTTTAATTTTAGTTTTTAAATCTCTATTTAGAAATAGTATTTGAAAAAACATGTATAAACTCTTTAATAATTTAATTTAAAATGTTCAATTAGAAAACTCATGATATTGGATTTCAAATTGCATGATTTAAATAATATTTGAAATGGCGGGTTTTATTTTTTTTAGTGACTCTTTAGTTCCTCCATATTGTAAAGGATTCACATAGAAAACCTGCAGTGTTTTGTTTTGGTTTCCCCAACGATGCACACAAAAAAACAACAACAATACATCTAAAGTCAAGTAAAGTCAGCAAACAAAATGCAATAACTCATAATTTTTACAGAAACGGTTATCACAGCATTGGATTCTGACTAGAAATGCTTTTTTTTTTTCAAAATGTGCTTAAACAGATAGATAATTTACAAATTAATATATTTGCATCACATCCTCTCGACATTATCACTCACAGTACAAACAAACCATAATGTGATTTAGCTCTGTCAGCGCCGGTGCTCTTATTCATGCTCTCAGTATTTATGACAAATGTGCAAAAACCCACAAACTGGAGAGTAAAAACTTATCAAACATTGCAACACTGGCAAACTAAAATAAGAAAGTTTATATTACAAAATGTGACTTTTTACAAAGGTATTAAACCTTAACAGAACATTAGCAGCTCTCAACATCCTTTATGTCCCCACAGTGAAAACTGACATTTTCAAGTACTAAATATGTAAGTAATGGTAAATAGTTGTATTCTCTGCTTCTGGTGAAATCCCTTTAGCCTATAAGCTGAATATGAAGCAGTTCTTTTTATACTTTTGGGTCTGTGAGATGCACTTTAAAGCAATATTTTTCAGAAACAGATTAAAATATGAAGCATCTGAGATCTTCTATGGATTATAACAAAGATATAACTAATGTAGTTTTGTTTATTATGATGTCATAGCCGTACCTTTAGCCTCAGGGCTACGTCTTCTCTGTTTTGGGGGGTTCCTGTGGCGTATTACAGCTCCCCACGCAGGCCTGGAGTAGCTACTACAGTATTTTTGGTTCTATTAAGAGTTTTCATGTAGATAAAAAAAAAGATTAAAAAAAAGCAGTATGGACCAAAGATTTTTCAGAAAAAAACTGAAATATAATTATAATTATCAAATTGCAAAGGCCTCTATTTCTTTAAAAGTTTATAAAAATTGCACAAAATAAACGTAATCGAGTCTTTAAATGCAATAGAAATATTTAGACAAAAGGTGAAAACCATCACCACAGTTTTACCTCTGATGCAAAAAAAAAGTACTCGAAGATCCACTGTGAAACATTTAAAAAACCTTTCAAGCCCATATGCAAAATAATAGCTAAGAATAGTTTGTTTTTGTAGTTTAGAATTGCATAATCAGAGAATCCTGATACAGTTTAATGTGTCTATATGTATATGGTAAAGCTTAGCATCTTGTTAGCATTTTAATGCTATTTAACAGCTCAGTAGGAACCAAATAGGTTTTGCATATGTTGCAATAACCCGTTATAGCCAATAGATGGCACTATGTCTAACGTAAGGGACCTTTATGGGTTATTATTCTTTCTTTGTCAAACAAGAACAAGCAAGCTACAATGTTAGTACGTCTTACAAGTGTGATGAAAACATTAGCTGTTAAAAGGCAAATACAATCATAGTTTAGAGCACAAGAAATAAAAAAAAAATCTATTTAAAACATGAATGAATTGCATCATTTTTTAAAACAGGATTTTAAATGAGTGTTTTTAATCACACCCACTTAAGCAGGAAGCACCTCATTATATGGATGATATCAGTGCCGATAAAAGAAAAAGCAGGATGAGTTTTATTAGAAGCTTATCTTTGTATATTTCAACTTTCTGTTAATTCGGTAATTTAATAGGTCATATGTGAAGCACGTTTATCCAGCCATGAATGTCAGATTTGTCCCAGCCCTCCTCAGCTGCAACACAGTTCATTTTGTCATACGTTTCAATGAAGGATGTATCTCACCAGCTGCAACAAATTACCGCTGTCTAAGATGTAATCATGCATGTTTAAACACAGTATCCATCATACTTGGAACACAGCAATGCTTTGAATGTTTTGTGTATTTAAATCAGTAGGGTCAGATGTATGGTGATGTGAAAAAGCCGCTTTTTTCTGTCTTTGTTTCACTTAATTTTTTCAGATCCTTAAACAAATTTCGAAAGGATTATTTCTATATATTAAGGGGAAAATGTTAGCCAAAGCTACCTAGGACTGTTAGGAAAATGTACCTTCTCCTTTGTTAAGCTCAGTTACAAGATACATAAAGGCGCCTGTACAATCAAGACTGATCGAACAGAACCCGTGTGATGACATGAAGAAGGCTGAAAGATATATGATGAGGGAAAAAAGTTGCAGACATTAGCTTGGAATGGGATCTACAGAGCCTGTCTGAGGATCTGGGATTGCAGTGAACCACAGGAAAACTGGCCCCTAAACACTAACCAGAGGGTCTGCCGCGTTAAGGATGGTCCCAAACCACGTAGTGGGTAGCACAAGTGGGCAGTTCAGCCTTAAATATTGAGTACATCAGTGCAGGCTCACAGGAATTTGGCAGCGGGTGAAATGGTGAACTAGTGGCGGAGGAAAAACGTGAATTCAAATGTAAGATTCACTCGTTTGCTGCATCTTCACATCGTTTTACTGGACAGATTTATTCTTAAGAAACCGGCAAATCTCTGATGTTACAGTATGTTAACCTGCGCCACAGAGCTACAGCTATGCGCATGCGGCATCACTGTGTTGCCATAGGAATTACTGCTTTCTCCTTCCATTGGAGGGAAGAGGCCGACCCATTCATGTTTATACCCCCCCACGTATAATCCATGCGCCTTCCACAGCTGTGTGATTTTATTGCGAGTGACACTAATAATTAATAGTTAAGGGGTAGTGCTTAGGGGGTGGTTTGGGATTCAGCCTATTCAAGTATTCAAAAATAACAATAGTGAACATCCCCCAGGGTGACAGGCAAAATGACACCAAAAGGTCATTGATGACTCCTCCAGGATGTAACGGCTAAAGCGTTCCAGATCTAACTCGTTTCAGATAATTTTATGGTTTAATAAAAGGCTAGAACCACTGCTAACCAAACAGAACACAAGGGACTAACCCATATTTACCATGAAACATCTCTGTCATCCAAGATTATAGAAACAATTAATGTTGATGTATAAACAAAAGCAACATAAACCGCCTCATCATAAAAAAAAATAATAAACTGTCTATGATGGTGTGGGGCTTTTTTTTAGTTCTTAGGGACCAATTTGCTGTAATTAATGGAAGCTCTAAACCAGTGAATCCTTAAGGAAAAAGTCCAGCCATTAGTTTTTGACTTAAACCTCAAACAGTGAGAAACATCAGAAAGCCTGCCTCTGAACGGCACAAGGGTTCCAGGATTAGTTTAAGCCTAACTCTGACTAAGATTTTGTGAAATGAAACAAAAACAGTCATTTATGCTGGACTGTATTTCAACGGGCCTGAATTAAAGCAATTTATCAAAATAGAAATGTCAAGATTTCCACCGCAATGGTGGAGCAGATACGTTTTCACACACAGCCAGATTAGCTTGGATATTTTCTCCCCTTAATAAATTAAATCAGTGTTTAAAAAAAAACATTTTGACTCAATTAGTTTATCTTTCATATTCAAATCTTTTCAGATCTTTTATATTATGGATCATATCTTTGAAGTATATTTTGATGGAAAACGGTTTAAAGATACAAATTTAGAATATATAAAAGTTTCTATGAGGTCTTTGATGAAAACTTGACCTTAAAGTATTCAGCATCTGTGCAAAAAAAACAAATCTGATTTCAGTCTTCAACCAAACAAATAAACAGCATTAACCAAACAAATTGGATGCAGTGATGTTGTTGTAAAAAGTTCAGTTCATAGTGCAGAGTTTGTCATATCTGAGCTGGTTTGAGGCTTTGTTTCCGCCTACAATTACAAACAACAAAATAATAAATTATTGCTTCCATTTTTATTTATTTTTTGCTCATGTTTTTAACGTAAACTCCCTGATTTTGGCGTTAGCTTGAAAAGACTGCGATTGTATAACAAAAACTGATACAAATTTGGAAGGAAAGTGAAGCAGATTAATTCTTCATGAAGCTACAAACTAAACCATGCCCAGCAGTTTACCAGACATGCTACAAGCTAAACTCAGAGATGTTTCAGCAAACAAGCTGGTTATTTCAGTGCAGAAATCTAAAGTCAATATTTTGTTTCTTTTTTTTAAAAAAAAGTCATTTTGTGCTCTTCATTGACTTTTTCTCAAAAAGTTTTGACATCTTGGTTGGAAGATTTTTTCTTGTTTTCTGCACGAACAATCAAAGGAAAACCGTACAGCATCGTTAGAGAAGGTGAAGGGGAGCTCCTCTCCATTAAAGCTGCGTTGATTGAAGTTAAATGTGAAGCTCCTGCTACAGACGGAGAAGCCCTGACAGCAGAGTGGGTTTCTGCCTGGTGGCAGCGTGGAGCGCTCAGCAGGATAGAAGTCCTGAAATCTCCGGGAATTAAATATATCCCTGGTTTTTAAGTTATCCAAATGTGTCATCACATGTATCCCATTGCCCTGATTAATAAAAATTAGCAAATCTTACCAGAAATAGGATCAAAAATGTAGAAATTGTGTAAACGTTGTTTTTTGTGCATAAGCATGCAGAGTAACGCTGCATTGAAAAAGAAGAAAAAATATGCCAGCGTGAGGACCTGTTAGTGCTTTTCAGGGTGTCTCAGATTCATCGTCGTCCTCTGGGGACGTCGGGGAGGCAGGAGTGTCGTCCTCGTCCGCAGCGGCGGTCGCTGCAGGTTGTGAAGCTGCTGCACCCGATGTTGTCATCTTCTCATAGGTCCTCCTTCTCTGCCGCCTCAGCGTCTGGCTCTGCAGCTCCTTCACTTCCTGCAGGACCTCCTGCGCCTCCTTCCAGGACGACACAGCTTCCTCCAGGAGCCGCTCGGCCTCAGCGCGCCGTCGCTCCACCTCCATGTCCTCCTCAAGAGGGACCAGAGGAGGAGGAGGAGAGAGGCGATGCTTGTCTGGGGTTTTGGGCAGCGAGGAATCGAAGGATCTGGATAGAGCTGGGGAGTTTTGAGTTCGGCGAGTCTCCTTGATGCTGTCTAGATGAGGGGAGTCAGTTTCGCTGCCCTGCAGCGAATCGCTTCCTTTCACCTGACAGGAGTTGGATCTATTCAAGCACGGAGGAGTTTCAGGAGTCTTCTGTGGAGAAGAACCATCTTTTCTGGTGGAGCTGGCGCCCAATGGACCTTTGAGCTTTGTTGCGTCAGAGCTCTTTGTTTGAGGAGAGCGGCTCAGATGAGGAGAATCTTTCAGGCGAGGAGAGTCGCCAGCTTTAGCTGCAGGAGACTGAGATCCTCTGGAGCGAGGCGAGTCAGTGGCTTTGGAGCGGTTCTTCTTAGCTTTGGATCGGGGAGACTCTCTTCCCCTCAGACGAGGTGAATCTTTTCCCCGGAGACGAGGCGAGTCGCTGCTCCTGCTCCTCGGAGACCCCGATGACCTGCTGAGGACGTGAAAGATCCATAAAACACTGATCTTTGCAGAGCATTCTCCTTCCACCCTGTCAGAGATCTCAAAGCTCCTGCAAAAATTTCAACTTCATGTTAATAAAATCTGATGAAACCAACCTGGAATGGGGGGAGTCTGAACCCCTGAGGTGGTGAAGTCGAGGGGAGTTGATGCCCTTCATGTGCGTTGAGCTGCTTCCTCGTTCTCGCTCAGCTTTGGCCTTCTGTAGCTCCTATAAGCAGCAACATTCCCAGTCACCATTTCACAATTCACAATCCGAGTTATCCAGTTTACAGATGAGGGACAGATGTTTCTGAGGACGTCAGACCTGCAGCCTCATTTCCTCCAGCAGCTCCTGGGCTCTCTGCATCCTCTGAGCGATGAGGCTCTGCAGCTGGCCGACGGGCTGGATGGAGGTCCCGCTGCCTGCCTCCTCTTCGGTTGGACAGCGACGAAGAGCCGAACGAAACTCTGACCGAATCATCGCCGGTCTGGAAAGAAAGTTTACCGGAGTATTAGTGTGTTTCTTTCATTTTCAAAGCTCTGAGAGCTCAATCGTATCAGTGAAAATTAATTCAATCAAAAACATATCAGAGGCTGTGAGCACAGAGGTCAATCAGTTTGTTTCTTGTTTATTTTATTAGAATTTTATTCAATGATAATGCAGAGGTATGAAGAAAGAAGAAAAAAAGGGTCTATTTCTATGTTTCACATTTAGGCTGATAGAGAAAGGCAGCATTACTCAGACAGAGGAGCTACAGCTAAAAGGGGGAAGAACCTTTTCAAAAAAATCTGAACTTTAAGCCACAATCAAAAAAAGTCCAGATGTTTTTTCCACAAGGAGCAAGGACAGAAAATATGTGGAATACCAAATATTGTTTTGATCAATGCTCATCCACGCTTCAGAATGGACAAATCCAAAATCCATTTTTGAGAAATTCTCTGAACCAATCAGACTGAGTCTGAGCTATTTAGCAAGAAAACTGAACAGAAATGTAGGCGTCTACATGTATGAAGCAGGTAGAAACATCACAAAAGACTTACAACTTACAGCAGAAAATGCTACAAAAGTTGCTTCTTGAATGTTTTAATATTTTATCAAGGATTAATATTTTTTTGTATTATTTTTCTCCTGTGTTCTTATTTTGCCACACATTTCTCCAGTAATCTGAAGAATAACAGACTTAAATCAATAGTAAATATAATGTATAATATGCATCTTTATCTGGAAGAGAAAAAAGAAACATGCAGGGTAAGCCAAAGCGCAAGCTCACCTACAAAGACTTTATAGTCTCTTACTAATCAAACGTTTGGTTCTGGACTCTCAAAAGTAAACTGGAATAACTGCTGACAATCCTAACAAATGCAAACTACAATATGCAAACTCCAAACAGAAGGGCCTCAGTTAGGATTCAAATAAGGAAGGAGGGGAAAGCAGTTCCCTTCCTATTTACAAACAAAACGAGGCCAAAGTCAACAGCAGGAACAAGGATCGTATTAGAAATCAATGGCAGGCTTTGATGCTCCATGATGTAAAGCTTTCTACTCTGGTGAACTTCCAGTTCCAAATTAGATTCTCATATTTTCTCATATACTGGCTTCAAATGTTGAAAATCTGAAAAACTCTTAAATTGTGTTTGTTTAAAAATCCTTACATTTGAATTACAATCACTAATTTCCTCTATGACAGATTAAATATTCATCATTAGTGCAGATAAGGCTGATTTAGAAAACCTCCAGACCAGGGGTTCCCAGAGTGGGGGATGCGGACGCTCCCCAGGGGGTCCGGAGACACCAGGTGGGGAATTGATGCTTTTTTTTTTTTTTAGGAATCATTGTGATGTGACCCCAAAGGGGTATCGAGGGTAAAAAGGGACAAAATTAAATTAATAACATGCTATATATAATAAAATGTACCGTTTACTTATTTAAAAGGTTAGTAAATAATTAAGTTTCCCATTAAATTATTAAATATAACTTTTAAATGATGAAATAAAATAAATAAATGTTTCTGAAATAAATTAAATTGAATATAACTTTAAGTTTCACTTTATGCTGATTTAAAGTAAAATTATTATATGTATTTTAAAGGGGTTATCAGTCACTCAAGCTGTTATCATAGGCTAAAACGTTTGGGAAGTTCTGCTCTGGGGAACCATAAAGGTGGAAATGGAAATGCAAGGACGGGTGTTCCAGTACACTTCCACATTCAGACAGCAGAGTAAAGATTATAAATAATCATTTTCCAGTCAGATTAGATGGATTTCTCGTCTGAATTGATGCACCTGGAGGAGAGGACTTCATCCATGGAGGCGCAACGACTCCGACCCTGCATGCTGAACCTTTTCCCTGGCTGGGGCGTTCGAGACTGCGCCTGAAGGACCTGAAAGGGGGGAAATGACAGACGTTTGTGCCTTAAAGATGCTACGGTTTCTGGTTTAGAAGATGAATGAAACACAGTTTTAATGTTGCACACGAGGATTGGAGAAGGACACGAATTTTGGTTACAGAGAAAATGACATAAAAGCACATCCCATCGTAAATTTTTACACTTTATAAACCAACTAATGGAGCAAATCAGGATGAATCAGCTCTGCTATTGATTCAGAATTAGGAAAAAGTTCCCAGGTTGTCTTAAAGGCTTTCCAACATTCAGTGCACAAAGCCCTAAAACAAATCTCTAATTTACTGCAGCTGCATCATAAACGTACTGAAAAGCTATTTCTAACCGTTGACGACATCAATTCATAGAGGAAATGCTAAAAACTGTTTTTAACATAACCATCGAAGGCACAGTTATTGGTCCCCCTAACTTCTCCTAATGAATAAATAAATTTTATTTATTTAGGTCAATCAAATTTATTTTACCCATCCTTTCAAAATGGGACAGACAAGAGAACAAGATATCTAAGCCAAGCAGAGCAGGAAATATCTATTAGCTACTGATTTAAACTACTCTACATTCCAACTGTTTGTTCATAAGGCACAGCGGAAAAAAACAAAAAACAAATAAAAGAATGAACATAATAAATTTGAAGATGTTAATTTTGTTAAATCCTACTGGGATTTTAGCTGGATGCTTTAGTCACTGAGCTAGCTAGCAGCAACCACTGCAGGTGAATTTGACAAGAAACAAAGGATGAATATTTGGAAAAGACTCTCCAGCCCACTGTTAGGCACGGTGGAGGATCTGTGATGTTGGAAGCCTCATTGATTTTATAAATGCTGTGATTCAGTAACTTTTTTTATTTAAAAGAAGATTAAGAGAAAAAAAATCTGTTGGCTAGAAACTGACCAGAGCAGGTCAGGGCTGGGTATTTTGGCCAAAGTCCTGAATCAATTCGATTTTGATTAATAAAGTTCTAAATCGATTAATTTCGATTTGATCTGTTTTTACAATAATGAAAGTGGTTCAAATGTGTTTTAAAATACTCATGTATTTTATTTTTTCCTGTCACATTAAACACAAAGTGCAAACTTGTAAATCAGATAGTTTAAACTTGAGATGTGAACAAAACTGTCTCAAAAGTGCAAACTTGTTTGTGAAAAGTGAAAAAGTGAAGCCTCACTCGCATGAGCTGCATAATCTTCGCTACACAAACCATATTTGCAGCATTTTCTGTACAACTACAGGGTGTTTGCTGGTCAGCCCCCATACGTTAATGTCTTCAGTCCACCTATTGGCTATAGTTGCAGCTGTCTAGCTAGAAGTCATCTTGGTGGTCTGTAGCACGAGTGTGAGGTGCCACTCATTATCAAGGTAAGTGGGAAGTCACTATAATGTCACATATCCAGCACATTATCTTTAGTTGTTTTAAATCCAAAATGGTTCCAGACATCAGACTTCAGTTGGGACAGCTTGCTGAGCGGTGTGTTACTAGGGTCGGCATTTGCACACGCCTGCTCATTTGAACATGAACAACACGGGTGTCACTATAAAACTAATCATTCCCTACACATCGATTTTGCAAAAATGTAAAGCAATCGATCCAAAATCGATTAAATCGTTTTTTTTTACCCAGCCCTAATAGAAACTGTTTCTGCTAAAGGTTGATTTGTCCCATTAGTTAATAATACATGGGTCACTTGTTCTAATATCTTTTGTTTATTAGGCCTTTTTAATAGTCCACACTAAGTGATAAAGGTGCGTATGATTCTTGCTGATATGGTATCAGGTCAATACAGCAATGATATTGAAAATGGACATCCCTAGCATATCTATGTATCTGTATCTACTGGTGGCTTTATTTATAATTACAAAATTTGGTCATCAGATGGTAACTTTACAGGAAAACAATCTAAAACATACGGCCAGATGTGGAGACTGCTGCAAACAGAACAGTATCAGGAAATGTTATTTGTTTTTTTACATCGGATTTCAAGCAACGCTATCTTAGAAGTGTCTCACCTGGAGTTGCTGGTTCTTGTGGACTTTGGAGGCCTCCATGTGGGCGTGTTTACCCCAGGAGCGCTCGCTGCCTCTAGGTAGGCTCCCTGTCTTCACCTTGGGCTCTTTGGAAGTCACCCGCAGCTTTGAAACATCAGTCCCGGCCCGTTGACGCCCCCCCAGCCCTCCTCCAGAGCCCTCTTTCTGCAGGTCGACCCGGAAGCTGTCCTCCCAGGATTCGTCGTCGTCGTAGTCGAGACAGAACCCTTCCTCCTCTGCGACGAGGTCGAGGGTCAGCATGCCTTGAGAGGAGGTGGAGGCCTGCGGTGAAGTATGAGAGAAAACTTCATGAAGCCAGCTCTTAATTCAGAAGAACAGGAAGGAGGAAAACAGGATCCTTTATACCACGGCCATGAGGTGTCCTCTGGTGGGCAGACGGCGGCTGTGAGGAATCTTCGCACGGTCTCTGGTGAGATGATCCAGAGCGCTGTCCTCCTCAATCGTCACCTGAAGGCACATTAGAAATTACTTTAATTTTTCTCAAACCTCAAACCTTTATCAACCTGCAAACAAACCAAAACACACCTCATCTAAAACTCTGTTCTTGGCCTTGATTATGGCCACATTGAAGGTGTTGATCCAGGACTCCTTCTCCTCCGGACTCACAGCCAAAAACACCAGATTAGAAACCTGCAAAAAGAAAACAAGCCATTAAATTGGATCTGAAATACATTTTCAGGCTGTATTCACCATTTCTTTTCCCAATTAAATATAAGAGAAATATGGTTGTTTAACTAAGAGTGAATTCAGAATGATCTGAGTGGTACAAAAGTTTAAATACATTCAAAATACAGATTTTCTTAAACATCTGGACACTAAAAATCATAGAAGACATATTTAGGGTTAATTACCTGGATATCGCTATTTGTTAAAAACTGCATTAGCTGCATATTAATACTACCTCAGCAATAGTATCTAGGTGTTACTTTATTGTATGTCTCGTACCATGTCTGTTGGTTGTGCTGTTCTTTTTACATCTCTTTGCAGGTGATGAAGCAGACTGAAAATGTTTTATCATTATCTCCCTTTTATCTCCTCTTTCATCTTTTCTCCTCTTTTCTGTTTTTCCTTTCCTGTTCTACTTACATTACAGGGTCCATATAATCTGTAAAACTCCCTGCATAATTATAATAAAGCAATTTATATGCATGAAACAAGTGAAATACTATGGCAATAGCCATACTGCTCCACTAATGAAAGTAAAATCTGTTGGCTCTTTTTGGCATCAAGACAATTATTCTTATTGCCACATTGCCAGACAGGACACTGTAATAAAAACAGAAACAAAATAAAACTGCACTAGCAGATGTTTGCTATAGTCTTTCACAGCAATTTACATTTCCCCCACTGAGGTCAACACAATAATGCTTAGATGTAATGATTGACTTGGTATATGTAATCTGGATATAAAAAAAGAAAGAAATCACAGAGGGGTAATACAGTTTTTTGTATTTTAGTTTTTCTAAGATCTTGGTTTTGATTCTGCCAATATTTGATGCATGCCTTATCCTAAATAAAAATCATTATTTTGCACTGATTTGTTTTTCTGGAAAGTAAAAGAATGAGTGAAAGTTGGCTTTATATTATTCTATGTTCAGCTTCAAAGCATATGCATAATTCTATCTTGGGTAAACACGTTTATTATTTAAGTTTAAAAAAAGACGGCATGCCTTGAGAAACTTAGATAACAAGACAAATGTTAAGCCTGTAAAGTATAGTTTTGTCAAAAGGAATTTGAAACCATTTCCCATTGAAAACATTGTTTTTATTAATTGGTACAAAAATCTAAACACTCATTTTATTTAATGTGCTTCCATTCATGTCCTAATTCAGAGGTAATCTCTGAGATTTTTCACCAAAACCAACTTCAGAATCCAAACAAACAATTTTCCTAATTTCTGAGAGCATTATTAAATCAGCAGTACAAACTACATTGTTCAACTGCAATATTTAAAGAAGAATCTGTTGTTCTTGTCTTATACCGCCTGTATAAGTTAGATTTAAATTAAGCACAAATGTAAGCAGATCACACAGTTGATTTAAAGTGTTGAAGGACTGGCGTTTAAATAGCTGCCTAAACAGAAAGGTGGACACTTTCTGCTTTATGTGGAGCCCCTAAACACCTGTAGTTTTTTCTTTGTTCATCATTAATCCCAATAATCTATTTCTAAACAGTTACAACTCTATATGTTCATGTTATTTCTGTTATGATAAACAATCTAAAACTGGATATTTTTAATTTTTTGTCACAGTGACAAAAAACTTCCCCCCACTTCAGATAGCAAAAAAACCTTTGAAAATAATCATCTGTGAGGCGAAGTGGATATAATCCACATGAGAAAGCCGTTTCAGTCACGTTTTCTCTGCTTCAGTTCAGATTTGCTCGACTGTAAGAAAGAGTAAGCAGGAAGACTGGCATGGGAAAGTGTTTCAGGGATTATTCTGCCGTAACTCTAATGGGATTCTGCAGATTAAATCCTTATTGAGGGTAAAGAAAACACCAGAGCTTGGCCAATCAGAGCTGTTCAGGCCATGTGGGAGGGCTCTTTTCATTCAGATCCACCAATCCTAACTCGGAAGTCAGCGGGAAATCCACCAATGATCAGGCCACGTTGGACAGCAGGGGCGGAATAATCTCCAGGAGCAGCGGACAGAGGGACAAGAACAAGGACACACGGAAAGGATGCACTGTAGGAAGAGTTCAGAGTATTCACATCTGGACCAACGACTTAGAAAAGATAAATGGGCTCTCGCCAGAAGGCAACAACCATGGTTCTCTTTTACTGTAAAGCAAACATGTTGGAGAAACAAGCTATTTGTTCTCTTAAATAGTTGATTTAATTTTCTCAAATATGTCTCTATGTGCAGAAGGCTGTTCTGTCTAGAATAGACAATATGAAACTCTAGTGAAAATAGTAGACAGTGATAGAAAAAATATATTTACAGCAACAAGATCAGCCTTAAAATACAAAAAAATAAAAAAAAAATAGAGAAGGCAAACCTGAAAACATTTAGTTTAACAACTTCAATATTCAAGCAGGATATTGGGAATCCTTGTAAACAGTAAAATACTATTTGTTTGCTTATTTATATTATTATATTATTTGCTTATTTAAGACATGTATATACAGAATTTCCTGTAACAGTTTCAGATTTCCCAGTTCTTCTTGTAAGAAGGTTGGATGGATGGATGGATGGATGGAGGGATGGATGGATGGATGGATGGATGGATGGATGGATGGATGGATGGATGGATGGATGGATGGATGGATGGATGGTTAAAAAGAATCCCCTTCCATCCCGAGTTAGAAAGGATCCTCTGCTCACTAAATAACACTAAAATCAGAAGCACTGATGTGTTTTATTTATTCATCAGCTGGAACTTTAAAAAATCGTGACAGTGTCTCCTCAGGGGGTAAAAGCTAAAGACCAAGTAAACCCTTGGATTTCTCTCATAAGCCTTTTCAATAGATAATCTGAGCGGAAGAAACGGCTCAGCTAAAACAGATTGATTAAAGCACTGCTGCTTGTACATGGCGACCAGTAAGCCTCCTCCCCGGTCTGAATCACGCTCGGCTGGATTTGGGTTTTACCTAACTCTTAGAGCATCATCAAGCTGAGAAAAGGAAAAAGCTTCTTTAATCAGTTTAAAAGCTGTAAATGCTGTAACTTTTAATAACTAATGTCAGAACATTCAAAGATTTGATGTATGATAAAAACCTAAAGAATAAGAGCCCAACATATTTAGCATAACAAACATCTTATAGGATCTCGGAGTAGAGCCGCTGCTCCTCCACGTCGAGAGGAGCCAGTTGAGGTGGCTAGGGCATCTGTTTAGGATGCCTCCTGGACGCCTCCCTGGTGAGGTGTTCCGGGCACGTCCCACCAGGGGGAGGCCCCGGGGAAGACCCAGGACACGCTGGAGAGACTATGTTTCTCGGCTGGCCTGGGAACGCCTTGGGGTTCCTCCTGAAGAGCTGGAAGAAGTGGCTGGGGAGAGGGAAGTCTGGGCCTCCCTTCTTAAGCTGCTGCCCCCGCGACCCGACCCCGGATAAGCGGAGGAAGATGGATGGATGGATGGATGGATGGACATCTTATAGGTTCTTTGACAAAAGCTCATTTATTTCAGTAGATTCAGTAAAACTCATAGATTCACACACCAGTATAACATGAAGTCTCAAACCATCAATATAAAACTAAACTTCAACTATCCTTTCTTTTCACAGACCTTTGGCTTTTGATTTTCAAATATTATTCAAAAGTTAATCAAATTTAAAAACTGGATTTTAAACCACAGCACTTTCTCTCTGTAGCCTCAATAAGAGGCTTCTGACAATTCAGTTAGGAGTGAATTAATGCTGCATCAATGACTGCATCATTTTTAGCTCATATGTTGAACACAGCTGTGTGTGCTGGTTTCTGATGCCATGATAATTAATGATAATTCATAATTAGTTATAGTCAGTCTAGTAGCATAAGTGACTCTCATCCAAAAAATAGTAATGGAGAGGAGAGCAGGGATCTGTTCGACACGCTGAATCCAAGGAGGACACAAAGCTTTACGGCAGTTAGGGATGTTTATTGTACCCTTTTTCTGGGAAGCACTGTACAAGACAGACTTGCAGATTTAATAGTAGCTATGTTATGAGATGAGCAGAGGCTTCGAGGCGTGTAAAACTAAGTTGTGGAGGGGGCGTTTCCGCGAGGCGCGTGAGATGTTAAAATGAAGCTTCAAGCACTGTGGGGATCGTTGAAGCAATTAGCCCAAACGGTTCAATGCTTCATGAGGCTTCATCGCACCATCACTACTTAATTGGCTTTAAACTCTATCAAACAAAGGAAAATTACCCCGAGCAGATCCAGGTGAGATTCACTAGACAATCATTCAGCTTCAGACACATGCCAACACCCACTTACAGCTCCACCAACAAACATCCATGCATACCTCTACTGGGCTGGTTATACTCCCCGCAGCACCGTGTCGCAGTGAGCTTGTCGCAGATATTTTTGATTAATGCCCAATATCGGAGCGTGGTCTGCGCTATGTTATTCCATGCCACAACACAAGAGGGACAATCAGGAACTAGCTGTGGGTGTAGATACAGCTGAGGCGATGAGGAAGTGGGGGCAAGTTTTATGCGACAACGCAGGGACATGAGGGTGAAAAAGAGCGGGGTGAAAAAGGGTTCCAGCTTTTTCGTCCACCTTGCTCTTCTAGCTGTTCCATCTTCACGAGTTGTTTTCCACAATGGCGGTCATACAAACAAGCCGGTAAAGTAACAAACAGGAAATACGCATAGTGTAGAGCGGATGTAGATTTGACCAATCAGAGCCACCCTGTCAGCGGTCATGATAAAACATGCAGACGACCTGGTTTCTGAGTTTAACTCAGCCTAACACCCTACCCCGAGTGAAAAGAGAAAAAATGCATCATTGCCTCTACAAGATTTTTTTTTCCTTCCACTCAACTTCCCCTTATTGTTCTTGGAGAAAGCACCCGTTTAAGTTTACATTTCTTTTTAAGGCTACCGGTGATGGTCTGAGCAGTATTTCCAATTATTGTATAGGCAACAACATGGTCATAATAGTTTTTTATTGGTCATATGAGCTCGCTTTAGTTTCATAACAACCTAAATATATCAGTTTTGCTTTTAAAATGAGTCCCATACTTTTCTTAAATATACAGCTGACTGACTTCTGTCATTAACAACTGCAGTAGAGGAAGTGCCATGTTAAACTGTACAGCAAATAAACGTCATATTTCACTGGTCTCTTCTGGGGGCAAAGACGGCTTTAAACTGGCAACAGGCGGGGGTGGGGGAGGCAGGGGGACTCACTGTATTTCCTCGCTGCTTGCAGCGCAGCAATGTGAAGCGACTGTGGTTTTTCTTGCTCCGACTCTTCGCCTTCCTCAGCTCCTCTGAGCGCTCGTAATCAGCCAGGTCAAACACTTCCTGGGCTTTGCGCTCATCTTTAACCTGCAAAAAAAAAAAAAATTATTGGGATACATTACAACCGCATAAAATTCAAAGGTTTAGTCAACCCTTTCTGCTTGCTTATGAGAAACACAGCATCAATAAAGCACAGTGTGAAAAACAGACAAATATTAAAAATATTAATAAATCTGCCGGAATTCGCAACAATGCCAATGTTCAAAAAGATCTAAGTGTGAAAGATACCATGAAGGAGTGGTAACTGCAGAACAGGAAGAAGACATAAATGGTTTCAGAATAAAACAATAAAAATTATGTTATACATCTAAAAAAAAAAAAACAGGAATAAAACAAGAAATTTATTATAGCTTAAGCAAAACACTCTTTGCATAAATGGAGGTAAAGCCAGATAAGAAAAAAAGTCTGATTTGGACACAATAAGCACATTATGTCTAATCATATTAAAACCTCAACTTTTAATACTTGTCTCAATAAAACCTAATAAGACAGACCAGCACAAGGTAGTTAATGATTTTAAAGTGAAAATGATGAGTAGAGAAGCTGACGAGAGGCAGATAGTAACTCTTGAGGAGCTGCAGCTCAGGTGGGAGAATTCATTGACAGCAAATGGTAATCGTGCTCTCCTCTAATCTAAACTGAATAGAAAACTGTAGAGAAATGTCTTTGAAACAGAACAGTAACCAGAAGTTTAACTTGTATTTAGCCACAAGTCAGAAAAAAACACAGAAAAAGGTGCTTGGATCAGAAAAGGCTAAAATAGAACAACTTTCTTTTCAAATATCAGATACATTTTCTTTACTGTTCCTCATTCACTTTGTTACAGGGTAGAAGAATTAAAAGAGCAGTGAAAAATAGTAAAACCCAGTAACAAAATAATGAAAAATATAAGTCTAAAATAATCATAAATTAAAAACTAACATAACAGAGTATTATGCAACACTTAGCTATATGCTCAACTCCCCTATCCCCAGAAATTCAACCAGCTGCTTTGTTTCCTGTCTGTCATTACTTGACAGACTAATTAATCCAGGAGCGTCTGACCTCAGAAACCTGACGACTACGGCCAGACACACCTGGATCAGTCTGCCCGGTAATCAAAGACAGGAAATAAAAGAACTGGCTGAAATCCAGGTGGAGTTGGGCACATAGCCTATTTGCTTGACCTAGTATTCAAGTGTAATTTATAGGACAGAAGCGCCAAAAAGCCATAGGCAGGAACTATCTGCTGTGTTGCTGTCGTGCAGTGTGGAAATCATAGCCTGTAGCTGAAACAACTGCTGAGACTGTGCAGCACATTATGGAAAGGATGCTAAAAAAAATCCAGAACAGCTTTTATTTTGGAGAACATCTTCCTTTCTCACACCACTGTCAAGAGAGTCCAGCAGTTCTCCAAGGATGTGACTCAACTAGGGCTGCACCTATAGATTATTTTAGTAAACTGTTAATCTATGAATTACTTTTTTAATTAATCTAAAAAGAAACACTTTTAGTAAATCCATCCATCCATGGATAGAGAGACTGGTGCCTGTCTACAAGTGAGAGGCAGTGACACCCTGGACAGGTCATCAGTCCATCGCAGGGCAACACAGAGAGACAAACAACCATTCACACCTAAGGAGAATTTAGAGAAGCCATTAAACCTAACAGTCATGTTTTTGGACTGTGGGAGGAAACTGGAGTTCCCAGATAGAACTCACACATGCACAGGGAGAACATGCAAAAGCCATGCAGAAAGACCCCAGGCCGGGAATCGAACCTGGAAACATCTTGCTGCAAGGCAGCAGCGCTACCCACTTCTCAATATACTAACATTTGAAATAAAGAAAAAAAAATCTTTAATAGAAACAAAATGATCCCATCTTCATAAATGTTTAGAGTTTCTATCAGAGTTCTGTCTTAATTATAGTTGTAAGTAATTTATTCTTTAGCAAATGTTTTAGAGTCTGTGTACCTTTACTCTAGGTAAAAAATTGATTTGATCACCAGATTAGTTGAGGATTATTTCAGTAATCAAATATTTTAATTAATTGTTTTAGCCCTAGACTCGACTTCCTAATGATCCGTTAAGTCTATGAGTGTGCTGAACTGTCTGGCTGCTGCCTAACAGAGCAGATAACAGGGAACATGTCTGCTCACCTCTCATTATCATCCTACAGTCTATTTTCAACAATAAATAGAGACATATTTAACCCTTTTTATAGACTGCCTCAACATCTTTAGTCCAGTTCAGCTTGTGTTTAAGGTATAATCCCAACCACCAGCTTTTAGGACTTCATCTCATTTTGCTTCTCTCTCTATTTGAAACAGTTGTAGACCATTGTCCTTTACTCCTTATATCTTGTCCCGTAGCTACAACCAATGCAGAGTCATCAGAGTATTTCTGCATGTGGCAGGTCTCTGTGCAGCATTTAAAATATAACATGAAAGTAGGGGGAGAGGACATTCCCCTGAGGCGCTCCAGTGCTTCTGACCACTCTTTCCAACATACAGGACTGCAGATGCACACACTAAGGTCTGCCTCAGCTGCAGCTGATCTAAAACGCTGCTGCTCATGTTCTCACTAGAACTAAGAAAGAAGAAACATCAGCCTGGTTCTGAAGTCCTTCCACTGGCTCCCTGTAGTTCAGAGAATAGATTTTAAAATGCTACTGTTAGTCTATAAATCACTGAAGTGATCAGCACCTCAATGCATAGCAGATTTGTTGTCAGTGTATCAACCTTCCAGACCACTCAGGTCTTCTAGTTCACGCATACTCTAGAACCAAACATGGAGAAGAAGCATTTAGTTCCTATGCTCCACTTATCTGGAAGAAACTCCCGGAGGGCTGTAAAAGTGCTGAAAGCCTGAATATTTTTTTAAGTAAAAGTTAAAAACCCATTTGTTTACAGCTGCCTTTGACTGTTGACTCTAAACTGTTAACTGAGGCATTAAGTTATATGAGGATATATAAGGTTATGGTCCAATTGTTGTATTTGTTTTACGAATGTTTTTTTAAATCTTTATTTGCTTTTATTTTGCTTTTATTTTGCTATCTAATTCATGTAAAGCACTTTGAATTGTCCGTGTACTGAATTTTGCTTTACAAATAAACTTGCCTTGCCTTGCCTCAGTAGATGCCTCACCTTTCCAAGATAGAGCTTAGAAGAAGTTTGAAGGTCTGGCAAAGTCAGATAAAGCTTTAAAAGCCAAACATTACTTAATTTGTTTGAAGCAAACTAACAGGAAGTTTGAAGCAAACTAACAAGAATTTTATTTAAGGGTTTAAACAATGGTATTCTGTTAATATTTATGTTTACCTGATACTACATTTGATTGCCAGAATATGACCAAAAGAGCCCCTTTAACCAAGTTTGCTTGCTACCAGATCCCCTGTTTTATAAGCCAAGTTTAAAGAAACTAGGTGAACCTTAACTTTTAAATATTCCCTAAGAAATAAGCATTGAAGGTTAAGAATCGTTTAACTAAGAGGTTATTGATTTCTGATTAAGCAAACATCCATCCATCCATTTTCTGTCTTGCTTATCCCTGCTGGGGTTGTGAGGGGTGCTGGTGCCCATCACTAGCTGCCAATGGGCAAGAGGCGGGGTCTATCGCAGTGCAACACATACTGTAGAAAAACAGGACAAACAATCATTCACACACACACTCACACCTAAAGAGAATTTTAGAGAAGCCAATTAACCTAACAGTCATGTTTTTGGACTGTGGGAGGAAGCCAGAGTACCCAGAGAGAACCCATGCATGCTCAGGGAGTACATGCAAGCTCCATGCAGAACGACCCCAAACCTTCTTGCTGCACGGCAGCAGTGGAGCCCCAATTGAGCAAATATTATAATAAAATATTAATTTACCACATGTTGTTTTTACCTCTTGGATTTGCATTATGAATGGTTTGAACACATTCAATGGCTCTAAATAGGATAAAAGGTAATGTCACCACATTTCAAACTCTTCAAGAAAAACTGCTTCTCAAACATAAAATCAATGCTGAACTGTGATATCGCTTCAGCATTTTAACGATTATGGTTTTCAACCATGTTTCATTCTTTCTTTGAGTGTATAATAGCTGAGTTTAGTTGGCCATTTTTAACTGGAATATATGTTCTACTTGCAGTAAATGATTTTTGTTAGGAAATTCTGATATTTTGAGTGGAAGGTTTTGTGAATTTATTCATATATGTGCAGACTTAACCGTTTGATCGTGATTTAAGCTTGATTCACAATTTAATCTGTTGTCCTGTAGCCAGTTGGGTGAGTGCTCAGATAACAATCTTTTATGAAAGTTACTTGAATAAATAACGTATTTGCAATCCTCAGTGTTATTAAATAAGGTATTAAAGTCTTCTGCAGAGGCATTGAATATAACAGTGGAACCGCTCAAACTAAAACAAATCCTCCATCTTTACGTTATCTCTTTTCCATATATTTAAACAAAAAATGAAAACAAAGATCAGCTATAAGTACTGTTTTAAAGCTTTTCCCCCTACTTTAAGCAAACTCGTCCACATCTGTCTGTGCTGCGCTGAGTCAATGACACAGAAATAAGCATGTGTTTGTAACACAGATTGTACCATCTGGTTCGATCCAGATGCTCACTCATCTAATTAAGAAACCTGAACCTAAAAGTCCAATTCCAGCTTTAAGGTTTATGAGATAATTTAGCTGCTGAGGTAAGGTCTAATATTCTTATCTAATTCCTCCAGCAGAATATTGGGTGGCTGCATTGTCTATAAATCCAACAAATATTTATAGACATTTAATCTTATTAATGAGCATTGGAAACAGCTTTTTTTTTTCAGAATCGTTTACAGTTTTATACAAATAAACCACAGCATTTAGATTTGTACTACCAGCTTTTTTTCATTTCAGTACACAATTCCCACATTCAGGTCAAACATCTGGCTCATTAGTTGGAAGGTTTGGATTCGTTTGATTCAGATAAATAAACATGATGTAAACTATTCATAAGGTCCAGATGTGAAACATTTGGAAAGAAAAACCTTGAATGCATTCAGTCAATGTTAGATTTCAGTCTTTATTGGAATAAATATAAATATGCTGTGGCATTATTTTTATCAGTTTGAATGTGTTTCATGTGCACAGAGATAAAGCTGTCCCTTTAAAGAGCAACGAGGAGGGAGGCGCAGTGAGGAGAGGATTCGGTGTGGGTTAAATAAGTCGATTTGCTCTCTGTCTGATTACCATGTTTCATTCATCACGGACATTTTCACTTCCTTCAGCTTTAAAAAGTTCATTTGACGAAAGCTTTTCAGCAAAAAGGGGAAAGCAGCTCTAACCAATGGAGCGATTCAGGAGGGGTTTAACTGAGATGAAGAGACATTTATTCATTTTTAACAAAACCTAACTCACTCAGAACAGAACTTTTAAATAAATTAAATCAGAGGAAGTAGCTCACTTTATATAACCAAACCGCAGTCCTGGATAAAAATACTTTTTTTCTTTTATACGTTTTAAAAGCTGCCCAGAGACAACTAAATTGGGAAATTTGTGTGTTTTTTTTTATTTTTTATTTTTTTTATTATCCTTGTTTTATATATATATATATATATATATATATATATATATATATATATATATATATATATATATATATATATATATATATATATATATGTATATATATATATATATATATATATATATATATATATATATATATATATATATATATATACATATATATATATATATATATATATATATATATATATATATATATATATATATATATATATATATATAATGCTGGATCCAGACCAGATTAATATGAAATTAAAAAATCCAAAAGAAATTCTAAATAAAAAAGAAGACATATAAAGTAAGTTCTAGAGATGAATACTTTTCATATTTAACCTTGTCATTCTTTTAAAATAAGAAGTGAAGCCTATTTCGACTTGTTGAGGCTCTTAGCTGAGAAACATAAAAATGCTCTCATACTGATGCATCCTTTTTAGACATTTAAATTTGCAGAGCAATATTTGTGCTTTTCTCTTATAATGCAGCAGTAATGTTTGGTACATCTGCAAGAACCAGTGTTACACAAATAACAAAGATGTTTGATATTCATTCAGATTTGATTTAGTGACTTTGCAAGTTTTGGATTAACTTCAACATTGCTTTTGACCTGGATTCTATTAGATTAAATAATTAAATAATGTGACCAAAGGAACATGCTAAATCTAGGTGTGTCCACTAATTAGAACTACATGTGTCTAAAATCAGGTAATAGCTCAGTGGGACAATATATAGGGCTACAGGTGTGCTGTTTGGTGTCATGGTGTGTACCACACTCAACATGAACCAGAGGAAGCAAAGGAAAAAGTTGTTTCTGGGATTAAGAAGGAGAATTATTGACAAGAATGCTAAATGTAAAGGCTGTAAGACCATCTCCAAACAGTTTGATGTTGCTGTGCCTACAGTTGCACATATTATTCAGAAATATAAGATCCATTGGACTGTAGCCAATAGAAATACACTGATCCAATACCTGGATCGGATATCGGCTTCTATATTGACTAATTGGCTGGATCGAATATTGATTTGATATCAGAAATTGGGGATCCAATCCACTTTACGTGGAATTGTTAATTCTTTCTTTTAGGTGCTTATTTGTTAATAAATAATATGAAGTACATTTATATCTGTAAATGTGTTACCCTTATCTAACAATGCTTATATTAAGGCTAAAGCCTTCATTACATGGCAAGATATATGGTTAATACATTCAACAGTCAGATTGGCAATGGATGTCGGGCCGATATGCTCAGCCCTTGTCTTGGTATCAGATTAGATCAGAAAAAACAGGATTGGTGCATCTCCAGTAGCCTACCTTCCTGGACGTGCCCGCAGGAGAAAAAACTGATATCAAAGAGATGGATAATAGGAACTGTAGGTTAGGGAACTGAGCTTGGAATCCAGAGATTCTGAGTTCAGCCTCCAGTCCCACAGACTGACACTCTGGGTCCCTGAGTAAGACCACACTGCTCCCTGGGCACCGCACAACGGCAGAGACTTTAATTCATTGCTCTGTACTTGTGACATTTTAATGAAAAAAAAAAAAAGAGTCCAGAAAAACTAGAGATTAAAGGTAGATCAGTGTAAAATTGCACCAACTGTTTTTATATGAGCAACAGTTAACTTAATGGGAGATGACTGAGCATTTTGAACTACATGTCTACAAACAACAATGTTCTGGGAGAATGTCATATGGACATATGAGACAGAAATGTAACTTTTTTCCAAGGCACATCGGCTCTATGTTCGCAGATAGAAAAATGAGGCATATCAAGAAAAGAGCACTGTCCCTGCTTGGAAACATGGAGGAGGTTCTGTTATGTTCTGGATGCTGTTCTGTTTCATCTGACACAGGGTGTCTTGAATCTCTGTAGGGTCCATGATATCTCAAAACTATCAAGGGATTCTAGAGAGAAATGAGCAGCTCTGGTTCAGAAAGCTTGGTCTCAGTCACAAGTCAGACAATGACCCTAAACAAACAGCTAAATGCACCCAAAGATGACTAAGAGGAAAACTTTGGACCTTTCTGATTGGGCCTTCTGTAAGCCCTGTCCTAAATTCTATCGAGCATCTTTGGAAGGAAACATGCCATCTGGAAAAGGCTCCCTTCAATCCTGAGACGAATGGAGCAGTTTGCTCATGACCTCCTAAGAGAAGCATGTCTCATTTACTGTTAGGAATAGCAATGATTGCCTAAAAAGGCGGTGCAACAAAATATAAAGTTAATGGTACCTTTATTTTTTATGAAGGTGTGTGTCATAAGTCCATTTTTTTTTTTTATTCTGTTGAAGCGGGGTTAAACTGTCGGACATTTGTTCATTTTTATAAAATCTTTATTTATAATTACCCTTTTTCCAATTCAAGTTATTTCTGTGACCTCTTATAAATATCTATTTTCTGAACTCTTAGAAACCTTTACATGCATAAAACAGTTAATCTTTTTATGGATACTAATCATAGTTTAACATATGGGTTTCCTCTGGGTGCATTTAAAATCAAATGGTGTATTCACTGGCTGGAGGGTCCATGAAAGACCGGCGGTCACATGTTGGTGGAGCTGAACAGCCATCGATACCATCATCAATACCTGCCTGTGCTATTTATATGAAGCCTGGGCTCCATTACTGCCCACATGAAGACATTTTAAATATGTATCTGCACCATATCTTCACCACAGAGCGTTTCCAAATGAGAACCATATAATGGGGGAATGTTACTTCTGCTTAGTTTCGAAGCAAATCTGCAGTCTTTAAAAATAGAAATCTCCCCACAGCCTCTGGCTGCAGCAGTTAGATGTCCTGGGTCATTTTAAGCCACAGAAACAAATCAGTGAGACTCACGATGAATGAGCTATAGAATCACAGGAAGAGCACACAAACAGGCTTTTTTTCAGAGCGCATTACAGCAATTTACAACGATTCACTCCAGGCTCCAACTTAACTTGTTCTCTTCCTTCATTCAAGCACGACTAGTAGTAGGTAGTTTATGATATAAATAATAAGATCCAACTCCCTGCAGCAGGAGTTAACCAAACTAATTGGGTTACAATGAGTCAGTATGACGCTGCTCGGTTCATTCGGTCGAGCTGTGCAGGAATAACAATAACAGGAACATGAGTTTCTGCAGCTAAAATAGAACCCAGCACACACAACCTGTGAGCAGAGACCTACAGGACAGGTTACTGGTGAATCTGCATCCCCATTTTAACTGGAACTGTTTTTAAAGCAGAGAAGACTGTTAATGTAACACAGCTAAACCTTTTCTAGGAGTGATGTAGTAACATTGGATGCTTGAAGAGAGCAAAACAAACATATCTTATAAGTAGCTTCATTATCTTATAACCTACTGCAGAGTTATTTTTGCTTGAATTTACAACCCTTTCGGTATTTATTTATGCATTTTCCATCTTAATTTCATTCTCTGTAATTTTACTCTGAAATGCACCATTTATGCTTTTGGTGTACAATACTGATTTGCTGTTTTATTTCAGCTCTGGCTTCACTTGAACAAACACGTAAAGCGTTAAAGGAAATTATGACATCCTTTTTTGACTTAGGTGATCGTTTTTAATAAAGGTTATCCACATTTATGCATGAAAGCATGTGGGCTTGAACTGTTATCTGTTTGTTTTTAATAAACTCTAACAAAGTTAATCAAAGTGCATGCCTTTCGGTGATAGAACTGTAGATTAAAAATAGTGAGAATTTGCTGTTTTTTAACATTTAATGACAAATATATATATATATATATTTTTTTTTTAAGGGCCTTCTGTGTTTGATCAGGTGATCACTATTGGAGCTAAACTATTTTTTAAAGGAAGAATCAAAGATCACTTAGGAGAGTCATTGTGAATGTGATTTGAATTTGTTTCCAGGTATTTTTCTGTGAAATATGTTGCATAAAATATTTTAGGTCTACTTTATTTCATCCTAGTGCTGTTTTTATAGTGTAATTGTTTGTGTATCTTATTGTTTTTTTAGTGCAATATATATATATATATATATATATATATATATATATATATATATATATATATATATATATATATATATATATATATATATATATATATATATATATATATATATATATATATATATATATATATATATATATATATATATATATATATTCTAATGTGTTTTATTGTATTTTGATGTGATTTACATGTCTAATTTTAATTTTCCCTAGAAAACTAACTTTGTGTGAGCTAATGGCAATCCGAATAAAGAATAAATACAGAAAATTTAGACAAGCATTTGATTCATTTGGTTATGTGTCCTCTTTTTCAGATAATTTAAGTTTATTTTGTTGCTTTTTATTTAAGGGTTTTTAATTAAGATTAGATCAGATAATGAGGATATGATAATTTTAACATTCACACTGTAGAAAATTATCTAAAGCCTTATTTGTTAAAGCAAGTATGAAAAATCCTCATCTAACCCTAAACCAATGAAAGTTTTGATGCAAACATCTCTCTCTTGTAAAAAAACAACAACAGAAACTGTAAGAGAACAAAATAGCAAAGAAGCCAAATTCTAAAATTGAATAAACAGGGACTGTTTATAAAAACAGTGCAGGCACCTCCTCATCCTCCAACTTCATATCTCTCTGTCTGCAGATCTAAAATCAGGCAGCTGAGATGAAAAACTGAGGAAAATGTGTTTGAGAAAGTCTGACTCAGCGTCCTTCAGGTTCTATGAGGAGTTGCATAATGTTGGAGAAAAAACAGAATCAGCGCCAACACTCAGCACTTTGGATCCAAACTAATTCCCCAACTGTGAGGCACAGAACACCTGCCCTCTGCAAACCTCATCATTGCCAGCAGAGCCTGCTGATTCACCTGCTTGTTCTTGATTAATCCAAACAAACCATTTGTTTGAGTAGAGAAGTGAATTTAAAAACAATCCAACTGATGTATTATGTGAAGTGGCCTTCACATAATACATCAGGAAACAGGAACTAGATAAGGTCTGAGCATCATCTGAGCTGGAAGTAAACACAGATTACAGCACATGGTTCCTCCTTTCACTCAATTAGATATCCATTACAGGTCGACTTCATAAAACAGCCAAATAAATGAAGCCACACCCCATTTTTTACTGTAAATCTGGAGATTTCTGCATCTCTTCGTGATTTAATTCACCACAAATACAATGTTTAATGTATTCACCACGAATATATTGAAAATTAACTGCTTATATATATTTTTGGACTGATTTATTAGTGGTTTTGACATAATTCAAACCGTTTATCACATCTGTGCTTCTGATTGTAGTTTTTTTGGTCTTTGGTCTTTTGTTCCTATTTGAAGTCATTTTTTCATTTTTCTATTTCTGTTGTGGAAATTTGTTAAGGATAATTTTACTTCTCTTTGTGATTGTGTTCATTTTAAGTTCTTTAGTTCATTTCCTTTTTTTTTTCTTTTTTTAATCCCGATGTCTGTACTCTGGCTCAGGCTTTGATATTTTCAGTAAAAGATCAAAGTGACTCAGATAAAAGTGATGAACTAGAGTTCCTCTGAATGAACAGTATAAAAAACCTGCCTGACTAGTTTTCATTTCTCACACAACAGGAAAACAGAATAAGCTGTGTAAATTAAACCATCCGGTTAATTTTCCCGTCATTTTAAATTATAGCATCCTTATTTGAAGTCTTTTTAAGGCAGTTTTGTGCCACATTTTACTCGTTAGCTGTCTGCTTTCTTCAGTTTCTGTATTTTGTTCCTATTGTGAATCTTCTTCTTGGAGTCTCTGAGCTGTTTTGAGTCAAGAAGTTTTCCAGCATTTTGGATTTTAAAGGGTGTAATGAAACTCTGATTGTTTTGCAGTTGTTTTGAATCATTTGCACCTTTTATTAGCTATTTTTTTGGCCATTTTCAGTCCAGTTTAGCTGTTTTAAGTCAGAACAGACTTCCTTACAGATCAAAGTTTAGTCAAACTTAATCTTTTATCAGTCTCTTTGCAAGTGTCTTAAATATCTTTATATTTGAGTGTATTTTCTGGTGTGTTAAACCCTACAGGGATTAATTGTTTAGTCTTTCTGTGTTTTGAATCTCCTTATTGTCAACATGATTTTCTTTAAGTTCAGGATAAGTACTTGTAGGGATTTTTTCTTCTACTGGTGTTTTGAAATTGTTTTCTGTCTCTTTAAGCCACTTTCCCACTTAAAACCCCTGTTTTTTTTAAACTGGGTTGACCAGCTAACAATTGGCTTTTGGCTCTTTTCCCATTTTAACAAAAAGCAGAGTGTGAACCCCAGCTGGCAAGCTGCATGGCCACTGCCCCCACCACTGCATGTCTGGGTAACGTTAATGATGTCAACAGTGAGACGGAAATCAGGGAAGTAAATAATGGAGAGCAACATGGACCGGAGCCAGAAAGTAGTCAGTATTCTTTATTATTTTGCTCTTTTATCCGTCAGAATCCCTCTTACCAGTGCTGCGCCATGTTTAACAAATGTAAACAGAGTTGTTTCAGCTTCTTAGATCTGAAGCGGCTGCTGTGTGTTGATATCGGTACGTTGAATTTGAGTTGAATTTAGCGAGACAACCCCGGTCTGGTGTTCACACTGCATGCAGATCAGAACCAAGGGGATTTTGATGCAGGTCGCTCGCCAAGTCGTTTGACCCGGGTAGACACGGCCAGTGTGAAAGGGGTATTAGAGTGTGTCTGGTGGATCTGAATCTGATTTAGGCTTTCTAAGCATGTTTCTAGGGGTTTGTGGTTGTTTTCAGGATTTAATCATTGTACTGTTTGTGTTTTGTATATGTTTTCTCATTCTTTTAACATTTCTTATCTGATTCTTTTGCTGGTTGTTGGTAGTCTTATTTCTGGTGAACTGTGGTTGGATGCAGACAATCTTTTTTGACCGTCTTCTTTTTTAATCACTCACTGATTGTTTAATGTGTTTTTAGTGTGTTTGTACATGTTTTCTTTCATGACTGATTTTCCTTCCTTATAATCACTTGAGATTGTAGGTTTTTAATTTTCTCCTTCTAATTTGTTAGCATGTCTTTACCACTTTATTAGTAAGAAGCTCTCTGACCCTTTAGGTGACTTTTTTGCAAAATTATTTCAAATTGCACAGGTAAAATAGCATCTTTATTGAATCTAAGTTTAGTGCAGAAACATGCATTAAAGGGAAGATAAACTCTGAGGGGGAGGATTTCATTTTCACTCTCCAACATCACAAGTCTGATTCATGAATCAGTTGCTGCTCTTAATCTCTGTTGCAGCTTTAGGACATAAACTGTCTCTGTCTGTTTCTAACACTGAACTAAAGTGATGTTTCTGACGCATAACAGCTGCTGAAGCTCTCAGCTCTGACTCGATCTGGCAAAACAACTCCAAATCTTCCCCACAACTGCACACATTCAAGCAGCTCAGCCCTCACCTCCTTGTCTGAGATGTAGAGGTGATCTCCCTTCAGCACCACATACCGGCTCCGCCACAGCTCCCTGAAAATCCCCCGGCCACAGAACTTCCGGATCCAACCCGCCTTCTCCGGCTGCTGCACAGCGAGCGGACCGCAGTCCTGGATGCCCTGAAAATTGAACAAAAAGAAGAGTCAAGTCATTGTTCCACAATGGGGAAACTCGTTCTCTGCAATTTACCCATCCCCTTGGGGAGCAGTGGGCTGCCATTGTGTGGCATCTGGGGAGCAATCAGGGGTTAAGGGTTTTGCTCAGGGACCCAGAGTGCAGACTGTGAGAATCAAACCGGTTACTTGCAACCTTCTCAGAGCACAAGAGCACTGCTCTAACCACTAGACCAACACTCCCCTAGTGTGAGTGTCTGGAAAGACATAAAGTTGCTGCAAAATCAGTGAGGAGCAGGAAAAATAAAATAAAAATAAGGATGGAAACTTTAATTGAGTTTTTTGAGGGTAAGAAAAACAGAAGAACTGATATAGATAAATATTTGGTCAAACATAAAAAGAAAGGCTTAGGAGGAGTGAGGAGGAGGAGAAATAACGTGTTAGTGATGGAGGAGTGCAAATCTTCACGATGATCATGTTTGTCATGATCTCACTGCTCTCCGTCAGTTTGACCTACTTTAATTACATAACAGCCCGACTCTGACAGAAGTAAGAGGAAGGAGAAAACTGGGAGAAGTGTCGGCGAGTGAAACAGATGCAATAAAATCAACTAGCAGCAAAGAGATAGGAAGCAACAAGGAGTAACTTCAGAGAAAAGAAATCAAAAGGAGGCTCAGTCAAATTTCAAAGAGACATTAAAAAAAAGACATGAAAGTTGACCTCGAAGGGGTTTGGGATGTTACTTTATCCTGTGATCTGACAATAACAGGTTTCAGTAAGAAAAGTTATTTATCTGAGTTCTGGAGGGGAAAGCATTCATTTAAAGAATGAATAAAACATATTTCTACAAAGATTTGTGCCCTTTTCCTTATAATGGTGATTACTTCAATAAGAAAACATATTTTCTGCTCAGAAAATGGAGAAGATGGAAGGTGTAAATCATTAATCTGGTTTTGGGGTCCCAGAACAGCAGGAACTTCTAAGAAGAGAGACTGGAAAACTTGATAATAGTGAAAGGAGATAAAATATTAAATCTTTGCCAGTTACTGTGAGTTAGATTTAAATGTTTAACCATCTAATAAACACAAATAAACAGAAAAAAATTATAAAATTTTATTTATTTAGACATAGGATGAGTAATACTTATGTTATTAAAGCCTGTTTCCTTTTTTTCAACTAATTAGACATATTGATTAAGGCATTCATTGGAAATGCGTTACTGAAGAAGAATTTCAGCTTTTTTTCCTCTACATGGGGCAGCATGAATATTAATGAATAATGATCCCTAAATCAGAAATGTGTGGGCTTTTTGTTTCAGTTATAACACTAATTAACTCAGCGTTCTCTATCAAATTAAAGATGTGAGTTATAACCAAACGAATGTTATAAATGGACCTCTTTGTTTAAAAGAAAAAATAAGGAAAAAGGGTGTCTGACTGACCCGCCTGCTTTGGTTGCTTTTCTTCATCCTCCCTCCTCTGTACTCCCGGGGATAACCGCTCAGCTGGAGCGCTGGGGAAGGAGGAGGTTCCACCCGACCCGGTGAGACACCGGTAGCTCTGGTCCCAGGAAGATGGTGGTGTCGCCGTGTCCGCTCGGGTCCACGCCGGTTGTGTCTCCTTCTCAGAGCTGCTGCTGTTGTCTGAACACAGCCTGCATCCTTCCCCTGCGCGTGCGCGCTGCGCTTTGGAGCAAATGCGCACTGGCTTCGATACGCGCGCTCCCTTCACAAGGACGAGCGCGGGGGGCTTTATTTCCAGCAATTAAGCTCAAAAGCGACACCCAGCGGCAAACAATATAAAAACGAAAAGAAAAAGAAAATACACGTTTGAAACGTTGGAGTCACCAGCCGTAACCAGCAGATGAAGCATTATGGCTGGGAAAAAAAATATTTTAGATCCCTCCCACCAAAAATAAATAAATAATTTCCCCTAACTTCAAGCTTACTTTACTTTATTTTTAAAATGTAATGACTTTATATCGCAAAAAATAAAAAACAAAAAACAACATAGCCTAATATTAATTTCTGGATGCAGATGGATGATCCAGATCATCACCTAATTTTAATGGATTGCCCATTGGACTTAAGCACCCCTTTCTTTAACATTTCATTAAGATCCATTCATAACTTTTCAGGTTATCCTGTGCACAGACAGACAGACACTCACAAACTCTTAAAACCATAGCCTCCTTTGCTGAGGTAACTATATTTATAGACATTTTATGACACTTTGTCTTAATTAGTTGCCCTGTAATGGCTAACAAAAGTTGATTTAAAAAAAGATTTAGTTACTTTGGGTATCATCAATTTAGTTGAGATCTTATGTCATTGACAAAAGTTAGTTCATAATTGCAGGTTAAAAGCAAAAAAGTTCTTTAAAGTTTGTTCTCTTTAACCTTCTTTATACTCTGATTGTCATTGAGTGCAGAACACATTTGAAACGTTGGATTCACCAGCAGATGAAGCATTATGGCTGGAAAAAAAGAATTTTAGATGACCCCCCCCCCCCCCCCCCCCAAAAAAAAAAGTTTCTAACTATAGACAACAAACTCGGAGAACACAGACCTCCTCCAAGTGGACAAACTCATTTCCCCTAACTTCAAGCTTACTTGACTTCAGCTGTATTTAAAGAATATTGCAAATCTAAAAAATAAATCCTGGAAGCAGATGGATGATCCAGATCATCACCTAATTTTAATGGATTGCCCATTGGACTGAAGCACCCCTTTCTTTAACATTTCATAAAGATCCATTAATAACTTTTCAGGTTATCTTGTGCACAGACAGACAGACACTCACAAACTCTTAAAACCATAGCCTCCTTTGCGGAGGTAACTATATTTATAGACATGTTATGGCACTTTGTCTTAATTAATTTTCCTGTAATGGCTAACAAAAGTTGATCCAGAAATAAGTAAAAAATGGCTTAAATTAAGTATATTTAGCCTTAATTTGAGCAGGTAAATAAGATGATTTGCCAATGGAATGAGTATTTTCACTCTTAAAATAAGATAGTTAGATAATATTTACTTGAAATAAGACGATAAAATAGTTTTTTCTTATTTTAAAAGGAAATTGTCTTGTTCCATTGGCAAAGTGTCTTACTTACCTCCTCAAAATAAGGAAAAACGCACTTATTTTAAGAAAAAATAACTTATTGAGATTTCTATTTTTTGCAGTGTGGACTCTAGCAACTTGATGCTAACTTTAGGCAATTGTTTCACAAAATTTTGCTTAGAAATATCAGTGTAATGGGGACTGAAAATAAATGCAAAAAACGTTCCATATTTTCATTTCAAATAAAGAAAAGGAAACCATAAGGACCATTATTTTATTTTCCCTTCTGAACAATGCTTTATTTTGTGTAGATCTTATAAATGTTTCAAGAGGTGTTAATACTTTTCAATTCAACTTCGATTCAGTTTATTTCTATAGGGCCATTTCCCAACACATGTCATTTCAAGGCACTTTACAGTCACCAGATCATACAGTCAATTGATTCAAAGTTTTCTATCTAAGGAAAACAAGTTGATTGCATCGACTCATTGACTCAAATGCAATCGCTTACACTAAGCATGCTTTTGAACACCTAAGTCAGAAAAAGGAACTTTCTTTCATGTTCCAAAGTGACAGCTTTTAGGTTTTGTCTGACCTTGACTTAGTATATCTTTTAAAATAAATGTGATATCATTGTGGTATTTTTAAGTAGTTTTGATAGAATTATGGCCGTTTGAAAAAGTTGTTTTTATTTGAAAGGCTGATTTTTTATTGGAAAACTGCAGCTCATTTAAAATGTTGCTGCCAGAGTCCTGACTGACACCAGAAGAATTAATCATATCAAACTTGTTTTTAAAGCATTGTGTGCTTCTTTGGTAAAGGACATATATTAGAATCTGAATTTGGTCCACAAACCATTAAATGATTTCTGCCAGAAAAAAGTAGAAAGTACTCACACTCCTCTGTCTTTTCTTTTTTAATTTTTGTTTTATATTCTGTATTTTGTGTGTTTTTCCTGTACGGGGCTGCCTGCTGGATGTTTCTTCCTCTTAAAAGGGAGTTGTTTTTTTCTCTCCACTGTCGCTACAAGCATGCTTGGTGTGAGGGATTGCATTCGAGTCAGTGAGTCATGCAATCAGCTGGTTTTCCTTAGAAAACTTTAAACCATGTATGATCTGGTTGAATAGTCTCTGTAAAGTGCCTTTAGATTACATTTGTTGTGAATTTGCGGAATATAAATAAACTGAACTGAATTTAATCCACTAAATTTGTTAAAAAATATATGTTTTCATAACCTATGTTTCAATACTTTGTCCAGGCTTCCGTGTGTCTGTAAAATATATAAATCTTTGTAAAAATTAGCTATTGAATTAAACAGAAATAACATTTTACAAAAAGAAATACTTTAATTTTTTTAAGTTTCTTGATTATGTAAAGAAAAATAAAATAATTCTATCATAAACTCTAGCAATATGCTATATTAAAAATTAATCTAAACACTTCATTTGAATTAAGATTTTTTTAAGTAATTTCTGCCCTTTATTTTCATGACAGGAAAGGGATAACAGAAAGATTTTATTTTGAATGAAAATTAAGAGTTTAATTTAGAGCTTTATCTTTCAGTCCTAAAATAAGGGTAACCTTTGGGTGATTCTCAACAGCAGAAATCAAGACATGTGAGTCTGAGAGAAAGAAATGTAATCATATAGTTATTGATTAATATAGATTTATTTGCATAAACCCTACATGTTGTATCAAGCTTCGTTTTCTTCCTTCTTTTCCAGGCAAAAATCTGCAGGGAGACAAAAAACAAATAAACATTAAACTGGCAGGTTATTAAATTTTTTTAAGATCATCCACTTCCTGATACTAATAATGTCTGAAATTTAGGTTAATTTTATAGTATATATATATATATATATATCCAAACACAAAAAAAACAGGTTAATGTAAAGTCAGCTGCTTTTTCCAGCAACCTTTTGAGCCTGTGTGACAAACAGAATTTAAATGCTTCAAGAACCTCACATGTTATATAAATCCTTCTTTATGTTGTGGAGACATGTTAAAGTATGATAAAAAAAAATGTAGGAATTTGGATCATCCTTGGTTTACTGAAAAACCTACAATACACCCAATTATTTGGCTTTTGTAATGATAAAGCTCTAAAATTTCATGTCTAACACCAACTTTACCAACTCTACCATGGCATCATATTTGGGTTTTATCATGTCTCTGACCTGCCTTCCCATCATAGTGGAAACCACCGTCAAAATTGAATTTCAGACACTCCGCGATCCTTCTTTGTTCGCTCTCAGCAGCTTTTAGCTCTTCAGCATCCAGGTGTTTCCCCTCGCTTCCTGTGTCAGAGAAAAGGACAGGAAGTCAGCGTCGCAGAGAAAGAAACCAGTGAGGCCATTACAGCTCTAATAAACACTTTGAAAACTGAATAAAAAAACAACACTTCATACCCTATAGGACAAGTCTTCCCATTCTATTCAGATTTATTTTTTACATCAGATTAACTGGGACTTAAATTGACATCAGAATGGGCTCTATGCACAACTCCAAGTTACAAACCGGCCCCTAAGCATTAACCCTGAGAACTACACCTCTGTTTCCGTTCCCGCTGAGGTTCCGCCACATTAAGTGCCATTCCAAACCCTGTAGTGGGTAGGGCAAATCTGTATCAGTTGCAGGCTTGCTGGAATTTGGCAGCAAGTGTAAAAGCATCCTGGTGGCAGAGGAAACACATTCCTCCAAATGTAAATTCTGCTGGTTTGCTGCATCTTTGTCACACTGACAGAAAATTACAAGTTGATATATGAAAAAAAAAAAAATGTATTCCAAAAGGAAAGATCCTCCTTGAAATAGTTTTATTTGAACTTATACATTTGTTTTATGTTTTCTGCCGAGGTCTGAGCAGTAATTGTATCAATAAATTTCTCTTCGTGTGAGTTTTTCATATTGAACAGGCTTTTTTTATGGTCTTCTGATGACATTTGTGCTAAAATGTTAGAATAATTTAATGATAATAATAATCACAAAATGACTCATTGATTGGTATCCTGTTCCCCAAAAGAACATCTGAAACTGTGATGATAGAGACAAATCTCTATTTCCATTTTCACTCCGTGGTAAAGGAAAAATGATGGACATTGCAGGTACATAACTTCGATTAGGTGTCATGTCTGTAGCAGGGGAAGCATCATTGAGTTCAAGGAGTGGAACAGCATCATGGCTTCATTACCACAGATAACATCCCGTTGGTTTATTCTCCAATGGAGGCTTTTGGAGATCATAGAACGATCTTAATCCTCTGCCAATGTGTTACAAATTCTTATTAACATGTTCGCCATTATTAAAGTGCTTTCCTTACTGTAGAAAAGCAGTATCCTTCCTGGTGTTCCTTCAAACACTCCATGGTAGACAATTAGTAGGCAGTTTGGACAGCCCTGATAGATATCTACTCGACCCTGGTCATCATATGGAGTCACCGCACCACCAAACACCTGCACTCCTTGAGGGCACAAAATTAGCAACAGTAATTTATGAACACCAAAATCTATCATCCATTCACTTTTCCAAAGACTTTATCTTCTCTTTTTTTCATTTTCCTGCTGATCGCTTTAAAAACAGAATATTTCTTTGTGATGTGGGGAAGAAAAACACACTGCCTCGTCAATCCTCTGTAATTAGGACCGTAACTCATGAGCAGAATCTCTTGAGGCAAACAGCCGTGAACTCATTATGCTTCTGCAGGCCAGTTATTTTAAATGTCTTGACTGCGACAGTCCAAAGTACCAAATACAGTACCAAGCAGCGAAAAAACTTATGCAGCATTAAATTCTGGAGAAATAAACTTACTTATTCATTCTGTGAACAACGATAAAGTCTTACAAATTCATCACTTCTTTTGTCTAACACTCAGATTTGTGCATACACCCAATTTGCTACAACCAACCTTTCAATAAGAGCATCAATTTGCTAGACTTTAAATGTGTTCTATATCAAAACGTTATATTTGTCTTTTAGATCATTACTTGTTTGGATAAATCAGTCCTGTACTCACCTGGACCATCGCGAATGAGAGTATGGTTGGATTTCTCAGGGTCTTGAATTGTCATGTTCACATGGAAGACTAGACAATTTCCTGCTCTGAAAGGATAGAATAGAGAAAAAGACTAATTATCAAACATAATTGAAATCTGGCTTTAGTTAACAGGTAATGGGCACCTAAATTATTCTCACACAATGTTTCGTTCGGTAAGTAGCAAACTCTCGTTGTCGTCTTTGATTTTGAACTGCACAATGGAGCTATTAGCGTTTCTCATAAGCTCCAAACCAGCTGGATAGTCTGCAAAAGACTTGACCACAACCCAACGCACCTCACCTAACTGTAAAAAGAACAAAGAGGAGATTAATCAAGAGCACTGTTGTCCTGAATAGACATGTGTGAGGTACCGAGCAGGTCAAGCTTGAGGACACAGCTGTGATTTCCAAGAAAAAGAGTTTTATTTCCCCAAAGTAACAAAAATCCAAACAATAATTGAAGCGCCATAAAAAGAAGTGAATATAAGAGATTAACTCAAGGCAAAAAATATGAAGGTTAAACTAACAAAACCTCAAACTAACTGCACAAACAAACTTAAATACAGGTTGATCATACCAGACTGACACACTGAGGAAGAGGGACAAGAACATCTACACACAAAAAGAAAAAATAACTAAACAATCTGATTAAGGATTAAACTTAAATTACTAATAACTAAACAAAATTAACAAGATGTGCAAATCACAAAATATTAAAGTGAGGACTCCATAATGAAAATCCAGATGGTACCACCCAATCTCTCAATCTAGGATTGAGTGTGCCAGCAAGTCCTTCACCTAGTCGAAGGTACTCTCCACAACACCAGAAAAGGAAGCATAAAAACTAAGTACACAAAAGTTAACCAAATGAGTGAGAAAACATAAAGTGAAAAAGTGGTAGTGAGTGGGGTTACCAACCGTGTGGCCATCACACCACGCAAAACATATATGTTCTTCTATGTCATCTCACCTTCCGCACATCCTGTTGTTGCACCTTCGGTGGCAGGTTGCATTCTTCGGAGGCAGACTGAGTGCTGCAGCTTAGCAGCATCAGAAGCAGCAGAGCTCCCGTGGCCTGAGGCTTCATCGTGGATCAGGAGAAGACAGAAGGGCTGATATAGGTGGAAGGATTAACAAAAAATTTAGGGAAATTCAGCCAAATCACAGCAGTAAATATTAGAGAAAAGCACGCTGATTGAATAAAAATCAGGATTATAATCCGGACTCAGATCACTGATTGTGATCTGTGGAGAAAAGAAGCAGGTTGTCCACATTGCGGCAGGCGAAGAACTAGCTGCTACTGCGACATCAGGGAGGACAGGGAGCTTGACGCCCAGAAGAACAGCCAAGGACACCGTACAACAGACATAATCAACAACAATTAAGGACACTTAAAGCTATAGGGGAGGAGGTTATGTTTCCGGGTGGATCATCGATATAAGTATCCTCCTAATTGTTAATTCATTCTCGTGATATGTTTACGTAAGGCCGTCCTAAGTGCTCGTCCCTATTTTCACTTACCGGTGGTGAGTCTGACATAGGGGAAAAATTACACATCTTCTTTTGAAAAGTAAGCATGTATGAGCAATGCGAACAGCAACATTTAAACAGAGCGTCTGTTGCACAGGGGAAAATATTATTGTGTTTTCTTTTATTTAGACTTTTTGATTTGCTTTGCATGTTTGGATTGTTTTGGATTTGGTTTTCCCCCTGTGACAACCCAAGCGCACTTGACTGAAGATGGTTGACTGGGGAGGTGGAGTGCATTAATTGCTGCGCTGAAGCCAACATAAAAGGAGACTGGATGGAAGGTTGGTTGCTCGGGGAACAAATTGGAGTCAGATGTACATGGCATGTGTTTCTAAGTCACTTGTGGAGAAATGTCCTGGGTCGTGCGTAGCGAGGAAATAGGAAGCTATTCTTGTAGGATGGAAGAGGGAAATAGTGAAAACGAAGAAAATTGGGAGAGAGTATAGTCAAAAAATTAGAAAAAGCGGAAAAAACAGAGATCAATTGAAGTGGAGTCCAGTTCAGAACAGTCAAGTGATGAACAATCTATACATTCCACAGGAAAACAAAATGATTACAAATTTATTTTCAATCTAGTTAATCAGGGAGACTCTTTTGCAGATTGGAATCCAGTGCAGTTAACAAAATTGATAAATAGACTTGTAGGAGAAGTCTGAAGCGCCAGAATACTCTATAGCGGAGACCTATTAATCAACTGCAGAGACAGCGCTCAGCAAGGCAAAGACATTTGGATTAACAATATTGAGGGGAAAAGAGCAGTGTTGTATAGTAACAAAGTAAAAATACTTCACTACTGTACTTAAGTATATTTTGGAGTACTTTATACTTTCCAAGAGTATAATTTTTTTGAGAACTTTCACTTTTACTTTACTACATTTACGAACTTAATTGCATACTTTTACTCCGATACATTTTCAATGTTTGGTTTAGTTACTAAGTAAAAAAAAAAAAAAAACGAGCGAGAGAAAGTGTTTTGACGCCACCTACTGACTACAAAGTCGGGTCTTGCCTGGACTTGTTCATCAACACCAATAGGATACACCTGTTTCGCAAAGCCAGTATAAATGTATCCTATACTTGGTTCTTTTTTTTTTCAGTAAATTTAACCTTCAAAGTTTACCAAAATGTAAAAAAAAAAATGTAATTCAAACTGCACTTACTTTCTACTTATACTTTTTACTACATTACTTGAGTAGGCTACATCTATTTTTACAGTAATTCTTATACTTAAGTACAAGCCATTTCAGATACTTTAAGACTTTTACTCAAGTAACATTTCAGTCAGTGACTTGGACTTTTACCACAGTCATATTTTGGAGAGGTACTTATACTTTTACTTGACTCCGAGATTTCAGTACTTTATACAACACTGGAAAAGAGTTCAGTGCAGCCTGGTGGACAACAAAAGGATTAGCAGGGGAGTCCTTGGAGGAGTTCCTTTTAAAAGTAACTGACAAAGAGATTCTAGAAAACATGAGTGGTGCAAAAGTAAAAGAAGTGAAACAGTTAAAAACTACAAGAAATGGATAAAGGTGTGACAGCTTATCTGTCTTAATCAAATTTGAAGAAAAGCATTTAAGGCTTTCATTGGTTACATGATCTACAATGCAAAACTGTACAATCCTCCAGCTCTAAGATGCTTCAAATGTCAAAAATTTGGACAAATAGCAGCAGAATGTAAAGGGAAACACTTATCTGGAAGGTGTGCTGGAGAGCACGAATATGGAAAATGTGGGAAAGAAGCTAAAATCAAATGCTGTAACTGTGGTGGAGAACATACTGCTGCATGTTGCAGCTGTGAAGTGAATAAAAGACCTGAAGAAATTAGAAAAGTGAAATTAGAGCTCGGAATAACATATGCTGAAGCTGCAAAAAGGTTCCCATCCCAGTCAGAAAAACCCAAACCAAAACCCAACCTAATTAAACTCAATGTGCAATAATTCTTTCATTTGTCAAAAGAGAACATAATAAATAATACATTTTTTTAACAACTCAAAATCAAAACTAGACATTAATCTTATAAAGGTAGAAATATATTTACAAGTAACCAGGGCTGGAGTCCTTTTGCTGTTTATTGTTCCAGGGGAGATGCTGCTTATTTACAGTAAGACTAACATTTTAATATTTGTAACACATTTTAGGAACAATCTGTTGTGGTGCATAAACCTGTAGGGAAACTGTAATCTTTCTTTATGCACTATAAGTTACGAATAACAAATCTGTTAAAAGCTCAGTAATGAGTAACTTGATTTTGACTTTTACAAATAATTGGTTACAGTACTAGTTACTGGAAAAGGAACCTACTTTCTGTAACACATAACTTAAAGGTATAGTGGAGGATTTTCTTTTTGTGGATAGATCATCCAAATAAGTGGTCCTCATAACTGTCAATCATTGTAGTGATATGCGTATAAAAGGCCGTCCTACATGCTTGTCCCTATTATCACTTACCGGTGGTGATTCCGATATACCGTAGTACAAAAATTGTAGATCTTCTTTTGGAAAGTAAGCTTGTATGAACGATGCAAACAGCAACTTTTAAACAGAGCGTGCACGAGGAGAAATGGGCTTGTTATTGCACGTGTTTAATAGGCGATCCCTCTCGGGAGCGGGTACAGGGTTGTCCATGTGCAGTTTTTCTATTTTATTTTTTCTACTTCTTTTGTCTAATATTTTGATTTATGTTCTGATTTTAAAGATTAAACATCTTTCCTCACAGTTTGCTACAATCAGCCATCATAGGGGATCATCTATTTTATCAACTTTAACAGCATTTTCTATCAAAGTCATCCCACTTATCCTTCAAATCAGGACATGTTTATGTTATCTGCGTCTGATCCTGGAAAGCTTTATCAATGACTAGTTTTTTCTCACCAAAGTCCTTCAGAATAAAAGTATGATTGGATGTCCTGGCATCCGGACTTGAATAGCTTCCATTAGTATGTACATAGTAGAGAGAGAGTAGAACATGATAAATTCTAAAAGAATCAGATAGTCAATACATTTAAACCATGAAATGCTGAAATTGTGGCACACAGTTCATCTCAGGATAGAAGAATTATTTGATCCCTGATTCTGCATTTAAGGCGGATGTGACTTTACATCCGCCTTAAATACAGAATTTCCTAAGGTCATGAAAAAAAAAAGAGCATCATTAAATGCAAATTATACACAGTTCATAAAGTATATTACAAAATAAAATATAGACAGATCCCTGTGAAAGTCTGCAGGTAACAAGAAAGATTTTGAGATATATTTTAACATTTACCTATATTACATAGACAGAGTTTGTTTTTACTAAACGATTAAAGAGAAGCTTGATTCGCTTATTTTAGAATTAAATGCTTCAGAACACACATTAGTGCTGCTTTGTGCTCATGAACTCTGTCATACCTACTTACTTTGAAACACTTTAAAACAAATATTAGTTGCATCAAAGTTCCGCATGAAACGAAAACATCCAAGATATAGATGTATACTTATAAAAATAATCATGTGGCAGTGAAAGTTACAAATTAACTAACATTGGAGATGCTCCAAATTAAGAATTAAACAAACATATTTTGAAATAAATACATATATACTAGTGTATATATGTTTATTTAAATCATGTCAGCATAATACAATCCATATTTATAAACACACACAAAAACACCGTCAAGGCTCTTTACTGGAGTCTTCAATAATAGTCTTTTACATTCACATTGAGTCACACATTTAAAAGGACATGTTGGAAAAATTAAAGAATATAACCAGAAAATCACTCAGTTTTATTAAACAAATGAAAAAAAAAAAAAAGTCAGATTTGCATTTATAATCAAGCTATTGGGGTTCCTAAATTCATCACTGCACAACTGTTTATTCAAAAATGTGGATAGGATGACGTCAGATCATTTAATCCAAATACACGGATTAATATTTAATTAAAGATATTTTCAGTTTACAGGTCTGTTAAGAGTACAAAAGGTCATCTTCTATTATATATGTTATCTACTTCCCTCTCTACAATGTACAAATAGTACTTTGTACCTGACATACTTTACATCATATATCTCAACAAAAGCCTTTGCCCCAAAAAGCCCAACCAAAAATGTACATTTTAATTTACCGCTGATAAAGTGGCTGCCAGGCTGCTGCTTTGTTTGAAATGTTGGTTTGCTTGTGTGTTTTTTCTTTCTTTGTATGTGATGTTGGATGTTTGTATATTTTCACGTTCTGAAGACCTCGAACCTGGTGTTTAAAAAAGAAAAGAAAAAAATGCTGATCCATGTCTAGTCTTTTCCTATTTTTAAAAATTGTGATAAAATAAACCTCTGATGAAACAAGATGCTTATTTTTAAGCTGTAGCTCTATTATAGTGTGGCTCCACAGTATAACAAAAATCCTCAATTTATATTAAAACTCTGGCATCTGTTGATGCATGAATTTTACTGCCGAAAATTTGGTCACAATGTTTTAGCATTTATGGTATAATTTGTAGGCTGTAACAATGAAGTGTTATTTGTTTACAGCAAATGAAGTTATGTGTAAAAATCAGTGTTTTTTTTTTTTAAAGAACCACCAGTTTCTGCTCCCAAACACTTCAGCAAATGTATTGTAGCCAGAGGCGTGCACAGACATTTTGGGGGGCAGGTGCTCAGGAGGGGGGGGGGAGGGCACTTTTTAGCGCACGTGTAACACTTAATTATAAAAAAAAATAAACGCATGTTGAATGAAATTTGACTTTTATTTGTAACATTCTCTAAACGTGAGTTTTCAATGGAAAAAAGTCACATCACCAACAGAACAGACTAAAGCATACTTCTTTCATCTGGCTCATCTCCCTGTTTTCCCTCACCCATCTGTTCTCCCTCATCCTGGTCTTTTTCTGTCTCTGTGTCTTCCCTGAACTCTTCCTCATCTCCTGTCCTGTTATATGTTGATGGTATAGAGCTTCCCTGCTGTGACTGGCTACAATATATTAATAATAACCATCATGACAATAATAATAATAATAATGATAATAATAATAATAATAATAATAATAGCTTTAACAAATATGCCACATTAGTTTAAATAATGGGCTATTAGGGCAACATGACTGGAAGTCTTGTCACGTGGATATGACTTATGGTAGCCTACAAAATAATAGCTATTTTAATACCTGCTGCACAAACCACTTAAAAATAAAATGTGAACAGCTTTTAAGATTTTTCAATATGATTAACCCTCCTTTCTTGGCATTGTGCTGCAATTACTAAATCAATATACAATTAAGACAATAAAGAGACCAAAATGTGTTAATTTATGTTGCCTAACAAAACCTATACAACAGAAAACGTTTGTCTTAACACATAGATTTGTACAGAAGAGGATTAGGGCCACTGAAAAAAAAAAGTTAACTGATTTTTAAATTTTATTTCAGTTTAACATGGGAAAAAAGTCAGAATTCTGACTTTTTTATTGTCAGAATTCTGAGATTAAAGTCAGAATACTGAGCAAAAAGTCAGAATTCTCAGCAAAAAGTCAGAATTATGAGAAAAAAGTTAGAATTATGAGATTAAGGTCAGCATTCTGACTTTTTTCCCATACTAAACTGAAATAAAATTTAAAAATCAGTTAACTTATATTTTTTTTTTCAGTGGCCCTAATCCTCTTCCGTAGATTTGCAATTGCAAACTCTACCAAAATTATTTGTAGCCTATGTGGTCGTCCTCACGTTATCTGTCATTGACTTGGGCTACAGTGTAAAACTTTCAGAATCAGAATCAGGTTTATTGCCATTGTTAGTGAAGGAGTTCACAAACTAGGAATTTTTTGTGGTACAATCGTGCAACATGAAACATATAATATGGAATAGGTAAATAAAATTATAAAAATATCTAAAAACTGTGGGTATACGTCATGCAATAAAATAGACTAATATATACACTTAAGATAAAAAATATGGATACAAAATATAAAAAGTAAAATAGCATCTTACAAGGAGACAACTAGTTTATCTGGTGACCAGTCGGCAAAATGCGTGTTTGGTGCTGCTGAATGAGACATTTTAATGCACAACAAAATGATTCTGCTTGATCTGTATATTACCTGGCTAATGGGGCACGGGTGAAGCAGCCTGTCAGCGACCGTTCCTATCTAAAGACGCTACTGAACTGCTATGATGCTGCGCATCAGGCATGCCCTGCGGGCGACCGAGCGAGTTCACGTGACAAAGGAAGAGAGAGAGGCTGGTCGGGTGTGCGCAAGTAGGTCGGTCATTTCGGGGCATTGTTTCAGTCGTTTTTAATGGCTCAGGTTTTCAAAAGATCATTTCAAAACCGACCTCAGTAAAATCTTAATATATTAATAATTAAAAAAAAAACGAGTTTCATAAGGGCATTTTCTTCAGGGCAAACTTCCTAGTGCTTTAGCACCACCTAGTGTCTATGTGTGCACGCCCCTGATTGTAGCTCATATTAACTTATATTTAATTTCAATTTCAAGTTGTAAAATAGAAATAGGGTTTTTATAGTATATTTACAACAACTTTATTAACAATGATGAGGAACCTGAACAATGGCTTTAAACAGGACCTATTAAAGGTAACAGCAATCTTACTCATTACCAAATACTCAGCCAATGGAATGCATTGTTATAATGATCAACTATGTAACCCTCAGAGATAGAGAGCAAAAAAAAGTTATTTAACTATAAAACATTATGGAACTTTTCTAAATTTTACATTTACTCAAGATTTGGAATTACAGCTCTGTATTTTATATCATAACTATAAAATCCTTAAAATGGTTTTTTTTGGGGATTCAAAGCAATTTATTTACTATCGTGAGACAGTTTTGGTTTTAAAAATAATAATATTTCCGGGCTATAAACGGCTACTTTTTCCCTACGCTTTGAACCATGCAGCTTATAAGAAAGTGAAGCTTTTCTGTTTTTTTCATAATTAATTGAAATAAGGGGCTAATTTATATTTAGCACAAGAACATGCTAGTTGACTACACGACGGCAAACAAATGTCCCAAATTCACACATTTTGACATTTATTTGCCTCATTAAAGCTGGTGAACCGATGAAGAGACTGGGCTTAACTCCTGCAGAGCGGAAATAAAGAGCAGATATTAAAACTGATGATTTAAAGGAAAAAAATAAACAAGAAGATGTTTGTTAGTCTTGGAAATAAAGCTACAGGAAGCTAGAAAAATAGCTTTATAAAAGTAAAGAAACTCATTTTTGCAGATTCTAGATATGTTTGCAAAATAATTCACAGCTGTGGCTCCATTAGAGTACGGAAAGAGAAATAAAAAAAAAAAAACAAACCTTCCCAATGCTGTTAAAGCAAAAATTGCTACACAAAATTAGAGAAGTAGCATTTTTTACAGAGGAAAATTTTTGTATCTGTGGAAATTTTGTCATGATTTTCCTTATCGTGTCAAATTTTTTGAAATGTTGGATTGACATAAAAAATTAAACTAGTGCAAAAAAAGAAAATCTCCAGCAATTAAATTTTGTTTTCCCCATCAGCATTGTGACTCTTAAAAGTTCAATATTTCCATTTTCTATAAAAGCATAGATTGCAGCTAGAATTAGGGGGTCTTTCGTCATCCTTCCTGAACTCTGAAACATTTCTTTCTAATGTTGCATGTTTATAATAAGAGGTAATAATTGACAATTTCATTTGATGTAATTATTCATGAAAATTTAATAAGATAAAATCAAGGAGATGGATACCAACTATGAGTTTAGTGTACTGATAAAGACAGAGCTACCTGAAAACAACACTGAGCCTAAATGCTGTTTAATGTTAAACTTCACTAACTGACCTTAGAAGAAGATTATATTAAATAAAAGCCTGTTGGGATCTAAAAAAAATATATAAATACAGAAATAAACAACTGGAGGGAATGATGCAGTTTATTCAACAAGAGGTTGTTGAGCCAATGTTCATCGCCTGGTGGAATGGCGAGCACTTCCCTGCGCTCTATCGCCACTGTGACCCGTCGCCAACATCACCTCTTCTAGGAAACTGTTGAAAAGAGAAAAGGTGTGATTAGATTACAGTTTTTACATCAAATTAAACAAAAACATGTTTTAATGTCTCACTTTAAATGTACTTTCTTTTCTGTATATTGAAATAAATAAAAATCAGCGTTTTTATTATATTAGGTCATTTTTCAAGCAAAAACAAGAAAAACTAATTCCAATCATAAGATGATACACTTTTAGCCAATCTTCCTGAGTGTTTCCACAACCAGTGGAGAGAGCTGATTAATCCAACTTTTTCCATATCCTGTCGAAAGAAAAGCACAGACATCTTTTCCATGTACAAATGCACAAAATGCTTCTCATTGCTTCTTTTTTAAACAAGAAATTGTCGCTATTTTAGCTAAAACCAATTCAATTGCGGCATCGACAGGTGATTCCTCCATGTTTTTAATGCACTGGCAAATCCCTTCTGACTGTCATCGTTCCTACATGTCCCGCCCCCAAAAATACTGCTGCCATGTCATTGGTCCGACTCGCTGGTTGTTAGGAGATGGACGTATTAGGGGGAGTCTTTCAAGATGGAGTTTTTGTGAGACTAAAAAAAAAAAAGATCTCACAGCAAATTCATTACTTCTACAACTAAAACAGTTTCTTTCAAAGAGTTCCCTGTTCACAGGTAAAATAACTCGGATAGGAAAATCTGAAGTCGTTCTGCTTTTGATTGATTGTTAAGTTAATAACTGAAGTACTTCAATGAGCTTTTACTCGCTCACTCCATCTTAGGTCACCCGGTCAGCTGTTCCTGTAAGACCGCGCTTTCACCGCTGCAGCTCCAAAGCTCTGAAATGACCTGCCTCAGTACATCAGACAGGCCTCTTCTCTGACTGTCTTGTCAAAACCCACCTTTTGACACCTAGCAAGACAGTGGACTTTATTTTATTTCATCATTGTATTCATCCGATTTTATTGCTTTGATTGTGTGACTGTTATTTTTTGAGCTGTTTTTTCTTTTATCTGTGATGTCTTATTTCAGCACTTTGGTCAGCTGTAGTTGTTTTATAAGTGCTTAACAGATAACATTGGATTGGAACTAAATTGATTTCTGGAGTTCCACAAGAATGAGTGTTTGAGTCTTCTGTTTTTTACTTGCAGAAGTGAATCTATCGAACTAAAAGCAAACATCACATAAACAACCGACACCTCTTAGTGTTGTGGATTGCACTTCCTCCCAGGACGATCCGAACCCCGGGGGTATTACGGTTCAGGTTGTAAACAGTCAAAGCTTCTTCATATGTGGCTCCACCGATCAGGAACACCATAATGTCTTGAGGCCTGGAAAATATTTTCATAACGTGACTTTACAGAGAGAGATATCTTATAATCTGTATTAACGTTAATTATTAAAGCCCTGAATTATATAACCCACAATGTGACGAGTATATCAGAGAAAGTGATTTATCTAAGGAATGCAGATTTTCAGTGTGTTACCTGTCTCTGAGGCTGCTGGCCCCCAGGTATGGGAACTGACTGTCTTTGAGTCGACCTTTAATCAGCTGATCCAGAGTTTCATGCAGCAGAGGCTGATGTTGTGTATACACGTTTTCTACACCCTGAGAAAACAGATTAATAAATGCATGTTTTTCTCTAATCACTGTATTATGGTATAATAAAAATGTATGATTCTTCAGGGAAATTTTAAAAAAGTTAGAAACATAAAATATATTGCTTTAATGTGCTTTTATACCTTAAGTCCTTTGAAGAACTGTTTGGTGATAGCAACAGCATCTGTGGGTGTGATGAGGTCACTTCCTCTGATTCTCTTCCCACCGTACTCCACAACCGACTGAACCATCTGCGACAAAGATCAGCAATGAAATTTTTAGCTCCCTTAGACTTTTGCTGCCACCCAGCGACAAAAGGAAAGCATGAATGTATGCTTAGTTTAACATCAGGTGCTTTGATTACCCTGCGGTAGCGTTCAGACACTCCCCTCCTGCTCAGCTCCTCTATTAAAGATGTCAGGATGCTGCTGCTGTGGCGCTCATATCTCAAAGCATAGAGCATGACGAGACGGACGGCGTCCAGCTCTGAGACACGAGGATTCTGCAGCAGCCTTCGTACATTCTGAGAGAAAACAGGTCTGAACTTCATGTAGTTTTTAGATGGGAAATGGTTTAGATTTAGAGATGGTAAAGAAAGTGAGTAATCAGCAGCGTTACCTGCTGAGCGCTAGAGTGATCATTCTGACAGGCCAGCTCCTGCTCCACCTCTGACACCTCCATTAGCTGCCGCTCTGCCACCAGCCGGGACAGCTCCCCCACCACCGTCACATGCTTGGAAACGGTTCCTGACATCTTCTTAAATTGGGGGTAGTTATCCACAAACGCCTGCGCGAGACGAAGAAATCAAACGTCTACATTCATTCTTAAAATAATGATTGATCCAATGACCAACCTTCATGTCAGCAATGGACTCCAGCTTCTGCTGTCCTTTAGGTTTCTTCTTCTGGAAATCTTCCATCAAGTTTTTAATGTTGGTGCCAATTTCCCCAAAATTCAGGTAGAGGTTCTAAAGTTGGAAGGAGGAAAAATTTAACTGAAAACACCAACAAGAGCAACACAGCAAAAACAGTTATTTAGACACGTTATAAAATGTTAAATCATAATTTCAGATAATTAGTTTCAGAATTGCTCAAACCAAATTCTTGATTTGTACCCTACAAGCAGAAAAACCTTTATAACTTGGCTGAAATGTCCTACTGTTCTTCAGACTATGGAGGGAATTTTGTTCCATTATTGTTGCAGCAGAGAACATAGTTTGTGAATAAACATAGAAAAGTAAAAAATAAATAAATAAAATTATAATAATAATAAACATTTTGTAAACTGAAAAAAAAAAAAAAAAAAAAAAAAAGAAATGTTAAAAAAATGTCATCAAAATACGGCTTTGTTTTCTCTTAAAACAAACAGAAAATGGATAAGAACTGAAATCACAAATATTAATCGGATAAACAAAAAATCTGTAGACAGAATAAAAATATAAAGTAAAGTAAAAAAAACATATAATCAGTAAGAAAATAATACAATAAAATTGTAACTAAATGTAATTAATATAAAATAGGAAAATTACTGTCAAAATCCTTTTTCTATTTAAACAGTTTTAAAGGTTTTTATTTCTGAATTGTAATTGTATTTTTTCAAATTTTTATTTAAATCTTCAACTTTTTTTTTTTTTTTTTTCAATTTTCCAACTGGTAAAACATGTTCTTTGCTTGCAACAATAGTAAAATAAAATTCACACAATTCAATATTTAAATACTTTTTAAAAACCAAAACAAGAGGATAAAGAACAACCGTCTGATTTTTGTTCACAATCAAACCCTGGTCTTAGTCGCTAAGACCTAGGAATATCTTGATTAAATACCAATATCATAAATCAGTCCGACATAAGCCTAAAAAAAAATATCAGAATATATAGACCTGCATCTAAAATCTCCAATATAAGCCTGCTGACAGAAAAACTCTTCATGCTTTTATCAGTTTCTGTTTGAAGCTTTGATAACCTATTGGATCCTTCCTAGAAACATCAGGGCAAAGGTTCCTAACAAACCCAAACAGGCACAAAGCATTAAGGCATCGGTTATTTTTTGTAAAAGCTTACAAGTAAGAACCAATCAATTAATTTGTAATGTTGTTTGTCCTAACACTGTAGAGACAAAGAGCATTGCTGTGACTAGTATAATTGACAATAATTACATTTACTCTGACATCCATCAACTTTGCAGCCATAACTGAATGCATGCACAGTTTTAGCCCCTGCTTCATTTAACACCAGCTTTCATATTGAATTTAAGCACAGGTTTTCAGCTTTTACGACCTGCTTTTCCCCTGGAAACCACGCTCAAATGTTCAAAATTCACAAGCAGCAGACGCTAGAGCTGGAAAAATAAAATTTTAGTGGCTTGAAGCGCCACATCAACCAATTAGAGAAGCTGATCTGGAGCTGGCAGGGAGACAGACAGTGTTCCTGATGCGGAGCGTTTATTAACGCCTAAATTAACTTAAAATGTCGAAACCTAATGGAGAAATGTTTGCTTTTATTATTCTGGTGCTTGCAGTTTGTACCGTATACCTCAAAAAATGCTAACATCTACTTCCAGCCGCGACAAAGAGTAGGAAAAATTCCCTTAGGGGGCGACCCGGCCTGAGGCAGCTGAAAAGCGAAATAACATTTTAAAGCAGGATCGTAATCTTGATGAACTGACTGCACAGGCGATGTTTGAGGTAGCACAGCAAATATAGCAAAGCCGCTCTCTGCCACTGAAAACAGGAGCAGCACAAGCCGTAGACGCATCTGTACACATCGGGCCTGTGTAAAAACATCAAAAATAAAGCAGCAGATGCTTTTTTGATGCGGAATGCGCGTGCGGTTTTAACATAGCGTTACACTTTCCGATTGTTTGAATTAACCTATAAAACATAATATTTTTGGTAATGATTCTCAGGCAACCAGGACATAGGCATTCCAAAACAGTTAAGAAACTATCCAGAGGACTTTGGCGTTTCACTTCAAATCCAGGAAGCTTTTTCAATTAAAAAAAAAAAACTTCCGGCATGGGAAGCGAAACTTGTTCAAACTTGGAAACAAATTCAAGTGGATGGTTTTAGCTGCATTCCAGCTCATAATGCAGGAAATAGTCTATCAGAGAGTCTAAATTACATATTTTTCAGGGGGAGGATACCCTCGGACCGCTAAAGATGTGATACACTAAGGTGTACACCCTATGAAGAAATCCTAGTTAAAAGCCTGTTTGAGCGCCATTCATACTAAATGTTTTTGGTGTTTTTCTTCTACTGGATGTTGGACTTTTCTTCTGGACTTTGCTGGGATGTGCTAGCTAGCTTAGCTACATTACTTCCTTGTTTACCCCCTGCACATTTTTTTGTAAGAATACACTAAGGGCTTCATTTATCAGCAAACTGAGTAAAAAAAAAAGTTAAGTCTGACAGTAAAGCTTTGTTTTCAACCAGAGAGAGCTGCTGGTGTATGAATTTCAAAAATGTCTAATAATGTTCCCATGCAGCTTTATGTTGTAAACCAGACCTAAATCAATCAGCCTGGATGTGTTATTAGTCTGAAGCAACCAGTCACAGAGTAAATTCGTCCCATCTGAAGTCAGTTAGGACACATTTATGGTAGAAAGCCATTCTTTGCTGTTTGTTTCTAGTACTCACGTTAGCATAAAACTCATCATTTTCCGCTGACAGCACCACCTCCCTCAGGTCTTTGCTGATTCCTGGGACTCTGGAAAGGTCGATGCGGTTGTTGTTCAGACCGAGCAGCTCGTGGACCATCGCCTGATACGTCCACTGAGAGACACAACAACGTCTCATGAGCAGAACATCCTTCACACACACAAACCTCCATCCAACACGCCTCATTTCAACTTCAGTTTTTACATTTTAAACAAAGCAAAGTGGGATTTTTTTTTTTACTAACTAGCATGATTACATTAATACATTTCACTTTAAAGAACAAAGACCTGTAAAAAAAATCTGAACATTTCAATCCTCATTCAAATATTATAGTTAACATCATTTTAAAATTGCAAGAAAGTATTAAGAAGCTGTGGGACTAAACAACACTTCTTTCAGATACGCAATTCAAATCAACAAGCTGCTTTTTTGCAGATTTTAATATTGAAATATTGATTTAAAAAAAATGAAAAAGTCGTAGATTCCTCTCAAAGCTTATGTATCAAAATATCTCTTCCTGAACAAATTATCTTGATATAATGATGAAGAAAAGGCTGCTTTTAGAGTTGCTAAGTATAAAAATAAACAAAATAAATGTTGGGATGTGACTTTAAAGGTAAATAGTTAAAATAAAAGTAGATCAACCAGCAGCAGCTGCTTTATCATAACAAATTTAAGGTTCAAACTGATCAGCTATATCATTTATGCACAAATATTCACTCACAACAACCTCTAACCTCCAAAAAGGCCTGGAGAGAGGGAGGTTTACTGCTGTTTCATCACCTTCACCTGTTAACCGATGAACTTGTGCAGGGAGACTTTTCTCATTCTTGCTTAAAACAGGAAATTGATTCATTAAATCTCTGGTTGTATTCTGTTCTTAATTGTGCAACACAGATTTAGAGTGGGAGACGGGTTGGGCCTGCAGGCCAGCCAACGTGCAGAGAGGAGCTTGGCATGATCCTGCTGTAACAAACACTGGTTAGTCCTTTTATTCTCCTTAGCTTGGATCACATAATGTCTAAGATTTCACTCAGACCACAGAGCCCAGTCAGGTTGGTCTATTTCAGGAGTTTGGGAGCAGAGAAACTGTCAGTTTTTCTGGGTGTTTACCATGTATGGCCATTCACTTAGCATGGTAGTTTATAAATTCACTCTTAAAGACAAAGGAACAAATCGTGTTATTTGACAGTAGTGTGCTGAAATACGGAAAGATGACTGTCATTAAATCATAGGCGTAAATGAACGGGACAACAGATCTGTGGGAATACAAGTTATGAATAAGAGTTAGGCGGTTACAGCTTTGCAAAAAAATAAAAGGACAAATCATAAATGCACGAATTTATGAATATGAATCCCAACTTTCTGAGTAAAAATCTGACGTTTATGAGCACAGTTGGCAGACTTACAGTTAAGAATCGTACATTTCCAAAGATGGAAGAAATACAAATAAAAACCTTACAAGTAAGAATCATAAATTTATGAGTAAACATCACAAACTAGTGATATCTGTCACAGACTGATGTTATTTAATGCAAAGCATCCCGAGGGTTCAAAGGTAAAAGCCTTTTAATGCCATTTTTTTTTACCGTTGCTTCTCACCTACAATGATTTCTCCACCTTCTCTGAATCTATTGCCGATATTATGAACAACAAATTATGAAATTACTTAAATTTATATGTAGAGAAAAGCTGTTTAACCTGTTGGACTATTTTATTGCGCAGAGCATAAAGTGGTGGACCTCCCTCTTTCCTTTTGCGTCAATAACTTTTTAGTGATTTTCCTTTTGAAGCAGTCAATGGTTTTAATATTTTAGACACTAAAACTTTCCCAGTCTTTCGGCGACACCATTCCAGCTATTTAGCATCATGTTGTGAGCATCCATTTCCAAATGAGTGAATCTTTGTTCAAAGTTTATCAGTTTGAACATTAAATACCTGGTCTTTTCAGTATGTTACATTGCTAATAGGCTGAAAAAGATTTGCAAAGCATCCTATTCTCGTTTTATTTATCTTCTACTTACTTACAAACTTCACTGGAACTGGAGTTGTATTTGAAAAACAACTAATCATCACAAGAAAATGAAAAAAAAAACCCTAAGGTATCGTATTGGAGGTGATTGTGGCTCTCTGATTGGTCACCTGGTTGAGCAGAGGCGTGATGGCGTCGTCGCTGCGGTCAAGGATCAACAGCAGAGGAGGAACTTCAGTCTTCCTGAAGTCAAACAGCTCATACTCCTTAGTGATGATTTGCTAAGAGCAGAAAGATATTTTAGAGAATTAAGAATTGTCAGAATCTCCTTTTTAAAGAAGCAACATGTTAATATGAGCCTTTATGATATTATTCATGTTATTTATTAGGATAAAACCTGAATCTTTCTGTGTTTATCATATTATATATCAGGTAAGGGTCAGAAAAAAATTATGGGATCATTCTTGCTTCCTTGAAATATTTCACCTAAATAAATAATATGATTATTACAAAAAATAAGGGTTTAATATTTATTAATTTTATTTCAGATTAGCTTTTTCAATATATTTTCACTGACTAATATAGGTAATAAGGCAGTTTGACTTTTATTGGTCTTATTTGTTTGCTTGTTTGTTAATATCCCGGTTAATAATTTATAAAAAAATAAAAAAATAAATAAGAAAAGAATAAACTTTTTTATTTCTAGGTGCATTTATCTTTTGATTCTCTATTATTAATGTAGAAAATTAAATTAATCAGTTACACAAACCTGTATTAGGAGTAAAGAACATATTTCAAAACCAAATTAACAGAATCATTTATTTGATGAATATTTTAGACAAACAAACAGGGATTATTTTTCCAAAATTTTCAGATTTTTAAGCTGTGAATAAATCTAACTTTGCGCTTTTTAACTGAGTGTTAATTCTAGGTAAGCAGAACATCTCTGCATAGGCTCTGCAACTTATTTTGCTTGTTTTAAAGGTTTAGTTTTTAGTCTGTGGTTTTTTTTTTGGATGTGCACATAAATTTGACTTGTCATCAGAGTAGAAACTCCTAGATCTAGTGCTGCTAACTTTGGGCTTCGGGAAAGACTGAGGAACATTAACGGTAATAGGTGGGGGTGGAAACCTTGACACTTTCTGCAAGACGTCTGGCCATGTCAGAGGACAGCTGGTAGCGGATCATCGGACATTTCTTCAGGGCGAGCAGGACGGAGGTCAAACCCTGAGTGCAGCGGGACAACATGGAGGGTTCCCAGCTCCGACCCTAAATAAAAAAAAACACAGGAAGTTCCTTAGAGCGGCATCAATCAGACAGTACCCCCACCACCACCACCAGCCCAGGGTTTAGTAGGTCATCGACCAATCAAGCAGCGATCAGAGTCCATCTTTTTACCCAATTTGTTAAATAAATCATAGGGAAGAACTCCAACCATTTTCCATCTTTAAGCAGATCACCAGCAGATGTTTTGATGCACTTCATCCAGAGTTTTGCATAAATGGCTTGATTCAAACATCATTCTCTACCAAAGAACTGGCAGAGAAGTTTAATCTATTTCAGGTATTATTGTCCTAAAAGAAGTAAATCAGAGACCCAGGTCACACCTACCGGAGAACGGTTTCGGCCGGAAATAACCTGATCTGTGCATCTCTAGTCGAGACACAAAGGCGATGAAGGTAAACATGAGGAACAAACAAAAAACCTTCAGATGAAGAGATGGCCCAACGTATCCAACCATTGTTAGACGTATAACTCTCTAATAGCAGTCTGTCTTTGTATATATTGTGGCTGAGACAGACCCGCCTTTTATCCAGCTGGAATTCTCAAAGACAAACTGCAGGCACTTATGATGAAAAAGAAGGGTCTGTTCTGAAGCCAAACAGCGATGATGCAGCAAACTGAACTTTAATAGTTGTTCTGTCAGCCGTCTATCTGAATTAGCTCTGATTTTTAAAGTCAACACAACATCTTTTCTGACATTTATCCATTTTTCCCCACACAGAACAGAAACAGCATCTCTTTATCACTGCACTAGTGTTATCGTCTTATGTTATAATTAGTCATTTACCTTTTTGTCATCCTTGTACTGTATCTATTAATGTTTTTATGATAAATATTTAGAGGTTCAGCTTTTTCGTATCGTTAGAAACCAAAGAGCTTCCATCTTTCTTACCCGAGAGACACCCTGCAGGTTTAGGGAAAACAGGTGAGGATTCACAGCGATGAAGTCTCCATAAAACTCCTGGAGAAAAAGAAAAACAACAAATACTTTTACATTTTTTTTTTCTTTAATTCAAACACAGCTTTTTCCAAAATCCTTTTTGGAATCTAACAACCATATGTTTCACATATAGTCATAATTATTCACACAGGAAGAGCTTACTTCTATTTGTAGGATAAAATTATCATCTCTAAAGATAATTTAATTTCAAGCAATATCCTCATTGGGTACGACACTAAGTGACAAACCCCACCGGTAATGATGAAGGAAGGGGTGAGTGAGGAGCTTAAAAACCAAGAAAACACACAATGGGAACTGAACAGCTAATTATTGCTCAGAGACTATGAGAGAAAGAAACCAAATACTAAATTTACTCTGATTTATAAGGACAGCAGCAATCCAGGGTCAAAACGGAACCAAAAAAGTATTCAACTATGCAATCCAGTTAAATAAAGGAGATAGATGCTAAGATGCTAAATGCTCCTCCTTTGCAAAGAGAGAACGAGACAATGGTAGCTGCCCTTCCAGATCGATGTTCTGCCCCGTTCTGGTTAGACAAAAGCTCCTCCCACTAACTTAAACCCTGCAGAAAGGCAGTGAAGGTAATCAGAGCACAGTTAATCAAAACAATTACAGACAGTTGGAGAAAATAGTAAAATGTTATGCATAAACCCTGAGAAAAGTCTAATGTAAAGACAATATTTTTCCAATGATTAGAAAAATTTGCCTGGTAATGGTTATTAAAAATGTTTTTAAACTGAGCAACGGTCTTAAAACACAAAGGCTGCCCATCCAAAGCCCATACTGATCATCAACCCATGACAATTCCCGTTGTGAATTAATTTGCTCAGAGGAAAAAGTGAATGTTTGGTTTAGATTTCCTTTCATAAAAACACCAGTAACAGCTGTAATTCATGCAGGGTTTCAACACACTACGATCATAAAGGATGCTGAATGTGTTGAATGCTTTGCCACTTAGGGTGGTGCATATAAAAAAATGAAATGCTATAAGGTGCAGGGCAGCAAAAAAAAGCATAGCTGCAAGACTATAATCGTAGAAATGTCAGGTCTATTTTGTTAAATGCGATCTGATCAATTAGAATATGACAAAAAATCACTTTTTTGTCATATTGGCTAAAACTGTCCCTATGCCCAGACAGCAGTACATGTGATATGTAACCTGTGAAAAAAACTGCTTCAATTGGTCCCGCCTACTGCCTGTATTTCAATCTGGAAAGAATAATTTGGGACGAGTCAAAACAACCAATCACAGCCAGAGGAGCGTCTGATGGAGTTACAATCACAGCTCACACACGCTGAATACCGCACCCCCCCCCACCCCTTCTGGTCGCATGCGGTAGCCGCGCAGATGCTGTGAGAGGGGTGGAGCTTGGAGGTGGGGCATGAGTGAAGCAGAGAGGGTGGGGGAGTGGCGTAAAACCTGTTTTTCTTCAAAATTTGAGTCTAAGTCTGCTCTCTTCTCAATGTTACAGACTGCAGCTTTAAGGATGCATTTTTCAAAGAGGATGGAAAAGGACACCTGAGGAACACAGAATCCCAAGAATGATCTCTCCAGATCTCACCTGGACTTCAGCCACCACCTCCTGTTCGTCTGCCTCAGCCAGAGCTTTGATCTCACTCTTACTGATCACATTACTGAAGTCTGAAACAGACAAGCATTTACAGATCAGAGGTTACAAAAAATACAAATAAATATTCCTACATCTTTGACTCCATTACACTAATCTTAAAGTAACGTACATATGAAGTAGACACTGTACTTTGGTCTTCTCAGTTCCTGAATTAGATGCTGCACATTTTCCTACGGGAAACACAGAAACAAATGTTTCTATCCCCTTTTTAATAACTTAAGGCTCCTCCTCTCAGATTCATAGACGAGCCTCGTTTGGGTACCTTAGTTGGACGAAGGAAGCAGATGGCCTTCAGGTGCTTCATGCTGTCTCTGTTCTGAGAGTCAATCCGTTCGAACAGGTAAACTTCCTTCTGCAGGATCTCAGACTGGGTGTACACCACGCTGACTATGCTGGTCTGAAAAAACAAAAACATGTTCAGCTTTATGCTCCCATGCTGAGCATCATCAACGCAGCAAATATTCATAAAACTATCCTGTGTGTCAAGACGGAAGAAATCAACCCTTAAAACCTCTACGATTTGATTATTTTTCCTCATGCCATTTTTCTCAACAGGGTTAAAGTGGTTGAATCTTTTTCTTGAGGATTAGACATGTCTGCAGTAAAAATAGAGGTTCTGTGGTCAATTTATTGGTGCAGTAATGCTTCACTATATCAATTTTAATTAAATATATTCCATAAGAAACAGTGAGCTCCCAGAAAGTAGAGGCTGAAATGAGTTAGACAGGGGGATGGGGAGGGGGAAATCTGCCAGGAGATTATATTTTGGGGGCTTAAGAATCCATAAACATCACAATGATACATAGTGACCAACATTTGTTTTCAGACTTTTATATAATACCTCAAACCGAATAAGAGCCTCCATAGGTCAATAAATGAATGAATAGATTCCACCTGTGTGGAGCTTAACCCTAGTGTGCATACATGTAAAGGCCTCAGAGGAAAGAGATTATTTAAAAAAACAACTAAATTGGAAAACTAGTGAATTCCTTAAATCAGTTCACAATACAAGAACAGAAAAAATGAAACAGTAAGAAGCTATTTCTCTAATTTGCCACAATTCACCCTGGGAACACAGAAAACAGGTGGAAAAATTAGCTCCGGTTAGAAGTAACTAAATAAAATAAACATGCACCCAGTATGTAGGGTTTGGAATAGCTGTATAACACAATTGTATCTGTAGATGTCTGAATTTGTAAAAGAAGGCCAATCATAAATGTAGGATTTGTATTTGTTCCTTTTTGTCAACTCATAGATACATGGGACATCAGCTCTGTGGGAAAACAAGTTTAAGAGGTATGAATACGTGTTAGAAAGTTACAACAATGAAAGTAAGAATCTCAAATTTACGAAGACAAATCATACATTTTCAAGTACGACTTACAAATCTGAGCTTTCATACCTCTAACCGTGTGATTCTTACTCATACATTTGCGAGCTGAACTCATAAAACTGTGATTTTTACTTGTATTGTTGCAATTTTGTGACTTCCTTATTTGTATTAAAAAAAATCTTAAACTTGTATTCCCACAGATCTAATGTCACATCTATCTTTTTTAATCCAGCTTTTTTATTGTCACTACACTGTCACAAGTAAAATGGAAATTACTCTCTGGGTTTAACCCATCCCCTTGGGGAGTAGTGGGCTGCCATTGTGCAGCGCCCAGGGAGCACTGTGGGTTTAAGGGTCTTTCCTCAGGGTGATGGTCTGCTGAAGTGGGACTGGAACTCCCAACCTCTGGATCACAAGCACAATGCCCTAACCACTAGGCCACCACTCTCCTTTTATTAAATGTATTGTCTTTTTTTTTATAAAAAGAAATCTAAGAATTGACAACAAAAAACTAAAATCTTATATATTTATTATTGACTTTCAAGTCCTACATTTAATTCAATTCAATTCAGTTTATTTATATAGCGCCAATTAACAACACAAGTCATCTCAAGGCACTTTACAGTTCACCAGATCATCCAGTCAGATTGATTCAAAGTTTTCTATCTAAGGAAAACCAGTTGATTGCATTGACTCAAATGCAATCCCTCACACTAAGCATGCTTGTAGCGACAGTGGAGAGGAAAAACTCCCTTTTAACAGGAAGAAACCTCCAGCAGAAGCAGGCTCAGTGTGAGCGGCCATCTGCCGAGGCCGACTGGGGTTCAAGGAGACATTTAGTTATATACTTGACTTTTATTTACAAATTCAGACACATACTGTTATATTACTCCATAGTATGCATGCTTTAAAACTAACAATGCACCTGATATTAACGGTGAAACAAGGTGGTAGCTTAACTAGTATAGAATAAGATTTAAAGCACCATCAGAGGAAAGCTGAAGAGGGGAGAAAGGGGGATGTAGGTAAGGAGCATATGGATCACAACATCTTTAACATCTTCAAATACCAAAACAAATCAGCAGAAACAGCACATCCAATCAGAACAGTGCTTATTGTCGCTTGCTAATGCTATTGAGTGATAGCACCGTACTGCTACAAACATAAATAAAAACGGCGTTTTAATAGCAAAATGATAAAACGGTAGCACACATGTACAGAACCAGCTTCTCACCGTCTCTTTGTCCATGAGCAGAACCTTCATTCCGGTCCCGCTGCTCTCGATCATCTTGGAGATGTACTGCTTCACCGCGAGCGTCACGTTCATGATGGCGACGCTGTGACACGAAACAGACACAGACCAACAAACAACGACTAAATCCGCTGTTAGATAGCAGGAGCACAAGTTCTGGAAGCTTATTGTGCTCGCTTTTTGATATGAAGAAGTATCAGCTGGGCTCTTGTGACACCAGTACAGTCTTCTTCCGGGTCTCTGACGTAATGACGTTCTACGTATTTTTTATTTTTTTTTTCTTCAGATAGACGCACTGGTGGAATAAACATATTGAATGCTGGATGCATAACCAGAGGTTTATTGTCTCAATCTTTACATCTTTCTTTACATCTCTGCTAACTATCTCTATCTCTAACTAAATAAGTAGATGGTTGATGCCTATTTAAAAGAAATTGTTCAATGTTTATGCTGTTGCCCTTTTACAAATGTATGTATTTGCACACATATAACTTATATTTCAGATCATCACACACATTTAATTGTTAAAACCCTATCTATTCGTATAAATTGCATACTTTTAAATTATTATGTAGCTACTGAGAAAAAGCTTGAAACCAACCTTCCCCTAAGTGAACATAATTGACTCACATAACTTAATTTTTGGTTGGGACAACATCTGTTATGACTGACAGTAAGCCTTTTATATCCCTGGGGAGGAACGGTGACCCCTCCTATGAAGGAAAGGTTCAATTTAGCCAGGAGTGTTTTCAAGCATGAACTGTGTGTTAAATCCCTCATGGGATATTAATTGGATTTAAATATGGACAATGAAGAGGCCACTCCTAAATCAATTACATACATGTATATATATATATATATATATATATATATATATATATATATATATATATATATATATATATATATATATATATATATATATATATATATATATATATATATATATATATATATATATATATATATATATATATATATATATTTATATATATACATAAAAAGAGAGAGGGAGAGAATAGAAAATACAATACGGTACAATGCAAATATAAATACTGTGCAGTCATCTGAAGAATAAATAATCAATATACGGCTGTGAACATTTTTACAGGAGTGGATATGGAAAAATAGCAGCAACACCAGAGATGTGGAAAAAAGCCGCAGCAGCATGTTATTTAAGTGACTAAGAGACAGCAAATGTTCCTTTTGGTCAGCAGTGGTTTTGAAAAAAGTAGAGGAAGGAGTGGAGATTGCCACTGATGCCATTTTTGCCCAGTCTTTTCTTCAATGATGAATAACAAACAGGTTTTACTTTTATCATATCGTCACCTTCTTAAAATAATTGCCTAAGTCATTTTTTGCAATTTTTCAGGAAACACAAAAAACTGAACCATTTGTTGAATAAATGATATTTACGAACAATTTTAATAAAAAAAGTTGTAACAACAGATGTCTTTTGACATACAAACAGCAAGGTCAGTCAAACATGGAACATGACAGAATTAAATGACTTAGGCAAATTTCTGAACATGCCTTTGTGACCTAGGCAATTTTACAGCACAAACTAACAAAACATAATGCTGAGGAGGCATGTGCATTTTTTCCACTTCTCCTTCCAGCTCTTCTTTGCTGAGTTTTTGTCTGATGCCTATTAGTGTGGCAAATTGTCAAAGAAGTGATGACACTCGACAGGCATGATGGGTTTCATTGACTGGAGGTCCTGGAACTTTCTCTCTTTGATTGATTAAATATTATTTAATCTGAGGCAATTTCCTTATGTGCTGTTCTGAGATCTTTTAATACCTCCTAGATGAGCCGATAAACATCTAGGCATGTCGTTTCTGTAAATGTTTATCACTATTACACTTGATTTGCTAAAGGCAGAAAGCTTTAAAAATGGCTTTGTAGCCTGGTCAAGCCATTGACTTAGTTTCTCATCTCTGTGTTAATCTCTTTAAATCAAGGCATGATATGCTCCTTTTTTGATTTTTTTTTTTTTTTTTTGCCTACTTCTTGTTGTCACTCTTTCAGAGATTTTGATATTCTAGACGAATTTGTCAGTCATTTAAGTTAACGTTTTGTCTGTAATGTATGTTAATACAAAATGTTACAAAACATTTGGGATATTTTCTAAATCAAATGCATTTATTTCTAGCAATATTGATGACTCCTTTTTTTTTTGAGAGGAAGGTATATTGCATTGAGATTTAACAATAAACTTTTACTATGTAACTTTTTCTATTTCTACTAGAGAAACTGAAGTCTTTACATGCTTGATAACTTCAATAATCTTTGGCCAAATGTTTCTTCCAATTTAAGTGATGTATAGAAATCTTAAAAGTATCTATTTTAATTAATCAATTGCTGATTATTAATGGAAAAAAAGTTTCCCATTTCCTTTCCTTATTTGGTATTTTTTTTGTTCATGTAAATTATTTTCTGTTTTACTGACAGTAGTTAGTGTATTTATAGTTGTAAAAGGATCATGAATACTAATTTAAAGTAGTGGCCCTATTTCACAAACCTGCAAATTTTAAATAATATAAAATTAATTTAATAAAAAATATGTTTTTATATAAATTATATTTCATAGAAATATGAATAATTCTGCATTTAAATTTTCCATGGTGGCATGCCTTAGATTTGGGAATAATGTCAATCTTAACTAAAATCAAGACTGTTACTAAGATGAAAAGTGACACATTTGCAATAAAGTGTTTATTCCTGTTGGAGCCTTACAGAATCTGAAATTAGAGTTTAAAAAAATAAAGAGCTGAGTGAGTGACTTGTCTAATCAGAATTCCACTTTTAAGGAACATTTTCTGGATTTTTTACTGGGAACTTGGACAATTTAACTTCGGAGAAAATCTAGAATGATATTTTTGTCTGCATTTCTGACACCAGATGAAAACAAAATTGCTGTCTGGTTTTACATTTAGATCTAAAGTTCATTCCACATTGATAAAAAAAAAATAGCCAACATAATAGATATTGACTTTTATGAGCCAGAGTTTTTTTTAATATATATAATGTTTTGTATAAATACAAATTATGGTTGCATTTAATCTATTTGTGAGGATGTAGCAGTGGTTAAATTAAACTAAACGTCACACTATTTAGAAAAATGTTTTGTTTTGGATACATTAATAGTATTGGCACTGACCAAAAGAGAAAACAATTGAATACAGATGTTTTTATTTCATTTTGCCTATGTGATAAGCAAACATATTTGTGTTAAAGCTACTCTGCTAGCAGCAGCTGAGAAAAAAATCTAATTTAATACCATGCTGTTGTTTACACCTAGGTGGTAATACTTATAAGTTTACTTGTATAATTGTAAAATTATATAATTTGAGAGAAATATCAGCTGTGCTGCTGCCATCAGCACCTTTGTTTATAGATGTTGGAGATTGGCCTGTTTTTTCCAGTGTCCTGTTTCTTTGACTGTGACTGGCTGGATGTGCTCTCTTCATCCTCTGACATGGGAGCTGGCCCAGAGCTCGTCTTCCTGGCTGTGTGTTTCCTGGACCGGTATCTCTGCTTCTGTCTCCTTGAACCCCCGTCGGCCTCGGAAGATGGCCGCTCACACTGAGCCTGGTTCTGCTGGAGTTGATGCAATCAACTTGCTTTCCTTAAAAATCTTACTTTGAATCAATTTGACTTGTATGATCTGGTGAATTGTAAAGTGCCTTAAGATGAGATGTGTTGTGACAAAATACAATAAAATAAAACCTGTAGTCAAGGTTTTAATCATCATCAAGTTGACATTTGATCAAAACCATAAGCAGTGGTGCTTCAGTCTATTTTATTGATGTTTACACAGATCTGACAATTAAAAAAACTATTTTTTTTTATAACCAGTCCATGTATAAGTGTATTGTTTATATTTTAAATGGAGGTCAGTGCTGATCCCTATCAGCATGCAAATGATACAAAAATCCTTTATTTTTTATTTTTGCTTACTCCTAAAACTGTTAAATGTCAATCAATTTTATTTTATTTTTAATCAAAATTGTAATTTTTTCTTGTTTTTTAGGCTAGGTATTTACAAATAACGCAATTTATCAATCACTCGATGTATTTCTTATAGAAAGTATGTGCATGCTAATCACTGTTAGCTTGCATTTCCTGCATTATTATTTTAATTAAATTAGCTGTTTAACTTCGACAAATTTCTTTTTGACAGTTTATTTGCATGCTAAAGATTTTTTTAAAATCAGCTTTTATCGGGTTTATCTGTTACAAGTAGGTACATGCTAACTAATGTTAGCATGCATGCTAACTATTGTTAGCATATACAAATCTGTCACTAAAGCTGCGAGTTATTTAATTTTAAACGTTCTTATTGGCTAAATTATTTGCGTTATGATTATATAAAATAACGCAAGGGGAAATCACTGGATGTATTACTTTTTATTTGTTGCGATTTCATCAAAAGGTGCAAGCTAATCCATAATGTGTTGTGTACATTAAGACTTCTTATGCACAGCAGAAAGTCAAAGATTGAGCTAATGTAAATGTATGAGTAATGAGTTAATTTTAAAATGGCAGAGAAAAAGAATATCACATCACAAAAAGATATTCGATTATTTAAGAATAACCCCAGGGTTTTAGCATGCCCGCAGACAGATGTCACTCCGCCCTGTCTAAACGTAGTTCCGACCAATGACAACTGCAACAGAACACAGGACGCGGAGGAATACGGTAGGGCTTTCTCAACACATACCAACCTCCAACGTGTTTTTTGTTGCTAACTGCTAACAGCAGAAATGCTGTGTAGGTTAGAGAATAATTATTCTTTTATTTTTTAAAACCAGACGTGAAACGATTTTAATTTTAATGGAATAATCATTTAGCTATCATATTAAAAGCGAAGAGAAGGTAAGTTCACGGGAAGTATGTTTGTCAAACTTATATCACATAGAGTTTATGAAATGAAACAGTTAGCTGCTCGGCTATTGTTAGCTTTGTTAGCTCAACCCTGAACTGGCTCAGAAAGGAGGGGGTTGCAGCTGGGGGAAGATCGTGCATGCAGGGAGAGCCCTTCGTCTTCTGGAAAACACGCCGGTATTATTAGGCTGAAAGTAAGTGTCAAGTTATTAACTTCAGCACTTAGCATGCTACATGGCTGTTTGGTTGGGGTGTCTTCTTTGAACAGTTTTTCAATGGTGCATTTGTCGGTTAGCTTATGTTGCTAATTGGAAAGCTAAGTAGATGATTTGTATAAATAGTCAATATCTCTGTAACAAAAGTTTTAAACAGCGTTTGGCAAAAACGATGGATAGGATTGGGTTTGCAAAATTTAAGAATGATAAAAAGTGAACAATTCGAATTGATAAGCAACAGTATCTGAAGTAGTGCTGTAATCTGGAGCTAACACCCTTTATATCTCAAATGACAGGTGTGATTTCTCTTTTTTTGTGGTATAGGTTGTGGTTGCATGTTGTCAAAATAACCAAATCTGGCGATTTATTAATACATATTTCAGTTTGATTCAGATTTTCTTCCCCCTTTTTCACTGTTGGAGAAAATTTCTCCTCATGTTTTGATCCACACATGTTGTTTTTGGATTTAAAATGGTTGTAGCTACAACACTATTAAGTGTTTTATATCTGATTTATAACATAAATGAACTAATACTTCATGCAAAACTGAAGAAAGCATGGTTTAAAAAAGATCACTATCTTTTATAATTCAAGCAGGTTAAATACAAAGCCCATCATATTCAGTAAATTATTATGGTTCAACGTTTTAAAGAACATTTCTGTTAAAATATAAAAATAATAAATCCAGAAACCAACCTAGAAATTCAAGTCTGGGAAAAGTAGAAATAGGAAGTAATAGAAATTCTATTACAAAAATAGTTATCTGGTTTTTATTTTACATATTTTTGGCTCAGATGCTCTGTTTGAGGGGCATAACATATATGAGCCTCCTGTTACTACCGTCTAAGTACATGTATGTTTTGCACTAGGGCTGAAACAATTAATTGGATTAATCATGATTAATTGATTATTGAAATCATAAACTAATTTAGTAATTGTTCAATCGTTAGTGGAGTATAGAGACTGTAAAACATGCTTTTAGCTGACAGAGCAACCCAGTTAGAGCAATAATTCGATCAAAATTGTAAAAAAAAAAAAAACCTATGTAAACATTTTGTATTTAAGATAAAAAAAAAAGTCTTCTCCTGTCAATATGCTAGTTTGTGTCTTTCCAGAACTCCTCAAATTGAAAAACTTGGTTTTCATTTGATTTAATTTCGTAAAAAAAATTTTTAGGAACCGTTGGGGATCCGGTTATTAATTGATTAATCTAACAAATAATCAACAGACTAATAGATTTTTAAAAGATATTTATTATTTGCAGCCCTATTTTGTACACACTTTAAAGTGCTACCTCACACTATTCAGATTATGATGGTTGTGTGTCTCTTTTGTAACTAGATATTCTCATATGATCTGAGTATTTTATCTCTGATGCAGAAATTCAAGCCCAAATTGCAATCCTGAAGAAGTGAAATCAAATATTATAAGGAATTAAGTAAATCAAAATCAAACTTAAATTTTAGTTTTGTGTGTGTGTTTATCCCTATTTTGCACGTGTCAAACTCAAAATGATTTAATAAAAAAAAAAGTATTTATTCAACTGCAACCTGCAAGTAATGATATTTGTTAAAGCTGAAGTGTTGCAACATTAAAGCATTCAACATCCCTTGTTATAATGCATCAAATACTTTAAATAAGGAAAGATAGATGGTTAAAGGAAATGTTATTTTAGGGCTTTAAAGAAATCTGAAAATATTAATAGCTTGAAACACAAGCAGGTATTTAAAAAAAATACATTTAATCAAGTTGTAGCATATTGATACCAGTTGAGAACACAAGTTGGTAAGAATCAGTGCTGCTCTTTGCTATTATTTGTTCTGCTGTGGGTGAAAACAGAATTCAGATATTTGTGCTGAATTGAAATGTCTTGAATATTAGATGTTCTTAAGGTGAGAGCTCTTGTTTTCGTCCGAGTTTATCTTGTATCTGGACTTGTTTATTGCTTTGAGCTCTTTTTATTACAAAATCAGGTGTTACCAGCCCCACTTGTTTTTAGCTAACCTTCAAAACAAACAGACATTGCTTCACATAGCAGAACCTTTTAAATCATTTTTAATTCCATGAGGAATGGGGTCCGTGCAGAGTTTTACCCTTGAGCTGGAGTTTCTCTTATTTTTTTCAATGGTTTAGATTTTGCTAATTATTCTGAATGAAAAGGGGAACAAAGATAAATAAACTGAGGGTCATAATGTACGTTTGATGTGTGGCTGCTGCCCTAAATTGATTCTCTTGATGTTGAAAGACCCCAATCATGGATTTAAGACTGTATTACTGTCCTACATTTTTAAAAGAAAGCAAGACATTTTGGTGTCTTAATATGCTTTGGTAGATCCATTCCAATTACACAGCGTTTACTGGCATAGATATCACAGCTGTAATCTAATTATTACTGCATTATAAAGGTTTGCTGTTTTTAAGAGCCACATGTTCTTTATTTACTTGCTGGGGGAAAGAATCTGGTTTATGTTATATTAATAAAAAAAAGAAAGCATGATTTTAGTTTAAATTATACATGCATCATATTAAACAGATGCATGTTGTGTTGCCATTGTCATTGCCATTTTATCTTATTCCTTTAACTTAAATTCTCATGTGTTTATAATCCTAAGCATCTTGATTGACAAAATGCAGATTATTTTGATATGTTCAACTTTACAGAGAGCAAGAGTGTTCCGTTTTTACCGTTTAGGCCTTTAAGAGAAAGGAACAATTAATCAGAAGCATAATACTACTAACGTGTTTTTTTTTGTTTTTTTTTTTTGACAGAACTTGAAATCAAGGGTAGGCACTTTGGACCTCAGATTGATCATGCCCTGATGTATTTGGATGTGCTAAAAAAGGCATCAGGCTGTCACAAAATTGTGCAGGGGTCAATTACATACCTATCTGTTTATGTCCGGTAAACTTCTGAAGGATGCAGGGCTTTGGCTGTTAAGGACTGGACTTAGCCGGCATCAGCCATGCTTTGTTTTAAGAATAGCTAAAATCATAAAACGTTTGAATTTGTGATTTTTATTTCTTTAGAGAATTTTTGTCTAATGCTACTGTTCTTTACACAGCTGCTGCATCCAGGTGAGGAGTTGAAAGCTGCAGCAGGAAGGGAAGGGCTGCTTACCTGCCGATCTCTTTAACTCCACGAACCACTAAGAACAGGACAGAATGGATGAAGGTTGGAGTTCAGAGTCATGTATTTATTTCAGTGTATCAGAGTGTAAAACAAATTTCTTACAGGGATACTAATAACTCTTAAACTCTTTTTACCGGTGCCTTTTTTATGTCGTTGCCCATTGATTCATTTTTGGGTTCTAAATATGTTATAAGTCATACAATCTAGTAGGGCTGGAAGAGATGACTTAAACATCTAATCTCTGTATTTTTTCTCTCTTTTTGTTATGAAAATGTCAAACAACTTGCATTACTTTCAAAAACTAGCTTTTATTTCCATCATCCCCTTCTGAAGTTGGCCTTAAGTTAAAGTGCAACAAAATTCAAGCTGTGAAAATGCTCTAAGACAATGTTTCATAACAAGCAAGGGAAAAATAACACTACATTTTTGCTGTTGTTGGGGTTACACAGTCAGCTAGTTCATAAGTTATAAATACACATCGAAGAAGGAAAAGTGATGAACTGATCTCCCACTGAACTATTGAGGGACAAAGAATTGATTGATGGGAAAACAAATCCTGACTTACCAAAAATCCAATCTTAAACCCATAAAATGTGATTAATTGCTCAGCTTTGTTATCCAGGAAGGCTAAATGTGTGATGCAGGAAATATAATATTACCACTGGGATGTTTCTTACAATGACATTAAAACCTGCATGTGTCCGTTTGCAGTAAAGCCTGCTTCTGTCAGTGTGACAAAACATGCAGGGGAAGGAACCCCTGAACCAGTCAGGATCATTCCCATCCCAGCCCAACCAGTGACCACACCATCCATTCCCATTAAGGTAGTGACATCTTTTCAAAATGATTTCCACTTAAATGTTTCTGCACCGGAGGCGCTGACGGATCATCTGTAGACTTTTAACTTGTGTCCAGTTTCAAAGTTGTTGTGTCTCCAGCCCGCAGGAACGACTTTGGGCTTTGCAGTTAATGGTCGACCCATTCATCTGCTACCTGGAGGTCAGTTTAAGTCTTTCTGAGTTGGGTTGTCTTGAGAAAAACTTTCAGGTTTCATGCTTGTGTGACCAATGTAGAAATGGGTTCTAGAACCGTCTTACAAGTTTTGTTAACGTGTGGTTTGACTCCATCATTCTGACCAAATCTTCTCTCCTGCAGGTAATGGTGCAGAGCTGAGGCTGCAGTCTCATCCTGAAGGTTCGGCCAGTGGCTTCACTACCATCCAGATCCCTGTCACCCTGACCCTCCACAGTCCCTTAGGAACCCGCTACATAAACACCACAGCCTCTCTGACTTCCTCTTCCTCCTTGGCTCGTCCACCTCCTTCTCCTGTTGTTGTTCCTTCATGTCCTCCAGGATCTGGACCTGTCCCCATCATCACAGGTAATAAAACCAGCTTTATGTCTAGAAACAATGTATTGTTGTTTTTTTTTTTAACTTAAACTTGATTATATTTTCTGGTCCAGGCGTGGTTTCGGGTGAGGCAGCCAAGAAGGTTCTGAATGACCACAGTGTGAACCTAAAATCCCCTTCTCAGAAGTCAGAAAAAACTCGCCCCTCTGCTGAAACCTCAAGCCCGAAACCCAAGAGATCCAGTTATAAACCTCGTCCAAGCAGGTTCGCAGCGCCTGAAAAACTGCTGCGCAAAGGTCAGAATTAGGTTCCAGATCTTAACTTAACTTTATAACTACATGGTTTTATTAGTTCATTACTGAAGCTTTTACAAAATATTGTTTTGCTACAATATTAATTCCTTTTATTTTTTTTCAGTTTGCCATGTTTTATTAAACTAATTTCTACTGTATTTATGTTTTGTTGGGATTTTATTTGAAATAATATCTTTAAATTGAGCCTAAATAAAGTACGGCATGTATTTTTATCCAGTCCCCTTGGTCAATACTTAATTATCGTTCTAAGCCTCCCAGGGTGCATTCCCACCAGACCAGGACATGTAGAGGCTGTAGGGTTGGATAAGGAGCTTTTGGGAACAGCTTTTATTTAAAAGTCTTACCACAAATTTTGGTGAGGACTTTAACTGGGCCATTCTCACACATTAAAGTTCTTTAAAGGATTTTGTAGTAGCTTTAGCGGTATGTTTACGGTCATCCTGCTGAAAGGTGAACCTACACACAAATTTAAAGCATTATTCCTTATAATTCAATCCATCTTCCCATTTGCAGCCATGTCCCAGTTGAAGGAAATCCTCCCCTCAGCTTGTCTCACTGTAATGGTTTTATGATCCATCCACTTAGTTTCACTTTTGCTCTTACCCACACATCTTGTAACAAATTATAAACCAGTCAACTTGGGTCTTTCCTTAAATAATGGCTTCTTCTTCCAATTTTCAGCGTATTGCTTTGTTGCGCAATTGGTTTTCCTGACAATAGTTTCTCCCACCTTACCCAATGTAATTTGTTTCTCTGATAAACATGGTGTTATGGTGAAAAGTCTTGATATTTGTGCCCTACTTCCTCCCTTTTTAAATAATCTGATCACATACTGAGATGTTTAGGATTCAGATATTTTGAGAACCTAACCAGGCTCTAAACCAGGGATGTCAAACTGATTCCAGAAAGGGCCGTGTGGCTGCAGATTTTCTTTCCAACCAAGCAATAGCACACCAGACTCCATTCATCTCATTAAGTCATCATGTTGACTAACTCAAGACTGGACTCACTTGATGAGTTGACTGGAGTCTGGTGTGCTATTGCTTGGTTGGAAAGAAAACCTGCAGCCACACGGCCCTTTCTGGAACCAGTTTGACGCCCTGCTCTAAACTGTATGATGCTATTCAGGTGTATCAGAATAAACACTGCATTCTTTGTATTTTACTAATGAAGTAATTTTATTCCCTCTTAAAAAATATATGCTAGGATGTTTTGTTTTTCTCTTAAAATCACACTAAAACAAATTAACGCTTGTAGTTCACAAAGAGCAAACTCAATACTCAATTGTGTCTGTTTTGTGTTTCTTCCCTCAGGTGAGATCGGAGCTGCTGCTCCTCCCGACTGTCAGCTCTGCAAATCTCAGTACAAGCTCATCACAGAGCTGCGAGGATTTATGTGTGTAAGTCCTGTAATAAAGCTATTATATACATACTTTTAGGGCCTGGCAATAAACCACATTTTTACCGTTACCGTCATCAACTATGATAACCGGCTCAAATTCTCCCATGATGGTAAATACTGTAAATAATTCTGCCGTTTTTTTTTTTTTTATGTGTGCGCTGATAGCTGGTATTTCCTTCCCCTTTAAGACACTGCAGTATATGGGGAATCATGTGACTCCACCGATCCAATTAGAAGCGTAAACAAAGAGAATGGCGGATGAGTCCAGTGAGGAAGTGTCTCACACAGCTGTAAACAAAATTACGTCAATTAATTCTGTGGAGCAGAGATGAAGCTGAGTGCGAAAAGAAGTTGTCGAGAGCACGTTGTCAGAGTTGAGCGTGTGGCAGACCGGTTTTGAGTGATGGTGTGCAAGTTTAAATGCACATTGTATGCTCAATGCATGCTCAGTACGGTAGCACCAAAATTACACCATAGATGTTTAGCAAAAGAACACCAAATGCAAAGTTTGTCTGGAAACTGTCTACTCAAAGTAACACATCCAGCCTCCTTCACCTACTGCACAGCCACGCTGTTGAGTTCAAAGATGTGCAAAATGCTCCATTACCTTTGAGCAAAAATGTTTGCAAGACAGGTTGCATTTTTCTACTGTTCAATGAGACATTGTTGAATGTTTTAAACTGAATGGGTACAAGACTTAAATATTTAATTGAAAGTAATATATAATGTAATTTATTCAATAAATAAATTATAAATAGATAAGTTGCATTTCCTGCACATGCCTTTATTTCTGATAGAGGATCATTTATCATTATCGAGGTAAAACTGCCCAATTTATTGTGATACTGATTTGAGGTCATATCGCCCAGTCCTACATTTTTTATATATATTCTTTTAAAGCAAATAACATTCCTCCTCCTGCTTCCTCAGATGTGTTCCCCCGCCATCGCTGAAGGTCTGATTAATATGAAAAAGCAGAGGTTGAAACGCCTCAGAAGGGTCAGATTTCTGAAGAAGGCCTTTCAGCTCAGTAGAGAACCTCCGTTCTCCGCCAAGGAACCCCACATTCAACAAGCAGTTTTCTCTCCAGTGAGTTAATACTTTCAGTACAATTATTTTTTTCATTTCTGGGAATTGAGCTGATTATTCAAAGCTGAGTAGTTGAAGTCCTGCTGTTGTCTTTGACACGCATTTTTGGACATAACTCTGTTTGTTTTGCCTCCTTAAGCCTAAAGTCCTCACTCCTCCTCGGAGAATTCGCACATATTCTGATGACAGCCAGTCAGATGAGCATAGCGGCTCTACGAGCCCCACCCTCAGTCCAGGCGGCCAGTTACAACTAGCAGACTATCCTCCCAGTAAACTGGTGATAATGGTGGAGGATTTCTTTTATGGCCGTGCCCCTGGAATCAGCACAGATAAAGAAAGTCTGCTGGAGTTCAGAGAAGGGTTCCACTGCATCCACTGCTCCACCGTGCTCAGCAACAACATCAGGTGAGATTCAAACATGAGACATGATGACAGGTCAACTTCCATCCATCCATCTGTGCATCCAGAGCATTTCCTACATCTTATGTTTAAAGCAGCAGATTTGTCAAATTGTACTAAAACGAAGTGAGAACCAAGGAATTACAGAAGAAATGTGTTGAAACTAGGAATGGCTGGTATTAAATACTAACCTTCAATAAAAATATTGCAGTGTTATAATAGCTCTAAATTATGTTTCTTTTAAAAAAATGTCCAGAAATGAAATGTAAATTAAATAATAGCTGAATAATAAACAGATCTTCAGCATAATCTCTGAAGTAATAGTTAAGTTTAGCTTTCAGTGGAAGCTGTTTTAAGTCACCAATGTCATAATGAAAGTTCCCTCCCTTGCAGGGTCCCACTCCCTTTTAAGGCTGATTTATACTCAGAAACCAGGTCGTCTGTGTGTCGCAGTGAACGCAAATGTGCGTCCGTCCCTTCCGCAGACACTCTGCTGCACCTCTCCAAAATCGTAGATGACCGCAGACAGTGCCTCAGACAGGAGGCCTCTGATTGGTCAAATCTACATCCGCTCTACAATATGTTTGGTACATTACCGGCTTGTTTTGTTTGTATGACCACCATTGTGGAAAACGACTTGTGAAGATAAAGGCTAGAAGAGCGAGGTGCGCGAGAATGCTGGGACCCTTTTTCCACCTGGATCCCCGCTCTTTTTCGCCCTGCTGTCCCTCCGTTGTCGCACAAACTTGTCCCCACTTCCTCACTGCCTCGGCCGTATCCACACCCACAGCTAGTTCATATTTGTCCCTCTTGTGTTGTGGCGTGGAATAACATAGAGCAGACCACGCTTCAATATTGGGCATAAATCAAAAATATCTGTGACGTATATCTGTGAAGTTCACTGCTGCGGGAGTATAACCAGCCCTGTAAAGGGAGCACATTCATATGTATGATTTTTGGAACCTAGTGCTGCTTTAATAGCTGAGGCATTCAGGGTTTGCTGAGCGACAAGTCTTTATGTCGAGTTGGGAGTTTTTATTGTGTTTTACAAAGAAAGCTTCAAATGAAATACCTGAACGTTGGTGTATAAATTTGATTTTTTGTTGCATGTACAAGAAAGCACCAGAAATTACAATTATGAAGCAAAGTACCTGGCTACAGGGTTTAAGTATGTTTTGCACTGATCCAGTTTTTCCGCAGTCTAATCTGATACCTAGGCAGAGGGTATCAGCTGATTTTTATTACCAATTCAATTCAACTGTTGAATGAATGAGCCATTAATATTGCCATTTGAGTGAAGGTTTAGGCATAATATAAACATGTTAAAAATTAAACAAATTAGCACAGATACAGTGAGGTAAATAAGTATATTAACCCCCTGCTATCTTGCAAGTTTCCCCACTTAGAAATCATGGAGGGGTTGGAAGTTATCATCATAGGTGCATGTCCACTGTGAGAGACATACAGGTGCTGGTCATAAAATTAGAATATCATGAAAAAGTAGATTGATTTCAGTAATTCCATTTAAAAAGTGAAACTTGTATGTTATATTCATACATTACATACAAACTCATATATTTCAGATGTTTATTTTGTTTAATTTTGATGATTACAAATGACAACAAATGAAAATCTCAAATTCATCATATCAGAAAATTAGAATATTGTGAAAAGGTTCAAAATTGATGGCCCCTGGTGCCACACTCTAATCAGCTAATTAACTCAAACCACCTGCAAAAGCCTTTAAATGGTCTTTCAGTCTAGTTCTATAGGCTACACAATCATGGGGAAGACTGCTGACTTGACAGTTGTCCAAAAGACGACCATCGACACCTTGCACAAGGAGGGCAAGACACAAAAGGTCATCGCTAAAGAGGCTGGCTGTTCACAGAGCTCAGTGTCCAAGCACATTAATAGAGAGGCGAAGGGAAGGAAAAGATGTGGTCGAAAAAAGTGTACAAGCAAGAGAGATAACCGCACCCTGGAGAGGATTGTGAAACAAAACCCATTCAAAAATGTGGGGGAGATTCACAAAGAGTGGACTGCAGCTGGAGTGAGTGCTTCAAGAACCACCACACACAGACGTATGAAAGACATGGGTTTCTGCTGTCGCATTCCTTGTGTCAAGCCACTCTTGAACCACAGACAGCGTCAGAAGCGTCTTGCCTGGGCTAAAGAGAAACAGGACTGGACTGCTGGTGAGTGGTCCAAAGTCATGTTCTCTGATGAAAGTAAATTTTGCATTTCCTTTGGAAATCAAGGTCCCAGAGTCTGGAGGAAAAGAAGAGAGGCACTTCATCCACGTTGCTTGAAGTCCAGTGTAAAGTTTCCACAGTCAGTGATGGTTTGGGGTGCCATGTCATCTGCTGGTGTTGGTCCATTGTGTTTTCTGAGGTCCAGGGTCAACGCAGCCACATACCAGGAAGTTTTAGAGCACTTCATGCTTCCTGCAGCTGACCAACTTTTTGGAGATGCAGATTTCATTTTCCAACAGGACTTGGCACCTGCACACAGTGCCAAAGCTACCAGTACCTGGTTGAAGGACCATGGTATCCCTGTTCTTAATTGGCCAGCAAACTCTCCTGACCTTAACCCCATAGAAAATCTATGGGGTATTGTGAAGAAGAAGATGCAATACACCAGACCCAACAATTCAGAAGAGCTAAAAGCCACTATTAGAGCAACCTGGGCTATCATAACACCTGAGCAGTGCCACAGACTGATCGACTCCATGCCACGCCGCATTGCTGCAGTAATACAGGCCAAAGGAGGCCCAACTAAATACTGAGTGCTGTACATGCTCATACTTTTCATGTTCATACTTTTCAGTTGGCCAACATTTCTATAAATCCTTTGTTTTTATTGGTCTTCAGTAATATTCTAATTTTCTGAGATGATGAATTTGAGATTTTCATTTGTTGTCATTTGTAATCATCAAAATTAAACAAAATAAACATCTGAAATATATGAGTTTGTATGTAATGTATGAATATAATATACAAGTTTCACTTTTTAAATGGAATTACTGAAATCAATCTACTTTTTCATGATATTCTAATTTTATGACCAGCACCTGTAATCTAAACATTTTTTTTTTTCCAGAACTCATGATTTTTTTTAAAACTATTATTATGATACAGCTGCAAATAAGCATTTGAACACCTATCAGTTAGAATTCTGACCCTCTAACACCTGGTAGTCTGCCTTTAAAATGTCCACCTCCACTCCATTTATTATGCTAAAATAGATTAACCAGTTTGAGGTCGTTAGCTGCACAAAGGCTACTAACATGGGCAAGACAAAAGTCTCCATAGAGACCATAGACACTAGAGACAAAACTGTACACCTCCACAAGGCTGGAAAGGGCTACGGGGAAATTGCCAAGGAGCTTTGTGGGTCCACTGTTGGAGCAATCATTAGAAAATGAAAGAAGCTTAAGATGACTTTCAATCTCTCTTTTGTGACTGTTCCTCCTGGCTTCCTGCTCGTCAGTGGGAAATGTTTACCAACCTTATTTCCTTAAGTCCAAACTCCATCTAATCCGCTGTGTGATGTGAATGCGGTTCATCTTTGATGTAACATTAAATTCTCATTTTTTTCTGTGCGTGTGTGCAGGTTGATGGATCACATGCAGCAGCACATGTTCACGTTGTCTCAGGGAGACGGGCATGTCGACGATGGATCCACCTGTCCAAAGTGTTTCCGTATTTTCTCATCTCCGCTCAGTTTAGAGTCCCACATGAAAGATGTCCACAGTGAGGACGAGTTAACAGGTCTGTTGGTACACTAATGATTATTACATTTTTATTTTTGGAACTGATGTGTGGCTCTTACATTTATCCATATTTAAGGTTTCAAAAGATCAAGGTTTTCTGTTTAAAACTCCCGTTTAACTCATGTTTGTCAAATGGTTATCATTTTATCGTATGTCATTTATCAGTTTGGCTTCCGACCTCATTATTCAACGGATACAGCAAACTGTTATTTTGTTGAACAAATAAAGTTGGCAATAGATAGTGGGGAAATAGTAGTCACAGTCTTTTTGGATCTCAAAAAAGCATTTGATACATTAAATCATAAAATTCTAATTGCAAAATTATCCAAATTAAATTTTTCACCTAAAACTTTACAGTGGTTTGAATCATACTTAGAAGGAAGAGATCAGTGTGTCACAATAAACAACGAAAAATCATAATTTTTAAAGATAAATACAGGGAGGTGCTACAGGGATCCATCCTTGGCCCTCTACTCTTTACATTATACATTAATGACTAGAGGTGAGTATTGGCATGAGTGTTGCGATTCGATACATGTCGCGATACTTGGGTCACGATACGATATTATCACGATATTGCAGTATCACTATATATTGCCATATTTTCCCCAGCTATCAAAATCAAATGATGAGATAAAACAGCAAGTGCTGTATATTTTCATCAGAAAATATTGATTAGGTATTATTATCCATGTTGTTTGGGGTTTTCTTCCACTGTGACTGCCTCAAATACAGATTTGGTGCTGCACACACAGTTAAAGGGCTCCACAGCGCTTTCTGCTAGAGTGGTGGTGCAGAGGTAGCCCATTTTCCCATCAATGTTTTATGTAACCTTTTTATTTTTTTTTAAATCGATACTAAGAAGTGAAAGATCGATATTATATTGGGAAGCCGAATATCACGATATATCGCCAAAACGATTATTTCCCACACCCCTATTAATGACTTGCCAGAGTCTTGTCCAACAGCAGGTTTTCAGTTATATGCAGACGATGCAGTAAATTATGTCCATGGAAAGACTGTGCAAGCAGTTTCTAATGAACTGTCAGGACATCTACAAACTGTTTCAGTGTGGTTCCATAATGCAGGGCTGTCTCTGAATGTTCTCTTCTAGGACCAAGCCTATATCTCAGGAACTAAATTTACAGATAAATGAAGCTAGAATCCAGCAGGTCTCAGAAATCAAGTATCTAGGACTAATACTTGACTCACAATTGAAATTTGACAGCCATGTAAAAAAAAGTGTCCAGAGTAACAAAAGCAAACTTGTACACATTCAAACTGATTAGAGATTACCTACCTTTTCACGCTGCTCACAGTTTTGTGCACTCCATGATCTTTTCCCATCTAAGTTACTGCATTAGTTCTTGGTCACAGGCCACAAGCACTACTATGAAGCCTCTTCAGATGATATATAATAGAGCTATAAAAATCTTAGATAAAAAACCAATCAGGTCCAACTACTGTGTTAGTCTGAACAATTTGAAAATGCTAAATTTGGAAAACTTTGTCAAATTTGCTAAGTTAAAACTGGTTTACAAATGCTTGCATGATCAGGCCCCTGAGGTTTTCAGTGACTGTGTAGTTCCTCTCAGAGCTGTGGGCTCAGTCACAAGAGGAGCTCACAGAGAAAACTGTCTAGTACCCAGATGCAAAACGTCCATACGACAATCAGCTTTCACTGTACAAGGCACCAAAACATGGAATACATTACCTGCAAAACTAAAGGGAGAGTCAAACTGGGTCCTTTTTAAACCTAAACTTAAAGACTTTTTATTGAGAGGTCAGACATATGAACATTAATAATCTAACTGTCCTGATCTTGTATCTGTGATGTTTTAGTGTGTAATTTGTTCTGTTGTGCCTTGTGTACAGTCACTGTGTTTTGTGTAAAAGCCTAAATGGGGACAGGCATTGAGAATTAGCCTTAGCTAAAATGTTGTAGTGTGTGACATGATTCATGAAACATACTTGTCCCTATCAAATAAACGAATAAATAAAAAATAAAAATATTTCTATAGCCACAGTTTATTATTGGGGTTAACAGAGACCTGGACTCTAAGGCCAGAAAACAGACACAAGCTTCATGTTAATGTTTTCAGGTTCTTTGTTAAATAATTGCAATAAACACCCCTCTGTCCATTAATACAATAACTTATTTTCAGATTGATCTAAATTTTTTTCAATCCATGTTTTTCTTGTTTAAGAACTGGTTTGATCCATCGATCTCTTCATATTTCCATCCATACATCAAATTTTTTCCATCCATATGTTAAATATTGTCTAAAAAGGGCCAGTTATCAGCACCTTGCAGAGAACAGAGATAAACATAATATCCAAATCCGCTGAAGTGGATTAACCAAGTTAGTTTAGAATATCCAACCATTTGAGGTTATTGGTACCTTAAAGAAGATTTGATACCAAACATGCTGATTAGTTCCAAAGTTTCCTAACCTGCTGAGAGACTTGACAAACCAATATTTATTTGTTAAAAATTAAACTTTAATCTCCTTATTGACGCTCTGTAATTGTTTTTCTGTTGTTGCAGTGATTTGCAAGATCTGTGAGCTCTCGTTTGAAAATGAACCTGCCCTCCTCTATCACATGAAGAGCACTCATCAACCAGGAGAGATGCCCTATGCCTGCCAGGTCCGTCACAAAATGCCCGTACTAGAGCCTTGGCCTCATCCTTAAAGCTGAAACAATTATTGATTATTTAAACGGTCAACTTAGTTTCTAATTAATTGCCAGCTTTAGTGTACTGACGCTAACCGATGCCATTAGCTGGAAGATGAACAAACTCAGAGCAGTGATTGTGCTAAAATTGCAAAAATCTAAACACTGCATATAAGAAAAACCTTCTTAGTCCTGCTTTGTTTTAGAAATCCGCTGTAAGACACCTTTTGCTATCCAATTATTAACCAATCAATTGTAAAACTATTTGATGGAGTTGCAGTCCTACTCGTCAGCATCCCTACCATCTGTCACTGATTACTGCTCTCTTTCTGCAGGTGTGCGAGTTTCGGTCGTCCTTCTACTCTGACGTCTGGTCCCACTTCAGAGAGGCTCACTCTGACACCAGAGACCTGCTGTGTCGATACTGCCTCAAAGTTCTGCACAGCAGCACCTGCTACCAGCAGCATTTTGCCCGGCATCAGGTAAACCCATCTGCTGAGTAGCTAAAACCAAGAGGAACGTCCCGCTGTGAGATCTGCTGCTGTGCAATAATGCCGTTTGTGTTTACAGAAAAAACAGATGCTCAGCTGTGACAAGTGTCGACTTCACTTCCTGTATGTTAGAGAACGGGCAGAACACAAAGAGTTGTATCATAAAACTCACGTCACTCCCCCTCAGCTTAGTGGACTCAAACCTGGAACCAAGGTACGTCTCATCTCTGCACAACCCGGATAGAGTCTGTCAGATTATTATTCCAAATTCCCTGTTCTGGAAGATTATTGCCAAAAGAAAAAAAAAAACTGATATTACATTTTTTTTCAGCCAAATGTCACTTTTAGGTCTTCTAGTAATCATCTAAACACCGTTTTAGCTTCCTACAGAAAAACTACAGAACTCTAAAACCAAACAAGTTTGACTAAAGCTGGGCGTACACTGTGTCATTTTCACAGCGTTTTCCAGTCAAGCGAGAATCTTTCGGTCGGGCCGACTTTCAGCCTGATCGTGCGTCGTGAGTTGTGTAGTATACAGGGTGTTACGAGCGGCAATTAGCCACTCACGACCACCTCCTGATCAGGAATCTTGAGGCCGTGACCGTCATGGGAAAATCGCCCAGGGCGCATGAGCAAAGAATTTCTTCTTTTTATTCTTCCTTTCAGATGTAAACACAGCAGCGTGGCAGGGACGCAATGAGTGAAATGCAGTTCTGTCTGTAAAATTGACAACCGTAGTAGCCACGTTTGCTCAGCCAGGGCAAGTCAGGGCTTTCAGCACAAAATTGCCAAGGCAGCTCGTTTCACTCTAGTGAGCTTCATATTCCCCTTCTACTGTAATTTTCGGACTATTACCGCACCTGAATATAAGCCGCAGAAGCTAGATTGCATGATTTGTACATATACAAGCCGCACCGGACTATAAGCCGCAGGTTTTTTATGTTTAACCCAAACTGTCTTGCACTCGCAATGTCCGCATCTTTCTCGAGGTCGTTCTGTCTCATACCACTTGCAGTAGAAGTCTGCTTCCGGTGGACCTCCACATCCCCACGCGTGCGGCTTCCGTACTTATGTGTTAAAGCAAATGTGACGTCAACATGGTGGATGGTAAAATCCATAGATTTAGGTATTACCCTAGTGGCCGTTAGCTGTAAAAGTCCATAGATAAGCTGCATTGTTATATAAGCCGCAAGGTCGAAAAATGGGGAAAAAGTCGCGGCTTATAGTCCGAAAATTACGGTATTTGTTTGGCTTCCGGATAGACGGGTCAGAGCAGCTCCAGCTCACCGCAGAGCCGAGTCTGACATGGTTTTTAGTCGTGCAGTGTGAGCAGGCAGATCGCATTAAAGCGTCGGGTCGCACATACATTGTGAGCTGTAAGCTCACACTGTACGACTAAACCCACTAATTTGCACACTGTCTTTATAATTTGCACACTGTCTTTGTCCTCTGCACTGTTTACACTTTGACCACTGCTGCACTTTTTGTATAACTCGTGCCATTTGAAATATCAATGCAATGCTCATAAGCTGTATGTAACGCAATTTCGTTCTGTATGCACTCTGTGCATACAAAATGACAAATAAAGAAGTCTAAGTCTGATTAGTTGTACAGTGTGAGCAGTAGCTGCGTGCAACGATTGAAAAATTCACACAGTGTACGCCCAGCTTAAAAAGAGAACCGTGATCTTACGTACATATAAAGTCTGCAAAAATATTTTCCTGCTCTGAATGAAAATCCCTTTATTCCCTCATCCATTTATCTAAAACTGCGTTCACTAATCCAATCAATCATCCACAGTTTTATCCATCACCAAATCATCCATCCATTCGTATATTTAGACACCCATTGATTAGCCCACCTCCCTATCCTTCCATCCAGCTGAAAGTCTGTTTCATTTATCCATTAGTTTCTGTCCGTTGATCTTGGGTCCATCCATTTGTCTATTTTCCTGATGATCCATGAGTTTGTCCATCATGCATCTATCAATACATTTATCTTTTGCACATTCAGCTTATTTTTTTTTACATTATCAGCTAGAGGAAAACAATTTAAACCAAGATAAAATCTTAATGGATCAGCAGTGTTTTTTAAACCTTTAGTTTGTATTTTTAAAAGTTTCAGAAATCAGAAATTCTCTAAATAGGTTTTTCCTCTGGATTCAATCTTGGTGGATATTTGTTCTGATTTAAACTTGGGATCATGATTTAACCTTTTTGTTTCTTTTCAGGTTACTGTTCGGATGTATTCTGTAGTTGGAGCGTCTGAAAGGAACAAGGAGCTGAGCAAATTGTACATTCCCTCAAAGGTTAGCGGTGTATTTAAATACCTCACCAAAGCCTTAGAGCCATGGCATACAGTATTTTTTTCCCCCTCTTTAATGTCTTTAACATTAAAGACTTGGTTCTTCTTCAGTTTGTGGATGTAAAGTCAAAGCTTTTAAAACAATAGCAGGAGAAATTTTTTTTATAGAGTTAAGATTGAAATATTCTAGAGAAGTACATTTTAATAATCAAATCCACCTTTATTTATAACGCTGTTACAGAACAGAGGACAGGGTAAACTGGAAGCGATTGAAGTGATGGCAACATTTGAGACATGTGCTCTGGTTTTGTTGGACCAGTTTAAAGCCAAGCAGTATCTTTCCTACTCATATCAGTTAATTTATGCCTGTGTAAATTCTCCATCATCCTGGTCTTGGCAAACACAAATAGGGTTAAAATGGAAGGCAACAAGATACTCAGTTTTTTTTTTTTAAGACACTTAACATGGAGTCTTTGTCTAGTCCAGTCTCCTTCAAATTTAAGTCTGTTTGTGATCAGTTGATTTACTGACTTCTGGCTGCCATGCATGAAGTGCTTTCAAGAATCTAAACAAGTTCCGATAAAAACATTGATTAAAATCTCAATGTGATGCAAATGAAGAAATCATTTTGCTCTGGTCATTTTTTTTAAATAAACAAGCTAGAATTAATCAAAGAGCTAAGCTAGAGGTCTTATTAAAGACTAAAACCAAAGTTATACCAAAGTTTGTTGCTGAAGGGTCATACATAGACTTATGAGATATCAACTAGAATTTTATCAGTTACTTGGCTCAAGCAACCAAACCTTCGCATTAAAGCACAAGAAGTTAAGAGACATCTATGCCTTAATTTCTACAACAGCATAGGGTTTAGACATCCAACTACTGCACTCCAGTAGATAGTTGTCAGGAAGTATTTTTCTGATTTTTGTGGGGCATAATTCTGGATTTTATTAGCATAACAGTGGGAAGCAGCACCATACTTTGAAAAGAATTGTATCAAGAGGAAGCAGGTAGAGTGATAAGAGAGGAGGTCCAACAAGAGATCCCTGCAGATATTACATAAAAGCGCTTCTCTCTGTTCAATATGACCTAATCCGCTTCGTAATGCAAACCCAGCCGTCCAGTCAACAAACAAGAATCTGATAGTCCATTATAATAAAGACAGATCTTAGTAGCCTGACCGGATGTCTTGATTTATGTGAGATTGTCCTGCATTTGACCGGGCCAAATTAGAAATAGGTGCTCTTGCTAAATGCAAAGAAAGCAGAGCTGCATGAGTGGCCCAAATCATAAACGGAACAGGTAAATGGAAAATATGGTTTAAAAAGAATAAAATGCTGCTGCATTAAGACTGGAAGGGTTTATAACTGGGTGAGCCAGTAACGGTGATTCTCAGAGAGCTTCCTGTGAAGTTTGCCAAGGTTATTTTTAAATTTGATACGAGGGGAGTGGGATGTAAAGCAACACTGTAAAAATGAGTCGCAAAAGAGACGCACAGCTGAAAAAGCAACATCTGATCGCCCTACTTGTTAGGTCTGACAGAACTAAAACCACAGAGTGGCCAGTTTGGCTAACAAAATAATCCGGAGTCAAACAGCCACCCAAACAGTCCGATTTATTGTTGTTTTATTCCGCCACCCTTGTTATTATACCAAATATATATTTCATATCCTTCCTGAAGTTATTATTATTTTTTTATTAATATTGTATTGACAAATTCTAACTATCATTATTTATTTTTTCTTTGCATTATTTCTAATTCACTGAGGTGTATGTGTGCATGTATATGAACTAGGCCTGTACTTTTTTTAATTAGGTGTTTTATTTTTTGATGTCATTTATTTTCCTTTCAAGGTCTGCAACTTTTTCTCTTATGTTATTATTTTTATGCTGCTTGTTTTACAGGTGGTCGATGTTGCCCCACTCCCCGTCGAACCGGAAGTTCCCGAGGAGAGACCAGCGGAACGTCTGGGAACGCTTCTCTCTGGTCTCAAGGCTGGAAGGTAGGACTATTTTAATCCATCACATCACATCTTCAAGTCTTAGTAAAAACGTATCAAAGGAAAAGAAAAACTCTGGGTATTACGAAGTAAAACAAATGTAAACTCCTTTTTTATCCTTAATGTTTTAGCCAGGAATAATTCCTCAATGAAACGTTTAAACCAGAGGTTTCAGGTTTCACATTGACTGATTTGACCTCAGTGGATTTTAACAGAAACAAATTGCTTTATATTAATGTGTAATAAAACTGTTGCAGGTTAAAATTCTGAATAAAAAACATACTTATGGAAAGCAACAGCAAACACTTAAAGAAAAAAAACAGTAAAGCCTAAAGTTCTTTAATCCTAAAAGCTTTTTAACTGTTAAATGTTTATTTCAGGTCTAACTTTGAGGCATGTAATAAATAATTGGATGGAAATAATGTCCTATCAACTTCCTCTGATCATTTTTAACTCACGCTTAAATGATTCCTGTTCCAAGTTGAATCCTTTCAGGGTTCACAGAGGTTAAATCCCTTCAATTTCCTTCAACAGCTGAAAAGTTTACATTTCTTTATTTAATGATGAACAGTTCCCAAAGTAAACATCACAGATCTGTGACTAATGGCTCTCAACGGAGGAAGATTCTTGGACTGTAAGGTTTATAAACAGTGTTTAATTTATATTCATGTAGAATAAAAGACTAAATACACAGTTTGATTTGTATTTTCTTCTGTGGACTGAACACTGTGTATGATTTATTTTGTTTTTTGTTTTTTTTGGTCTCCTTGACATTTCTCAGTTCCTAAATTTAAATCAACTGAGGCATAAATTAGGAATGTTTAAAACTGCACATAAATCACTTTAATGTCATGACCTCAGTACAACAGTATAAACCTTTGTTTCCGTCTGTTTATAGCTTACCAAGTGGCTCTTTATGCATAAATGCTGACCTGGGCGGCCTGAGATATTACTATTTTTTAAGGAAACTTGTTTTCTCCGTAAGCCTCACAAACCCAAGTGTATTTTCTTTTTTAAGTGATAAAGTTAAAGCGTTGATTTATTTAGTGAGCTGCTGAAAAAGTAGTTTTTACCTGTTTTGCTGCCTCTTCTTACAGTAGAGTCCTGCATCTGAAGCTTCCATTGAGCCTTTTAGTGATGATAATGAAATCTACATCATTTTTTTTAACCCATGACGTTTGTTTTAGTTTTGCTTGAGTTTGGATATTTAAGTAAATTATTGTATTTGAATTACATTAAATACATTGAATGAAAATTGAACCAAACCTGCTGGAACTTAAAGCAGTCAGTCTGCACTGAAGAGATGATGTTATAACTCAGAAGCGTCTTTTTCTTTTTACGTTTCAGTGACTTTGACCCATCTCAGCGCTGCGTGGAGTGCCTGAAATCGGTTCAAGAGCTTGACAGCCATTTCCCTACGCTGGTTCACTGCTCCTTCTGCAAGTTCACCACATGTTGCTCCAACTCCTACGCCAACCACATGATCAAGTATGTGTGCTGTAGAGTTCCTCCTTCAGATGACGGATAATAGACCGCTTTACGAAGATTTTGTGATCACAACGAAATCTTTAAGGCAGCTTCTTTGCTGCAAACTTTCTTAAGAATAAGTCACTTTTCTACAAGTATTCACACACTTTTAACAAGGAGAGAAATGTATTAAAGGCATTTTAACTTCTCAGATCCACACAGGAGCAATTGCTCTAGGTCTTCCATATTCTTTTATAGGTTTTGTGATTAAAAATTACAGCTATGTCCCCATATCTTTATAATCACCTCAGATTGAAAATTAAATAGTACTTAAAATCTTCTGATTAGAACAAGATTTAAGAAACTGAATATTTTCTTTTCAGTAAATGAATGATAGGATAGAGGGCTGTTAATTAAATCATTTCTAAAGAAGGGAGACGGACAGCAAAAAAAAAAAGCATAAGGAACCTTTGAAATTTCTATCTTAAATGCAGCTAAGAAGACCGTTTGAAGCCTAAATGGTGGAAAAGTTTGGCTTAAACATTGTTTTTCTCATTTTATAGACTTATAGTAGACCAAATTGATTCTTTCCATAAGGATCTAGCTTAGACTTATTATCAGGTTTGTCATATTTAGTTAAACCTTGTTTGATAATATCTTTTTTTCCAGTAATCACACCATATGGAAAGAACCTCCGTTTCCAACCGTCTTCCAGTGGAACACAAGGTGAGCAAAGAGAATCTGATGAGAATAAAAAGTCTTAAATTGAGCTGATGGTGCAGTTTATCTGAAATCCCCTTTTTGTTTTTTTTTCAGGATGCCAGAAGTTCTTAGATGTGATTCGTGTCCATTTTCCACTTTCAAAGGGGATATAATGGCCAATCACATTACAGCGAGACCAGATCACGTCTGTGTCATGGTAACAGATAAAGGTATGACACAAACACAGTTTAGATTTTTCTGCACCAGTCGTCTCTGTCTAGTTTGAATAAATTTCACTTTGTTTACGACCGGTCTCCGCCAAGTGACGTCAATTGTTTACCTCGGGCGCAGTACACTACGCCTTTTCCACCTAAAATGGCGTCTTAGCAACAAATGTCACGTGACTGGCAGAGACCGATTTTCCTAAATCCGCCCCTGTTTTCAGGCTTATGTTAACTGTAATGACTTATCTTGGACAGGCTGCTATGTAAACGGGCCTTTAGTCCTTCGTTTAGCTTTGCTGCGGTTGTTTACACTACGCCTTTTCCACCTAAAATGGCGTCTTAGCAACTAATGTCACCTTACTGGCAGAGACCGATACATTTCCTACTGTGGGAGTTAGCTGATAGTAGCTGTTAAAAAGTTAGAAGAGTTTCAGGGTTAAAGGTGAAAGAAGCACAGCTGGATCATTAAGGAGGCCTGTCACTACCAGATCCATCCCGGAAGCTCGATCCGTACCATCAGCTCATTTGCACATGCGCAAGCAGAATTGCATCGGGGGTTTCCATAAATAATGGTACAAAAATTACTTATTTCTATCCGTATATCATTAAAAAATGCTAATACACGTCTTTAAAAAAATGTGTTATGACTTTTCTGATGCTTTTTACATTTTCTCTTTTAAACTGCTTCTCTGACGTCATCATTGAACAACTTCAGAGCAGTCTCAGGGTTCCCTTAAAAAGTCTTAAAAGGCATTGAATTCTTCAAAATAAAACTAAGGCCTTAATTGGTATAAAAATGTCTTAAATTAGTCTTTCGTAGGTCTTAATTTTTAAAACGTCATAAATAGGATTATTTTTATTACGATTTATTTTTGTAATCTAAATAAAATGTTGAAATTGGCCTGTTTTTTTTTCTAAATAAAAAAAAATAACGGCTCACCATTATTGGTTCTGTCCCGATAGCGGAACCAATAAAAGCGTTGTTGCGGCCGGGGCATTTGGGAGATGCGGCATTAACTTTTTGTCTGGAAAATATGAGTGTATTTTTGGAAGAAGTCATTCAAGCTCGGAACGATGGGAATTAACCCAGTGGAGTCGCACATGCGAAACACAAAGCGTCAAAATGGAGTTACCGAGAAACAGTCGGTATTTCTCAGTTTTGTTCCACCCTTGTCTCTGCAACGCCTCCACTTATCACCAAATCAAACATACTGAGAAAACAATACAAAGAAAAATAGCTGCAAAAAAGACTTAGCACTGATTATGTTGTGGCTTTAAAACTGATTTGTTTTGTTCCCTGCTAAAACAAAGTTTGTGAATTCAGTTAAATAATTGTTAAAATATATCTGTCATTTGTGTGTTTTTAGCTTTCTTCCTGTATGGGAAGCTTTTCAAAATTTGAAACATTAATGCAGTGGTTTATGTTACAGTAAACCTTTGGGTTAAGTTGTCGCAAGCAGGTTTTTCTTGTGTTTCTTGTGAATATGGTCTTACATTTTTATTTCAAGTGGCATTAAAAAGTCTTGAATTTAACTTGCCTTATGCTGTAGGAACCCTGAGTCTGGAAAAATATGATTAAACCATGTTTATGTGCATTTTAGTTATTTATTTCTTCAGGTTATGAAATGTATACAATAATGTTAACAGAAAAGGAAAACATAAAACTCAAAAAGACTAGATTTATGTTTAAATCCAAAGCCGAAAAAGTGAACTCCCGGAAGTATCATAGGTTCCCATTTCCGGTGCAGATTGGGCACAGATGAGTAACGAAACAGAAAGGATTTTAAGGCATTTATTTTCTCATTTATTAACCTTTAACAAATTATAGTTTAGTACACTTACTATTTACATGGTGGGAAAAACTTTACAACTTTTTACAAAATAAAAACAAGTTCGACCCGAATCTATATCTGGTTGCTCAAATGAGCTGATGGTACGGATTGTGCTACCGGGACGGATCGGGTAATGACAAGGCTGGCTGTAATAAAGATGAACCCATCTACATAAAAGTTGTTTTACCAGGTCCAAGCAATCTAAAGTTGGTGAGTGCAGAATAAAGTTGATCACATCATATTTTCTCAGTTAACTTATTTCTGAGATGTCAGAAGAAGGAACAAACCAGATAATCTACATACAAAGAAATCAACGTATCCAGACCCCCACCATCCCTGTTTAACCTAGGAGGCTTCAGTGTATTTAATGTAGGAAATGGATAGCTGGGTGCACTGTTTTAAAGAAACACGACGAATAAACAGCACATGATAAATATAGAATTTGAAATATATTTTGAAATCGTAGATGAAAAAAATTAACATGGTTGATACGGATAAAAAATGTTGCATCGGTTAATTAGATATCCAAAATGACTGAATAAAGGTCAGAAAACAGCTAAATGAAATAATATATAGACTTTACACGACCATTCATGTACCTATTAAACCTCATGCATAGATGTATTGCTTCAACAAATTATATTTTTGTTTATTTGGTTGTTTATCATTAAGTCCTGCTGCTAACCACTCTTAGCAGCACGAATTAGCATTTAGCATAATCAACAAATTATGAACTCTGCCTTATGTTGCTTTTAGGAACAAAGAAATTCAGTTAATTTACCCAGACATCTGAGAGATTATAGTCAGCTGTCAGCACCATTCTGCCTGAGTGTCCTTTTAAAAAAAGATCAGTTTACATCAGATTCTGAAGGTGTCATTAATAATTTGTCCTTTTATTTTTTGCTGCTAGAAAATAAAAGAATTGATTACCTAGCTCATTTAAATACACTGACATTCATGCAGTGCTTTGATGGACCTTTTTTTGGTTGATGTGGGGGTGAAGTGGGCCCTATCGGGTCGCGCCTTAAAGGCAGACTTTGAGGAAGAGGTGTGATCTATAAAATTGCCTTTGTTTGTGTATCTACATGAAATGTTATCAAATATTTGGTGTATGAACACTTTTAGTATGGATTCCACACTGTTCTATAAATGAAGCCCATGATTTTTAATCACTTGCTGTAAATTATATGACCACCAGATGGCGCCATCTTCGTAGTTTTAATGAAACAGAATCTCAACATTTTTTCTTTTTCTTCAGAGGAAACTTTGAATCAGGACAAGATTCTCAAAAATGAGTGGTAAACACACCTCAACACACTCAAGTCACACCTCACAATTACACATTATATGGAAATCAGTTAAAATTAAAATAATGACATTTTTCATTGAATCAGTCATGTGTATGAAACTTTTATTTTATTTGGATTTATTTCATTTATTTTGTGAGAAGAATGCTGTAGTTCAAATCATAACAGTTTAAAAGTTGTTAAAAGTTAGTTTCAGTTTTAACTCAGAGGCACCGATAAGAACCACACGTTCTGAACGTCTTGATCCTACAGGCAAAAATTCTGCCTAATGTTTACACTCAGTTTCAAACAGAAAATGTATTTTTTCTTCTTCTTTGAATCGTATTCCTGTTTCAGCTCCCCGGTCAGGCAGAACCTAAGCAATGCTAATGGAGTCTTCGTCCCGATTCAACTCGTTCCACATGTTCAGCCGTCCCCTCAGCTGTCAGTCAAAGCCCTGAGCGCCGCTTTCTCTCCTCCCTTCACACCAGCCATGACCATCCAGATAACGGGGGTGGGAAAGGTGAGATGATGTGGAGCTGTGATTAAACGTGAGAGGATGATGATGATCCTTGAATATAAACTGTTATTCCTCCACAGCAAAGGGTCAGTCCTCTGACCCACGATCAGCTCGTCATCGTCCTCTCCTCTTTGTGTCACGGCATTGCTGAGACGGCTCGGCGCACCAAGGTGTCTCCCGCCACCATCCGGTTCTGGATCGCCTTGCAGCAGCGCGGCCTGGCGCAGACAAGATGGAGCTGGAAAACAGACAAGATGGCGGAGTGGGTCCTGAATCGCAGAGAGCAGCAGCTGAGCGTGACGGAAACCGTCCTGCTGCTGACGGCCAGGTCCACTCTGGGCGAGAGCACTCGGGTGGAGGAGTGCTACAGCTGGACGATAGACTTCATGCTGAGGCACGACCTGGGGCTGCAGACCACCAACAACAACAAGCTGAGGAGCATCCAGGAGGAGAGCCGCAGCTTCATTCTGTCCATCTACACACAGGTCAGTCAGGTAGAAGATCTGGATGTTCATCTGAAGTTTATTTTTAAGGGAAATTTTAAAATGCATCATGTTGTCTGATGTTTTTTTTCCCTCTTATTTTAGATTCAAAGAGGAGTCCTGCCTCTTCACTGCTGGGGCTGCATGGACGAGCTTCCCATCTTCATCAACTTGGACCTGTTCTCCAAACAGGACCCCTCTGCCTTCCAGCTGTTTGGGGCGCCTGAGGACAAACCCATCTACGACATCGTCCTATCTGCCCTGTCGGACGGCAGCCTCCTGCCCCCTCTGTTGTTCTTCACAGGAACTGCATCGAGCATCCCGGATGGGTTTCCTGACAACGTGCTGCTGGAAGCCCGAGAGGAAGGATTCACAGAGGAGGAGCGTCTGAAAATCTGGATTGACAAGGTCAGGAAGAACTGATTTACACTTTGAATATCAGACTTAAAAACTGCATAAAAAAAAGATGTAGTTGTTTCCCCATTTGTCTCCTTCTCTTCCTGTCTGTCCATCAGTCTGTCTGTCCCCCCTTTACAAGTGTTTTGTGTTTTAAATGATCCCTGAATAAACAGAGAAACCAAGATGTCCGTAATATGGAAAAGTCTTTGTTTTTAAAAAGAAATCGTGTTGGAACTCAATGTGTGACGCTGTCCTTCTCCCCCGTCGCTACAGGTGTGGCGGCCATGCGTGACTTCCAAACAAAACGATGACTCTTTCTTAATGATGGACGTCCACCGAGGTCACCTCAGCCAAGCGTTCAGAGAGAATCTGTCCGCCTGCAACACTGACATCGCCTTCATCCCCGCAGGGTGCAGCTGTCGGCTGCAGCCGCTCGAAATCTGTGTGACACAGGTGCTGCGGGATTTTCTGCAGGTACGCAGAAGAGGCTTTCCCACACCTGTTCCCTTAATCATAATAACTAATGAGATGATCTGATTGCTGGTTCCTGCACTTCCAGGCCAGATGGTGTCAGCTGGTCTCTGATGGAGGACTCGATGGTCTAGGCTTAGATCAGCTGGCTCTGACTATTGCTTGTTGGCTCAGTGAAGTTTCCTCCACTCTGAACTCGCAGATGGAGATCCTGCGGAGGTGAGAACTTTTCAGTTATTACAGTTATTTAAAAGAGGAGCTGAGAACACAAGGGTTCATTTCCTTACATTACTGGTCTTTATTTGGATTCAGAAAAAAATGACAAACTGATGCCCAAACTGGATGTGGAAGTTTTTCCCCCCATAATTATCTAAAAAGTGTGGCATGCATTTATATGTATTATGTCCTCTTTACTCTGGTTCCCCTAAATTAAATCCAGTGCTTTCATATGTCGTCTAATCAGTGAACAGCGCCGCCCCTGTGGGATTTAATCTCAGTATAAACCCAGCTGTTACACAAAGGAATTAGAGGTTTGTCAGAAAACAAAAAGTACCACAAACACCCAGAAGGAAACCTGGTGGAGGCTGTGAAAGCTATGGTGGTGTGTTTGGATCAAAACAAACCAATCACAGGTTAGAACGTCCTAGCCAAAAGCCAGATGAGGTCCCGAATAAGGGAAGCTTTGTGTTGATTTGAGAGAGATGCGTGCAAATGTACGCCACACTTTTTAGATCTATATATGCTAAAAGGTTTTTAAACTAACCTTGTTTTAATTTACAAATTTAAATATATTAAATGGTAATTTTTTTGCATGATGTAATCAAACCCAAACAGGTATGAATACACATGCAAAGTACCGATTTGCTCCTTTGGGTCAATCCACATGGTTCTCACCTGTTAACATGGTGGGTCGTGTGATTTCCTGATCTCTCCTTTAGGTCGTTCACATTAGCATGCAGCCTGCAGTACCTGGAGAATCGAGGAGAGGCAGCCAGGTTGATCAGAGCTCTGACAGACGCTCTGTCCCAGCCCCCAGGGTCTGGGTCACAAGGACATTTACCAGCACCACAGACTGAAAGGAGACTGCTGTTACTGGTGATGCAGGGGAAGAAAAACGGTGGGAATGTAGAGGAGAACTTCAAAGGCACACTGATGGAGGTCTGCAGCCCATCAGCTCTGCGTCAGGTGTTTAACAGCGAAAGCGATGGCGAGTCGTTCCATGGTTTCACTGACGTCTGAGGCCTTAGTCCTGAGACTCTATTAGATAATACTGAGTATGAGCATGCAAACAATTTGGCTTTAATGCAAAAAATGATTAAGATGTTTCATTCAAAGCAAATAGTCCAGAAATGGCTGACTGGAATAGATAATAGTCTGATATGAGATAAAGGCATGAATAACTCCCCTGTTACAGGGCTTAATTTGTCTTGTTATATCGATAAAGAAATATAAAGTTACCAGAATAATAAAAAACATATTGACCAGTTTAGACATAATTCTACTGTAAACTGAAGATTGTATGTTTTATAAAGGAATATATATAAAAGAAAAACAGTCAGAGCTGATCTTCTAACATCAACTAAGCCCGGTTTGTTTATCTCTCCTTCATAATTAAACCTTTAACAGCCTCCGTTCAACAAATAGAGCTTTTTATGTATGTTAAGGCTTCAGATATAGATATTGATCTATAAGCTTCTGGTGGAAAAGTGAGTGTATAAATAAGAAATATGTAAAGGTTGTTTCCCACTGCTGTCTGTAAATTAACTCTATTTTTTGGTACTTTTTTCAGGAATTCTGTAATTTTTGTAGTATAATAAAACAAATGTTCCCTCTGACTAATGATTTCATGAATTATTTAATACAATAAAAATGTCTTTAAACTTCTGATAAGTTTTTTTTAACTAACAAGGAGTTCGAAAAAAAAAAGTAACTGGATTTTTTTTGGGGGGGGAAGATTAATTCCATTTAAATCTAAATGTTTAAAACTGAAGCGGTCAAGAGTAGATCCAGTATCCACCGTCCCTGATGACGCTTAAATATAGCACCATGAGAACAGAACACATTTCCCAGCATGTCCACCAACACCAGCTACAACCATCCCCACCCCCCAAGGACGACTGACCAGCGGGGGGATGCAGGATGGGAAGGATTTCACGACCTTGACTGTCCTTTCTTTAAATTTAGATGTAGGACGAAAAGCAGGCTTTGTAAATCCCACTTGGGCCGAATCCCTGGTTCCAACAACTTACTTCACATTGTAAAAAACAGAATGTACAGCACTGCCTAAGTTTGAAAAATTCCTTATTTCTTCCCCAGGATCCAAACATTCAACTAATATCTAAAATGGTTCTGATCAATAGTTCCTAATAAATTTTTTGTATGGATATTGGAGGGTATCATGGGTTGTTTTTTAACCATATTTTTAAAATGGTAGTTATTACACCCTACTACGTATTTAGGCATAGGGACTAAAAACTGGCTTTATTCCACAGATGAGAAGCACTTGAAAGGAAACAAGCCAAGTACATTGTTTAAACCTGAGAGATGCTTAACTTCATTTAATCACCACCTTGCAGATTTCAGCTAATTTAGGCTCATCTTTAATAATTAGAATATAACTGAAAAGTAAAAGATTAATCTCATGTAGATTGGTGTGTTTGTTTTGTTCATTCTGTTCATTCAATTCAGTTTATATAGCTCCAATTCACAACACGTCATCTCAAGGTTCACCAGATCATAAAGTCAGCTTGATTCAAAGTTTTCTATCTAAGGAAAACCAGTTGATTGCATTGACTCAAATGCATGCTTGTAGCAACAGTGGAAAGGAAAAACTCCCTTTTAACAAGAAGAAACCTCCAGCAGAACCAGGCTCAGTGTGAGCAGCCATCTATCGAGGCCGACTGGGGTTCAAGGAGACTGAAGCAGACATACAAATTCAGTTTCTCAGAAAATTTGAATAATAAAATGGGATTTTTTTCACATAAATATAAGCCTTCGGATATGAACATCCATGTATTACATCATTATATCCATATAGAAATGCTTATTTGTGTCCTGGCATAGTCCAGTAGTTGTGAATCTCCAAAAAACTTTTAAATATTTTTTCTTCTCTATTTTTTTTTTTTTTTTCAAGGATGTAGCTATCCCTGTTATTTTTTTCATTGATTAAAGCCATTTTTATGCAGGAGCACCAACATGGACCGTGGACAGAATGCTGGGAAACATTTCTCCCCTCACTATCCTTTGCACGGCAGAGACAAACTGCAGAGAAACACTCAGCCTTACTTGTTGAATTACAGTATTAAACCATAAATTCATATTTTTCTGCTTGTAATGATCACGTGCATTTGCGTTTTAATTGATCAGGATTTCAGCATTTATTGTCATTTAAGGGAAACAAAAATGTTAAGAGGTCAACAGGGATATTCTGACCTCCACTGGCACATCTGCAGAGAATGTGTATTTATCTCAAGACCCATTAGCATTCATTAGCATCTGTTAGCCTCCCTCTGAGCAGCATTTGCATGGTAAACCGTAAACCAGCATGCAGTCTGTGGTTAAAGGTGTCCAGCGGGAGGATGTTTCAGTCAGAGCAAAGAAATCAACCATTTCAGAGTCGATTACAACACCTTTGATGTTGTGACTCACTTTCTCTTAAGCTGCTCTTCACTTGTTTACGTGTAAGCCATAATAAAAGGTCAGACGTGCAGCTTTTGTGAAGTGCTGAGCTAAATGTTCTGCAGTAGAGAGTTGCTTCATGCTCTAATCTGGTCATCACTGCTGCCTAAGTGAAGATAAGCGCCTTTTTTAATCTCTGATAATTACAGAGAAAATGTCTTCAAAACTGATCTTATATTAATCTTAGACTAAAACACTGGGGTTTTTTCAGTGCAGCTGTGTCATCTGAGCAAAGCTCTCTACGCTGTGTGTGACAAATAAGAGATCAGTCTTTAATCTGATTTAATCCAGCTCTCATTCCAGATTAAGGTCTGAACCGTTTTGAGCTGGTAGCCAACTTTAGAGGGAGAGCAAGCAAGGGACGGTTCCAAGCAGAAACTGAATGGCATTCTGACTTAGGACCATATTATCAGAATAGAATAGAATAGAATTCAACTTTTTGTCATTCCACTGTCACAAGTACAGAGCAACGAAATTAATTCTCTGCATTTAACCCATCCCCTTGGGGAGCAGTGGGCTGCCATTGTGAGGCGCCCGGGGAGCAGTGTGGGGTTAAGGGTCTTGCTCAGGGACCCAGAGTGGCAGTCTGTGGGAGTGCCTCAGGATTCAAAGCCCAATGGCCTAACCACTAGGCCGCCACTCCCCATAATTAATTATCCCACGGGCGGCTCCAGTTCCTGAGAGTCTGTGAAGTTTTAGATTGGTCCTTGGTCAAACACACCTGAATCAAACGTTTTGGATTAGTGGAGCTGCAGAACTAAACCGCTGGGTGGTTGAAACATTTAAAACAACATTTGAATTGAGAAAGCTTCCTGGAGAGGTGGCGAAACGTCTTCAAATCTTGAAAACCAAGTCCAGTGGATATTTTTTGAATTTTTACGGAATGACCTGAATCAAACGACTGAATTACCTCCTCATCATGCAGTCAATTTCGAGTCCTTTTAATAATCTAATTATGTAATTCAGGTATGTTGGACTGAGGTCACAGGATACCGCCCCCCAGGAAGTGGAACCACCCACCCCTGATAACAACTGATAATAGACACATTTGACTCCAGATGTATTTAGTGAAACATAGAAGTTACTTCCATGTAACAGATGACAAGTAATTTTACATCAGAGACCATTAAAATCAGATCTGGTGTTCCACAAGGGTCCATTTTAAGGCCCCTCCTATTTAATATCTACATGCTCCTTTTAACACAGATATTATTTAACAACAACAAAAGCTATCATAACTACGAATGCCTGCTGCTAACAGCCAGGGTTTTTCAACAGCGACACATTACGAAGTCCCAAGGTCACTATGAACCCATTAAAGCTCTAGGTAAATACATAGAAGAAAAAAAACACATTGACCTGGCAACATTTTCTTCAGCTTAATCAAAACAAAACTGAAGAAATTGATTGCTAAGAGTCTGGGTGTAGTGAGGGGCTCAGACATGAGCCTTCAGAGGCTCATAAAGACTGTAACAAAGTCGGCCTTCAGTCAACTTAAGAACATCTCCAGGATTAAAGGACTAATGTTTCAGCAGGACTTTGGAAATCTAATTCATGCATTCATCTTTAGTTGTATAAAGCAATGTTGTCTTTACAAATCTAACTAAACAGTTAATCAGCAGTAGTAACAAAGCTGCTGCCTGCGTCTTCACTAAAACCAAGAAGATTGAACACGTCACCCTGGCTTTAAAATTCTTCCTTTGGCTCCCTGTATCTGAGACAATAGACTTTAAAATACTAAAATGAAATACTTCTGTCTTAAATCATTGAAGGGCTTTGCACTAAAACACATCCCAGACTTGTTTTAAATGTTTCAACCACTCAGTGGTTTAGTTCTGCAGCTCCACTAATCCAAAACAAACTCCTAGAAAACTCAGAAGGCCCCAAACTTTCTTTCAAACCAGACTAAGAACAATTTAATTTAAAGTGGCCTCTTTTTTAAACAAAATGAGTTTAAGCTTATACTCCTTTTTTAATTGTATTATTAATTGCACTGTACTTTTCCCTGCGTGTTATCCTATTATGTGCAGCACTTTGCTTCTGAAATGTGCTACATAAATAAACTTACCTGACCTTGCCAAAATCATTACTCCTCTACCTTCATTCTCAACAGTTGCTTTGTGTTTTGTGCTGATCTGTTCCTGTTTTAGTCTAAACGCTGTCTGGCCATGTGGACTTCCTCTCATACCCATGATAGTGCATTTACTATTGATCCCACATAAGATAAATAAACCAGGTGCTAGGAGCTGCAATTAAATGTATTTAGAATCAACCACTTACAAGGAGTTTGACTTGATGTTGATGGTGCAGACAAATTAGATATATATACAGAATACAGAACATATAGCTATATACAATATAAAACATACAATATACTATATACCACATATATTATATAGCTAAGTTAATACTATATACACAGTATATATGTAATGCAGGAGGTCAGGAGATGATACGTTGGTGTAGCTTCTAGGTCCTTAACAGGGGAGGGAGAGAGGCAGTGTCGGTGTCACTGGGGTCTCTATGCCTTGTTGATAAGGCTGGTAGGTGATGGGAAAGAAAGAAACTGTTCTTGTAGCATGAGGTTTTGGTCCTGATGGACCGCAGCCTCCTGCCAGATGGAAGGTGTCTGAAATAGCCTCAGAGTCCTGGAGGCATACAGATCCTAGACAGATTGAAGACTGTAGCCAATCACCTTCTCTGCAGACCGGATGACATGCTGCAGTCTGCCTTTATCCCTCGGTGCGCACCAGCGTACCAGATGCTGATAGAGGAGGTAAGGATGATAGAGGAGTAGAAGTGCACCATCATTGTCCTTGGCAGGTTGAATTCTTTCAGCTGCCGCAGGAAGTACATCCTCTGCTGGGCTTTCTTGGTGAGGGAGTTTATGTTCAGCTCCCACTTTAGGTCCTGTGAGATGATACCTCCCAGATAATAATTTCAGACAATTACTTTAACATAAAACACTTTTAAAGTTTAATTCTCAGTTGATATTTAACAGAGAATGATAATTGGTGCCACATCACCCGGTTTCCCCATGTAACATTAAATTAATCATTGGTTTTAGTGTAAACAACCACACTAAGAAGAATTTAAAGGAGCATAAAATACTGTTTGCATAACCCCCTATGTTATCTATGAGCTTGGAGTCGATTAAAGAGAACAGTGTGAACAGTATGATGTACTTTTTAAATGTTTAAAATTGAATTTCTGTCTTTTTTTAACCTTCACCTATTTTATCTAGGGAATGATTTCTTTTTATCTACTTTTTTCACCTCTGACATTTGTTTTTGATCCTCTTATCATCTTGCATTCAGCTACTTCTCCTCAAAAAGCTTCCCCCAGTTCTGACTCCCCCACAGCTCTTCCATCTTCACTTAGTCTCACAAGTCCCCCCTCCAGTAATCATCCTCCCCCTCCAGTAATCATCCTCCCAGTATTTAATCCTTGTTTTTATATCACTCTATGCTGGACTTTTTCTCTCCCTGATGTTTTTTTCTTTCAGTTTTTGTAAGTTTATTTTTTTTCTCCTAAAATGTAATCTAATACGATCCTACCTGCCTCCTGTATGTGGGTGTCTCATTTTAACGCACACTACAATACAGATGCCAATGCACAGTATTTCTCATTATCTCAAGCCTCCTATGATATTTGAGTGCCTTTATAAACATTAACATGATACCACACACTGCATACTCAGCAAAAGCAAATCCATCTAATTTGTGTGTATCTATATTTTTAATCTTAAACAAGATGAACAAATCCAGAAATGACTTCCTGAAACAAATGTTTGCATTTATAGTAATAAATGTATTAATATGTATTTGAATTTAGGCAAAAACATAGATTTAGCATTAACATTTTAGAAAGTCTCTAAAGGCTTATTGTGCATCATGTGAAGGATTTCTGCTGTTCTGCTATTAAAGAGTATAAAAATTACTTTAATAAAGCTGTTCAATAGGACCTGCCTTCTTTCTAATGAGTCATAATATTGACCTGCAGGGAGAAGCAACAAGTAGGGGAGGGGCCATATTGATTAAATGGCTGTATTGATCAAAGTTAACTCCAGCCTTTACAGCTTTCTCTTTCATAAAGCAATTTAAACAGTGAAAACGATATAAAGGAAACATTCCTCGTTAGAGGTTTGTTTCCGGGTTCACAGTCCAACAAGCCACTTGAGGCTCTAAACCCCCTGTGGCCTCCCAATCTTAACATGCTGTGGTAGATTTGGATGAAGCTTTACTGCAGGGGTCTGCAATCACTTTGGCTAAAAATTATGATAAGCAAGCTAATCTTTGGAAAAATAGATAAAATAATAAATGCTGTTTAGTGTGTTAGTAAGCATTTTCTCCACTGATTAATTGAGTAAATAATCCAAATCAAACGTACTCTAAATATAACTAAATATATATTTTTTATCAGTTTTAACTGGGAATTTTTTTTTTTTTTTTTTTACAGAATAAAAAAAAGTTTCAGCATCTCAATAATAATTTATATATTGTCCTTTTGTGAATTTTTTCCTTCATTTTAAAACCGATGACTGATCGATTCTTTTGAAAAAAGACAAATCTTTGCTCTATATTTATGAAATATAAGTTATAATTTCTTTAATAAAGGTCACTTAAACTGTTCGGGTCTAAAAGACTAATTAACTGGACTGAATATAACACGGCTCTTTGGATTGCAGACCCCTGCTTTAGACCTAAATTCACTCCAGCTAGCCTTTGTCTTGATAGGTTAGATGCCCTGTCTTTAAGTGTTGGCACCCTTTTAAAAAAAGTGTTTCACACATTGTAACCTAGCTGATGCCTGCAGACAGAAACAGGATGGAAACCCAGCAGTTGAACATGTTTTCCCACTAAGCAAACATTGAGATGTCCTTATGGTCAACACTGACATCACTAATGAGGTCACCCCATGGTGGATTTCCCTGAGAACCGAAAACACCAACCTGAGTCTATTGTTCAACATCCAGCTGTGGGTGAAGAAACAAAGAGCTTTTATTACTCGTTGAAGGACCACACAGCAGATTTTTGTGAAGGTTTTTTTTTGTTTGTTTTCTATCAGAGCTCAGACCAGCCGGATCAGTTTAATGCCTCCCTGACTCAGATGCTGCTGGTATCAGTTTGTCTGCTTGACTGAACCTGCAACGTCCCTTAAAAACGAGGCGTTGGTACACTCCTTTGTCTGTGGTGCGGCTTGCAGATTTGCTTTTTCCTGCCCCGCAAAGACAATATGTCATGAGGGGTGACAAGACCAGACAGGAAAAACTGAACGAAAAAAAAAAAGAGAAGGAATTTAGCCCCAAAGATGTTGGAAGCCAATGCTGTTCAGCTGCTTGTTCACACAGGAGCCTCTACAAGAAGAGCTTAATTACATGAATGGGAGTCAGAAATACAAAAGAAGGGTTTGTTATAGAACAGCAGGAATGTTTAGATTAAATAATAAAGGGTTTAAAAAGCAGGCTGGGAAGCTGTTAGCACTGCTGTAGTTCAGCTAAAAGGTCCCAGGTTCAAATCCCATCCTGGGATCTTTTTGCATAGTGCTTGCATTTTCTCCCAGTGCACGCTTCGGCTCCAGCTTCCTCCAACAGTCCAGAGACATTCCTATTAATCAGAGTTACTCATGTTTTTTTTTTCTGTCTATGGGTGAAGAGATGGGATTAAAATCACATTTTCTTACAGATTCTGTAATAATATTTGACCTAATTTAAGACAGAGATTATTCCTTAGAAGAAAATCTGTAAAAACCCAATCAGTCTGCAGCTTTATACATAATAAGCTGTGATACATTCTGCATCCCGACGCCTTTCTATCAGAGCCAGCGTTAGATGATTCATTGGACTGGTCCCCATTGGGCAGCCCCTATCCCCAAGTAGATATCTGAACATTCCCGGTCCATGCAACGCTTTATCCTCAGACAAACCCTGACAGCCACTGACATCAGAAGACTTGTATTCTGCGTCCATTTTTTGTTGCTACTTTAAGGAAAAAGATGTTTTCTTTCTGAATTACATATTCCATCTGCTTACAGGTCAAACTGGTTACTTTCTGCTATAGATCCAGCACCAGAAACTCACTGGTTTACACTTATTGAATGAACACCGCATGTATTATTCACCCAGTCAACATGTGCCCTGAACACAGGCCCCATTTACATTTTGTTCTACAGGTGTTGGTTGATTTGAGCAGATAAATATGTTACAGTTCTTCTCTGGGCGTTAAATATGTATCAATAAATAGATTTTAGATAGATGATTATGAGCCCATGTTAGTCAGAGCTGCCCTGCTTCTAAGTTAGACAGGAATTAATATGGGGCCACATCGCAGCCCGTGGATAGTCCCTCATGGGGGCCATTTTTCGGCATATTTCACCTCTCATGTGGGCCCCATATGTAAATACTGGCTGGGATTTTGCACCATGAGAGGTCTAAAACTATATTTCTAGCATTTCCACTTTCACCCCCACCCCCAACCTATTTTGCTCTGCTAAAAAAATCAATGTAGCTTCCTTAAAAGGGTCAGTACCTGTTTAAACCACACATCCAGTCCTTTATTACGGTGTGATGGGCTCTAAGTGCAGCTGAATATTGATCAAGGGAAGGTCGTGCAGCTGCAGCCAATTTGCATAGTCACAGACCTTTGCAGCTTAAATCCGGCAAAGGTGTAGAATTACAGCTATGCCCCCTTTTCTGGACTCATAAGAAAAATTTGAATGAAAAACTGTGATTCTTTTCTGTGGATGGGGAACATTTTTGAGCGGGACAATCATTGTTTTTTCCCCAACTCTATCTTGCACTTTCCAGCCCAAAAGGCCCTGCCTTTCTTGAATCCTTTATGTCTCTAGATCCTTAGAGCGGAGGTGGTAAACCCTTGGTTTGGATGACTCATACAGACACAATAGGCTGTTGGTAAATCCACCAGTTTGAGGTTAAACTGGGATTTTCCTTTGGCTTTGAATAAACTCAGTCTGGAACAGTTTCATTAAATTAGAACTTCAAAAAAAGGACTTTTTTAAAGAGTATTTTACTTCTTTGTTTCTGTTTTAATTTTTTTTTTTTTTTTTGTTGTTGTTGAAGGTCTCCTTTCTTCATTTTTGGCACACAAGGATTAAACTTGGCAGGAAAAAGCAGAGCAGCCCACCGCCCCCCCTCCTCTCCTCCCCTGCTGCACTCTCTCTCCTCCCCCTTTTCTCCAAACGTGATCATGTTCATTCAGAGCTCAGTCACTCAGATCATCACACCTCTCAGTCCTTTGTCTCTGCTCTCTCGTTGTCTCTCCATCCATTCATCCGTCCACCCGTCCTCCCCCTCTCTGTGTCCATCCATGTGAATGATGTCCAGTCTCAGGTTACTGACAGTCCATCTGCTTGGAGCTTCTCTGCTGCTGCTGCTGTTACTGACTGCCGGTGAGTCTTTTAACTGTCTGACTGTTGCAGCTGTTTGACTTCCTGTTCAGATGAACTTATTTCTAACTGTAATCTTGACATGTTGCACCCTGCTTCTCCTCTTTCTCCTGCTGAAACCATTGGAGGTCTTCCTCTCCATTTGCATGGTGACATAATGAATGAAAATGTAAACTTTTAAATATCCATGTTTGCAATTATCCCCGTCTGCAAAGGCTTTTTATTAAGTTTAAAGACCCCTAATCAAATCTAAATCTAAAACATAAGGGATGTTTACTAAAACATTCTCATCTAAGTAAGAGATTTAGCAAAAACATCTTAATCTGTTGATGCAAAAACAAACTGGGCAGCTTGACATGCACACAAAGTTCAAGGTTAAATATCATTCTTTGATAGACTTTTGCATGATAAAAGCTCTTCGCAGTGTTAATGCTTTTTATTTAGTTGTTAATGATGGCTACTACTTTCCCTGCTGCTGATTTTTAATCACATGGAGCCTGAGTGATGTTTCAGATTTCACACCAACATCTTAGATTAGGTGGTTGTGGGAAAATGTTGAAATGTTTGCTGTCCTCTCAGCATTTGTTTTCATTAATAATCTAATTAGTGCTTACTGTGATGTTCTCAGGGGGAAAGTAGTGATAAATATGGGTGACAAATGCAAAGGCAAAAAAGTGGGCCAGAACAAAAAAAAAAAAAAGATTTAAAAACTATAAAGATGATGAACAAAGAGGCTAAGAAATTTATCAGAGCATGTGATTGCAAAAGTTTTACTAGCAGCATAGGATAAGTTCAGTGAATATTTTAACATGCTAGTTTTTCTGGTTTTGTTTACTCATTTCCTTTTTTTTGTTTATTTTTTATTGCATCTAATGGCCAACATGAAGTTTGTCTACTTTGTGATATCACATTATTCATGGCCTAAACAAACACTTAAACTTCAAACAAACAAAGTTTAAATGTTTGTTTAGGCTGCTTTTACTTGCGCTGTCAAGGGTAGTTTTTGGTAAACAACAAACTTGTTTTCAACACAAATAAATCTGGGTTATCTACTTTGTACTATTACTCAAGTTCTCCCGGCTTTGCATCCAATGAGCTCTTTCTGCATTCACTGTAATTTATTATCATTTTAAATGATCACAGGAACATAGAAATTAGATTTTAGTCTGATATAAGTCAGGGTTATGTGAATTATAAAGCAAATATGTAAAAATCATAATGCAAAAATTTCACAAAAAACCCATAGGCGATGACAAGACTGTATTTGTGTTAGACAGCATGAAAGCAAGGAGGAACATAAGAGAGCAGATATTTTAAGTCTCCTCTAAAATTACCTTATTTCTTTACTTTTCTATTTCATGATCTTATTTCATTAATTCAACAGAAATACGATAGCAACCTGGGACAGACAGTGCTTCTTGAATGCAGCATTTCTGTAGTTCATGTAAATGCATGAGCTGCTATAGTGAGGATCCAATTTCTACTAAGCATGTAAGCATGCTAAGTACTGTAATTTAACAATATTGTCCTCATCACTATTGATACTGAATTTTTTGCTGTTAATACCTTTATATGCATTAATTGGGAAGTTGGTTTCCACTGTGTTATATCTATACGGTCCTTACAGTTCTAACAAGCAGCTAGAATGAGCTCCCCTCCTTGAGGTATGGGGGTCATGAGTTTCACAGTCTGCTTTCCCCCCAGTTTTTGTCCTAATATTTGTGTCAGCATTAAGCGATTACTGAATGTAGTTTGTATTTGTATAAATGAAAACTGAGGAGTTAAGTTTTGTACTTTATCATATAATTTTGTTCAACCTTTAAAGTTAAGGCTAGCTTGAATGCAACATCACTGCTTTTTGTACTTCGTACAAATTGCAGTGCTAACAGTGTTTTATTTAAAATTCAGCTTTAGCTGTAAAATTATGTCCTTTTGGTTTTTAAATCTGTTAATTTCTGATTCTGAATAAAATGATCAAAGTGCAAAAAGACATTCTGATTCCTTACTTGGCTTTTAAAAAGTTTGCCTTAGCATCTACATTTAGAGGATAATTCTGCATTTATTCTAACGCTATTGTATGTTTGCAAACCGTAATAAGAATTATAAGAAAACTAGGTTCAATTTTGTTTTTGTTTTTTCTGCTATCTTTAGTTAAAAGTTGGTTTCCTAATGTGTATACTATCAGCTTATCCAGTAAAAAAAAAAAAAAAAAAAGAAAAAAAAAATGTTGGCGCATCAGTCTTTCTTAGCAGTTAGCAGCACAAATGGAGATTTAGTTTTTGTCCCAACATCCTCCCTAACCCCATTTTATTACCGTCCAAATGTCTAGTGGATGAAAAAGTAGTTGATTAAAGATTTCCCACAATACACCTTTAAAAGTAGTGTGCATCCATGGTCACTATGAGCAGATGTATCCCAGAATGCTTTGCAAGGAGAGCTCTTGCAAAGCATCATGGGATGCTTCAGGAGGAGAAGGTAAAAAACAGGAAGAAAAAAAAAGATGCTGCAGGCACCATGCGGGGAGCCAGAGTCATGTGACCAACGGGGAGGAGAAAGTGGTGCTAATCTGTCTGAACGGTAAATTAACTGAGTCCGTTAAAAAATCCACTAATCCTGGCTCTATATAGCAAATGTTATATAGTAATTGAGGGTAAGGGTAGACATTCAGACACAGCGTTGGCCTTATAAGGACTTTTTGTGGGTTATTTTTGTGCCCTTTTATCGTCATAGTATTAAAATGGTTATGAAATATTCTATATTTTATGAAATGTGGGGTTATGAGAAAAAAACTAAGACCTAGATGGGCTAAAGGGATACCATTTATGTTTCTAAAAATATGAACATTAAGGTTAGATGTGATTTTTGCAGATGCTAGTTTTTGTTATCCTTTATAAAACTTTTTTTTTTTTTTTTTTTTACTATTTCTGCTTATGATACAGTTTTCATCTGCTTGTTCAAAGCTGCTGTCCAGTTTAGGTGCTATATTTTCAGTAACCACAAGGGGCTTCTCATGCTTACCTCAGTGTTGGAGTGAGTGATGCAAACATGTGGCAGACCAGAGTTGAGCAACAAAGACAACTTTGTCAGAACAACATTTCTTATCTCATATTTTCAGAAACCCGTAGCCTCATGCTTCCTCTTAATGGTAATCATCCATCAAATTGCAACGGACAAGATTCTCTGATGTTCAAATGAGGCTTAATAGGCTGCTTCCTCCCAGTTGAATCATGTGATTGACCTTTCTCCTCTGGGGCCAAATAAAATGGAATCGTCATGGTTACGGGTATCAGATTTGACCGTTTAGGACAGATATGTACAGCTGCCTATGGTGCCTTAATCCCACAGTCTGTAACGTCTGCTTTTTACCAGAGCAGAGAGATCCAACGGTCCTTAAAGCACGCACCAGTTTGAGTTTCATTTAATTCCTCTCAAGCTGAACATGTTTTACTCTGAATGTGTGGGTGTCAGTGAGTTTAAGTTGTGCAGCTGGTTTTTGTAAAGTTTCTCTCAAGATCATGTGACTTTGCCAATGAGTATCCTACCCCTCACTGCAGACCGCCTCAGGATTTTATTTTTCTAACTTCCTGTCACCTCCTTCCCCCCTTTCCCTCTCTTCTAAATTCATTCTCAATTTGTTTTTTCTTTCTCCATCTTCCATCCTCTCCTTGCTTCATTTACGGCTTCCTATCTGCCACCCGTTCTTGTTTTGTGACCTTTCCTTTTTTCTGACATCCTTTCTTTCCTCCTCTGCTTTCTGTATTTCAACTGATTCTTTTTCCTTCATGTTTTATGCAGTTTTTTTTTTCAATTCCCAAAGTGGACTCACCCATGCCTTGCCTGGTTGACTGACAGCTGATATTATACGGTGTGGGTTTTTATTTATTTTTTTTGTGTGTCAGCTGGTTTTCATTTCCTCTGCACTGATGAAGCTGTGTGATTGGCAGTCGGTCAAAGATGACACACTTCCTTTTTAATCACTATTAGCAGCCCATCAGTCATATGTGTGTTTTGATATCCCAGTGGGGACTTTAAAACAACCAAACACAACCCCCTTTGCCCGGTCAGACTGGGTTTTTCGAACAGGGGTTTGAAGAATTGCGCATGTATGTGATGGTTGGTTCAGTCGAGTCTTTGAGACAAAAGAGCCTTACAGAAACAATAAAGGGATGGGCTCTAAAATTCAGACCACCTGCTGATCAAAAACACCAACAAACCCACCATGAGTCCAATGACGATCCAAAATATCCTCTGCTAGATCGCTGTCTAATCACAAACACCTTAACACACTGTTGTTTAAAGCTCATTGTTTCAGTTGTGCATATTTTTGTCAAATTGTGCTTTTAATTCCTTATAAAAATGGGAGGTAGTAAATGTTGGCCAGCAGCACATCAGATCCGATTTGACGGATTAAAGATGGCAGATTATAAAGGTAAAGTAAAAAAATAAAACAAATATAGTGAGTGGTGTAACATTTGCCCTAAAAATGAATGAATATAATGTATATTTAACTTTCTTGTTTAAGAAAAGGTGGTTTTACTGGTCATTTAGAATCCTGGGAATTTGTGTGTTCTGTTATCTGGGGAACCATAGCCAAAATATCTCTTCTCTAAAGGTTTGCTTGGTTTAGCCTTGGTGGGGGGGTTAAGGTGAGCAGCTCAGATTGTTTCGGGAAAACTTCAGATTACAAGTGCTGCTAAACCAAAATAGAAAAGAACAGGCCAAGGTAATTTGGGCATCTGGTGGGGATGCCTTCCAGATGTCCTCCACAGGAGGAGGCCTGGAGTTAGAGCCAGGATTCACGGGAGAGATCATATCTCACGGCTGGCTTGGGAACGTAAAAAGCACCCCCAACCCACCCCCCTCAACTGAGCTGGGATCAATGCTCAGATTGTTACCCCCCTTTGTCCCAAACAGAGATAAAGGTGAGATGATGGATGAGTGGATGGATGCTCCCTCTGAGAGCACTGGAGGAGAGGTGGGGAAATTCCTGCCTGATGTAGATGCTCATTCCAGTCCTCATATGGGGACACAGCTTCAAAGGGATGCTTTAAGGCTGAGACATGGTTTTATGGTTGCGGGGTTCGAATCGTATGTGTATGTTTTGTTTAGCGTTGTACAGAAGGAAACAGGAAGGAGAAGGACGCAGCAGGAGTCAGGACTCACCTGCAAAGCCCCACAGCTGTTTTAGCACTTCAGTCAGACAGTGAAAGTAGCTGAAGGGTCAAAGGAAACTGTGTTCTAACAAACACTGAACATGATGGATGTTAAATATATCATAACATCTGCACCTTAGGATGTTAAAAATATATTTTATATGTCTTTAAATATAAAGTTAATCTTCCCCTAATTCAAGCTACTCACTAAGACACCAAGCCCTCTGAATTATCCCTTAAAACTATTGCAATAAATTAGACTTGTGTAAAAGTTTCCACATTCGCTGCGACATTAGATAAACTTAAGTTTTCAAGTTTTTCTACATTCATAGTGAGTTCTTTAATTTACAAGAGCCAAATAAAACACGTGTCTTATTTGTTCATATTAGTCGACAGTAAAATCCTGATAAAAGCCAAATAAATCGTCCTTCTCTGGAGGAGGACCACTTTAAGTGCCTCTCTGAGGCCCTATCAGTGACCAACGCTGGTTTGATAAACTAGAAATATGATGTAAAGCTCAAACAAAGAGCAGGAACATTTTCCCAGGAAGCTCTGTGAGGGTCCGGACCAGTGCAGCTGATGGATATGAGGGAGGATGAGGAGGGTCCTGAGGGAGAAGATTTCCCATCAGACTGTAACTGAAGGGTTTTCTCATCAGTTTTGCTCTGTGTGTCCTCTCCTAAAACATCTCTGTTGATGGAAGATTCCTCTTTTCACCACCTGCCTCAATCTATTTTGACTGGAGAATTGGCTCCACCTACTGTTCATCTTATGAGCTCTGATCTGTCAGCAGTGGGAGGAAACAGGCTTTAAGTTAGGAGTCCGATGCAGCTTGTATACATCAGCCTTGTTACGTTTTACAGGGATTTTTGATGAACATCTGCAACCTCTTTCCTGTCCTATTCTCTCCCCTAACATGCTTTCTTCCAGGGTTGCTGTTTATTAATGATCAGAGTTGATCTTACTATCATCTCTGACCTGCTTCTCCCTCCCTTCAGGAAATAAATCCCCACAGCATAATGCTCACACCACCGTGTTTAATCAAGTCCAGGCTGTGTTCAAAACTATGTGCAGTGTTAGTATTTTTCATTGTAGTTGAATAAGCTTAATTTCAATCATATTTAAACAAAGTGCTTACATCTTCGTATTTCTGGTGTTCCTTATTTCGCTGGTGGCAATATTGATCTTGGCTTTCTTTTAGCAACAAACTCCTTCTTCACACTCTTCCACATAAGCTTGGATTTGCCCTCCTGAGCTGTGGGTTTCTGCAGTCGTTGTGGCCTCTTGGCTCCTTCTCTAATTAATGATTGCTCTCTAATTGCTCACCTCCTCAGTTAAACTTTTTATTCTCTTTTGAACAGCATTTTCACGACACATTCAGGTATCTCAAAACACAGCGCTGCGTTTGAGGTGTGAGATATAGCAGCTTATAAAAACTAAGAGGTAATCATCTGAGACATAAAGTAATGTGTGTCGACATCTACATTTTTAAGAATAATAAAAAAAAAAACTTTCATTCAGGCATTTAAAATATAAATAAATGTTTGGTAGCCATAACTGTGTTACAAGAGCAGTAGCTTAGCCTGATTTAATGTCAGTGAGAAGCAGATATTGTATATAGTATCGCCTTTCAGCTGTATATCTGCTCTCTGTATACCAGAATGCATTTAAGTTGAAAAGGGTCCAGAATTTCACTTACCTTGCAGCTGGTTGTCTCCTTACATTTGATGTAAGGTATGCATCTGCACGCATTCATCTCTTTGGAAAATCACTGGAAAATCTCTGGACAACAGAAATCCAATTTATTTCAGCCTCAGCTGAAGTTAAAACAAATGACTGGAAGGAGTTTTAATCTAAGTTGCTCAATGGAAAGCAGGGATGGTGGTATCATCTGTTGATTGGTGCTGTTTAAACTAATGGTTTGTCGGTTTTCCTGTGTCCTATTTTGGAGCAGCTGGATTTTCACCATCTCCCACAGACGGCAGCACTAACTCTTTTTTACAACAAAGTGAAAACATACACAGAGTTGATGTAAAGCCAGACAATCCTTGCAAAAACTCCCAGCAGATTGTCCTGCAGGCTTCTGGAAAGTAACACTCATACAGGCAAATGTAGGAGAACGTAAAACAATAAAAATAAAATGGGGGTAAATGTTAATGAATGCTCCCTGATGGTAGAAGTTTAACCACAAAAGTTTGCACAAGTACTTTACCCTCAACAGGGAAAGTTCACGTCGTCTTCTCTTTTTTTCCTCCGTATGTTTTTAATGTAACAGACAAACTGGGCATGAACCCAGAGAGGCTCAAATGTCATGGTATTCTCTAAACATTACATGTATGTAAAAGTATAGGTACCAATTTAGAGTGTTGGCCTTGTGTTTAGAGCAGTGCACTTGGGGTCGCACTGAGAAGGTGGCAAGTACCCAGTTTGATCCCCACCGCCTCCGCTCTGGGTCCCCCAATGCAATGGCAGCCAACTGCTCCTCAAGGCAATGGGTTCAAATGCAGAGAGTGAATTTCCCTTTGGGGGACAATAATTAGCAGTAACAATGTCGTTACTTTTATAGGAATCAGATTTATTGGCCAGGTTTGTGTGCATAAGCAAATAATTTCACTTTGGCCTCCTTTGTGAAGACATTAAGTATTAACATATGAACCCTAGAAGAAATGAAATAAAAGCTTAAAAAGCGACCTGTACCTACATTTGTAGGTAGAACCAATGTTGTGTCCTTTTTTAAATAAGGGCAGTTTTTAAGCTATAAATTAGCTTATCAGCAATCTGTGTCAGACAAGAGAAAAAGGCTCTGAGGTTACATTTGGTAGTGTTCATAAGATTTGGTTCATGGCCAAAACACAAGAAATAATGTATTTTTGATAGGATCCAGATCACATATCAGAGCAGAACCACTGATCCTCTGCAGGAAAAGGTTTTGTGATGTGGACAGGATGACTCCTTAAAGGTATAGTGGAGGATGTTCTTTTTTCTGGATGGGTCATCAAAATAAGTGGTCCTCCGAATTGTCAATCATTCTGGTGATATGTTTACGTAAGGTTGTCTTAAGTGCTTGTCCCCATTTTCACTTACCAGTGGTGAGTGGGACATAGTGGAAAAATTGCAAATCTTCTTTCAGAAAGTGAGCTTATATGAACGATTCAAACAGCAACTTTTAAAAATGGAAAAGGAGGGGAAATGGGTTTGTGCACGCTCTTGCACGTGTTAAATAGGCGTTCCTTCTTGGGAGCGGGTACAGGGTTGTGCATATGCATTTTTCTTTTTTTAAAGTGAAGAGGGTGGTTCTTTTGAAAAATCCTCCACTATACCCTTAATGCAGGGGTCTTTCCAGGCCAAGGACCCCCAAACTGATGGCGAGATGGAGCAGGGACCCCCTAATTATGTATATTGTATGAAATTGTGCTAAAACAAACTGGTACTATAGTCACTCTATTACAGATGGAGTAATGTAATGAAAGTAATTTCTCCCTGGGATTATTAAAGTATTTCTAATTCTGATTCCTGGTTGATGGGACAGGTGTTGTGAATGAAATGGTGCCCAGCTTGAAAGAGCTCCTGTGTGTCGTTGAATGTGTGCCTTGATGACTGAAAGACATCTTCTGCTTCCATTTATCTGTTTACTACAGTCTGTTGAATTCATGTTAATGTGTATTTAAAGACATTTTAATTGGTGGAAAAAATTGCAGGGGGGAATATATAAAAAAAAAAGTCTGATCAGCCAAAACTTTCGCGACCCCCATGCAGTACCTCTGTGGACCCCCCAGGGGTAGCGGACCCCCTGTTGAAGACCTGTCTGTTGTCTCACCCCACTGTCTCCTCCCGGTGGGGTGAGACAACAGACAGAGGTTTCAAGTAAAAAAGTACAAATACTTCGTTACCTTAAGTATAGATTTAGGCAAGAATTACTTTACTGGAGTAATTATTTTTCAGACAACTTTTTGCAATTATCTCTACTTTCTACTCCTTACATTTTAAAAATAGACACGTTATTGTTGTTTCATTTAAGCTCATTTTTGGATTGGCCTGTTGGTATAAAAAAAACATCAAAATATTTAGTTTCATTCAGACATTTTTTTTAATCTGGAATTCCTAGTTTGCCACGTACCAAAACAAATATTTTTTCAAGATGATGAAAAATTAAAATTGCAGCTGTTGGCCTTAGTCATAAATTTAAGAAAATAAAGTAAAAGGAATTTATCATCCAAAATTGTAGAAAAATTGTTCTTTAACAGGCTACTGCAGTAAAGCTTCTGTCCTTCGCATTTTCTTCTGCATTACTTTTACTTTTATAATCTAGGTAGTTTTAAAAATGATTCTTTTACACTTTTACTTGAGTAAAAGGCTCAAGTTGATGCTCTCACTTCTACAGTACAAAAGTGTTTTTAAATAGTAGGATTATACTTCTACTTTAGTAATAAAGCATTAATACTTTTATCACCTCTTGACCTCAGAGTCAACATCCCAGGGAGGGTAAAATAAAGCTGCTGGAGAAACAAGTTAAATGTTCTTTTAAATAGTTTATTTAATGTTCTTATGTATGTCTCTATGTGCACATGGCTGCTCTGTTCAGACCTCTTTCCAGAATTTGACAGCAGACTGATCAACAAAGAAAATATGAACCGGGACTGAAAATGATGGACAATGATGAGAAAAAATTACTCACAGACATGAAACCAAACCTGAGAATATTTAGTTTGGCAGCTGCTATGTTCATATTTTTAGCAAGCTGGTATTTGGGAATCCTTGTTGACAGTACAATTATATTTGTTTGGTTATTTGGAAATACATTTTTTACCTTTGCTGAAGTTAAGACCTGATTACTGCATAATATTATTTAGATTTCCCTGTTCCTCCTGTAAGTAAAATAGATGGATGGGGGTGTATGTGTATGTTTTTTTTTTATAAATGACTCTGTGTGAAAAAGAAATTTGAAGAAACTTTTAATCAGCTCCTCCAGCTGAAGCAGCCTGAGGGATGCAGCACTGTGTTTTAAGGGTGCTGTTTTTTTTCTGTTTCTGTTTTTCAGTTTGTGAGGCTCAGTACTACAGCGACGTCACGCCAACTCCAGAGGATGATTTTGATTACAACTCCACCATTCAAGTCAGCTTCTTTAGTGAGTCTCACCGCTGTAAAAAAAATGGTTTCAAATGGTTGTTTTTGGACCACAAATGACAGCTGAATAAAATCCCTGCTCATGGACTTTCTCTTTTCAGGTAACTCCAGCATTGAAGACCTGGAAAGGTTTTTCGGTAAGGTGACGGGGACAGAGGACGAAGAGAATGAAGAAGAAGAAGTGAATGTCAGCACAGTAAGCAGTAAGTGGGATCCCACGGAGAGCAGCAAGGACAGTATTGATAACGGCGCCTCTTTTCCTGTTTCTCTGGTAAGAGCAATAGATCATTCTGGGCTAAAAAAGTTGGCTAAAAAACATATATTTTTCATCTCAAATTTTTCCTTTTCCTTCTTAGTCCAAGTTTACTGTTTTCAGGTCAACAAACACATATCAGACACGAGTCAGACATGGTAGTGGTAGTGTGATGGTGTGGAGCTTGATGCTTAAGGACCTGGAAATCTGTCTTAAAAAAATTGTTCTACTACCAGAAATATCCTGAAGGATAATCTTGAGGAATCGGTCTGTGACCATAAGTTAGAGCGGTGGTTCCATCCCTGCTCCTTAGGACCCGCTGTCCAGCCTTTTTTTTTTTTTAGACGTTTTCCTGCTTCCCAACACCTGATTTAAATAATTGTAAGATCAACAGGTGTCATTAGGCTTTGAAGGCTGCTACGAGGGTACAGCAATCTAATGATGTAGGTTTGGGCAAGCAGAAACACACCTGAGCAACGTTGGGAACCACTGAGCTAGAGCACATAGAAGTTGTGCACCAGAACCATTATATAACCCCACTAGCATGTCCACTTCTGACTGGCTCAAATGAAGAAAATGAAGCATCTGGAATGGCCTAGTTAAAGCACAAATTTAAAACTGAATTAAATACATTATCCAAATTTAATCAGGCCATTTAAAGTAAAAAACCCTTCAATGTGGCTGATTTTAAATATTTTTTAAAGGAATGAACAAAATGAACCCACACTGATGTAAAGCCTCTTTCCACTATAGAAAAAGTTTTGGTTTATGGAGAGTTTTTCTCTTTCACTTAAAAATCTGGTTATTTTTGATGGCTTTTTTCTTAATAAATAAAATGAAGTTGTACTTTTAAATTTACTTAGTTTACATTTCTATTTGGACACATTTATGTCTGATCATAGGAGGAAGAAAATGGCACAGATACCTTTCCACAACACAGTTTGTATAATTTCAACCTCTTTCTAGATTAGAAGTAATCTATTTCAAACTCAGAATCTCATGTGCACATGGAGAATTAACTAATTTCATCCAGAAGGGATTCTAACCCAGAACTTTCTTCCTGAAATATATCATTGCACCTTTGCAAACCTCCTCATGCAGTTTTTTTTTAAAACGTGTAAACGTCATTTAAAGTTGGTATTCATGCAAGTTGATCTTCATCTGAACTCTGAGGACTCAGGTTCAAACCTCAGACTCCAGGCAGCTCTAAGTGTCTCCTCTTTCCAGTGTTCATATTTTTCTAATCCAGATTCAGCAGCAGATAATGTGGATCAAAGCTATGCTCTGTCTGATGTTCATAAAAATGCCGATTCAGCAGCTGCATGCAGGTGGCTTCTGTTAACACTGGGAGGCCATCTGCTTTCTGTGAGCTCAGATCCGATCCCAGCCAGCATCAATAAATAACACTCCTCTGGATTGGCCAAACAAATACAGTCCAGTGGGTTCAGGATGAGACTACAGTTTGACATGAAGGGTTAGGAATAAAGAAAACATGGAGGATAAAAGAAATGAAAATTTATTTTTTTTTTTAAACCAGCCCCGGACATCATGGTGTGTATATCCCCTGTTGCTGTTCCCATTTTACATATAAGTAACCCTGAATAAAAGCAATGTGCTGTGGTTTCTGGTCCTTCTGAGTTGAATCAACAGCATTCTTGTCTCAGGAATGAATTATTCTCACTGGGTACCCAACACCACAGAGGAAGAAACATTTTGTTTTGAAACAATTTTCAAACCATCTGACAGTTTTAATTTTAGAAGCATTTCCTCTTAACAAAAGGCTTGAGTTTTGTCTCTAAGTGGTTTTATCCCAGAACAGACCCCTGCAGACTGTAAGAGAAGGACATCTGTTCACCGAGGGAAATGCTGAAGCAATCACTAAACAAACAGCTCAACAGTTTGAGTTTTGTGTATAGAAACAAGCCGAAGAAGCGTCTTTGAGAGGCAGCAATATAAATCCAGCATTCATCGCGGGAAGAATGTGTTTACATTTTTTAGAACCACTCCTTACTATTGTAATATCTCACAGTTGGCTGTTAAATAAAACAATTTAGATTTGGAGATTTCAAGAGACTTTTACGAGTCCGCCAGCAGGGGGCAGACTATGAACATGAAGAATCAATATTAAAGTTAGAAAAAGCTACAAAAGAGTTAGAGTAACACTGAGTAAGAGACACTTTTAGTTTTGTAGAAGGATTTCTCTTAAATGTATTTCTTTGACCAGATTTCCTCTTATCAAGCTCAGTTTGTTTGGTCAGCTGATGATGCATTTACTGTCTGCAGGAATTCAGGAAGCTGCTCTGGACTTCATTTATCCTGATGGTTCTGAACTCCCAGCAGCTGTGACGAAAAGTTAAAGTGGAAACATACATTTCCAGGTAAAACAGAAATACAAATAGATGTGAAAAGTATGTCTCGTCAGTCTAAAACCACCCCATGTATTGTTATTTAATAATTTCATTATCGTTAAATAGTTTATTTCTTTTCATCTTTATGAACCATCTACAGTTTTTCTTCTGAGTTTTTCTTTTTTCTTTTTTTTATCTCCAGTATATTTCCCAGAATTTAAAAGGGTAATCAGCGAAATTTCAAAAAATAAATTTCAAATGTAATCTACTGCAGAGCAGTACTATTAGGCCCTATATGCCTGAATTATATTTTCAATGCTCACGTTGCTGAAGGAAAAACCATTTCCATTTTTTTGTTGGTCCACTAGTGTTTTAATATAAATGAAGCTGGTATTTTTAATAGTTTATAATCCCACCAACTCATACTGGGTTCCCAGGACCTTTGTCCCAGAACATCACAGTCCTCGACCCTACCTTACATGGCCTTCTGCATTCTTATCTTCTCTGTCACTAATTCAAGTTAACAAACTCATAAACGGATTCAGACCAAACAAAAATAACATGGTGAGAAAATACTCTAAGAGAAATGGATCTCTGTGTCGATTTTAATACTTAAGTTGCATCAATTTCATAGAAACATTTGGTTCCTGTAATAACATAGTTATTTTTTTATGGGTTAAGCACTCAGTAAAAGATGAGCTTGAGACACACTTAAGTTTAAAATTAACATGTCCTTGAAAAAGGGGTGTCATTATAAATATAGTCTGACTCAGTTTGAGCTTAGCAAAAAGTAGTATACTTGAAGTAAATTCTATTAAGAATACTTAAGTATTAGTTTAGAAAGTATCGAACAATGTACCTTGAGTGTACTTGAAGTATTACTAAAGTAATACTTCTTTCAACTAAATTGGTACATTGTTAAGTTTACTAAAGTATACTTAAGTAAACAATAAAGTAAACAATAGTATAGTCAAGTGCACTTGACTATACTATTGTTAAGTATATGAAATATAGTTTAGAATAAGTAAACTCTAAGTACACTGCCTGATTTTATGTATGAAATTAGAGCACTTTTAGTATACTTGAATAAACTACTTTTTGCTAAGGGATAAATTAATGAATCACAGTCTGAGATTTTGTGTTTTTGTTAATGTTTGAAAAACACTGCATTGATCCCCGTGAAGAACAGAACTCTGGAAATCATTTTCAAAAACCCTAAGTTAAAAATGTTGCTCTCTGGAAATGATCAAGGTAAAGACTTGCGAAAACAGCAAATAACTGCACTTTAAAGACAATGTTTGGCAGAGAAAAAGCCCTGAAGACCAGATAGATTTAATGCAACCTTTAGAGATGTTTCTGCAAAATGGAAAAATCCTCACCATCTTCATCATTTAGCTTTGCTAACTGAATCATTCACTTCTGTATCACCCTTGACTTGCATCTGCCTCTCTTTTAAATACGTGGTTTTATTTATGCTCTGGTTTTCATCGTTTTCTTTCTCTAAACAGACAAAGTAACATAACTTAGAGATTTAAAAAGCTCATAATAAGCTGTTGGCATTTCATAATTTAACTCTGGGTTTCCAGGATAAATTCATTATGAGAAACAAATGTTTTCCCACAGATTCTGCTGTTTCAGAAACTTTTCCATTCCTCCCAAGGGGGAAATATTCTCCCACACAAAAAAATTATTCAAATGCATGGAAACACAATTTAACTCCTTTTTAAATTACATGTTTGGCAACAACATGTTTCACAGCCAAACTGCTTTGATTGTATCGTATTACTCACTTCTAGAGAAAAAAACACTGTTAATAAAAATACACTGTATTTTCAAACAAGTAAAGCATCATGAAACCAAGTAATTTAAATCTTTTTATCTGAATCAGACAAGGTCATTTTTCTTTGTTAGGATGGACGGATAACAAAAAGTCATTTTTATGAGTGAAAAGTTAAATGATCGTTACTAAATGCTTCGCTGTAGTTAATTAGTTCATTGTGTTGCTAACATTTTGAGCTGACAGATTTTCTTTTTGAATAAAAATCACAGATTTTCTCGACATTTAGGGAAAAAGGATCAGATTCTCACTGCTGCATGAAAGGAGGCTCAGGACAAAAGAGACACATGCAGGACAAAAACAATTGAATGAAATTTTTTAAGCTGCCTGGTATCAAACTCAACTCCTTAATTTAGCTCCCAGCTAACATCCTACAAAGTGAATCTTTTAAAAGAATCACATATTTATTATCTTATAGATCATATAATTATAAGCACATCGGCAAAAATCTTTTTTTTGCTGAAAGTTTAAACAATGCATCATCAAATACTGAATTATTCACTGAAAAGGATCTGTTTAACATCACTGAGAAAATCCTTAGAAGCAAGTTAGGCTCTAGACTTAGATAAACTTTATTGTTATTTTGTATGCACTGAATGTATACAAAAACTAAATTTCTTTGCATGCGGCTTAAAAGAGTGTAACGAGATTGTAGTGGGAGTAGGTTAAACATTAGCAATGTAAAGTGCAGCAGTGATCAGAATGTAACAATGTAGGAGAAAAAAGAAAATAGTTTAAATAATAGTGCAAAAGGGCATTAATATGAAAAGTTTCAGTGCAGTGCAAAATACATATGGTACAAAATGCAGTAGAACATTGAGATATGTCCTATTTAGAATGATTATAATAGTTCAGCATGTTGGTAGTGCAAAATAATGATGCAAGTGTGACGCAGAATGCAGTTTAGAGTTCAACAGTTAAATGGCGGTGGGGAAAAAGCTGTTTCAGAACCTGCTGGCCCTGCATTGACCTGCATTGAATGCTGCAAAGCCTCAAGAGAAACAAGTTAGAACATCAGTGGGAGACATGATTCAGAGATTAAACTACCTGTAACATGGTAACCGAGGTAACCAGAAAATAATATCAGGCTTTCCTAGTCAGTCAAATCCACCTTTTAAAAAAACCCTGTATTTACCCAAACCAAGATGACTGTGGCAAACCCATAATAATAAATAAGAAATAAAGAACTTAACCCTGAAAACACATAACAATATACACTAATATTTTATGTTTTTAAATATATATCAATAAACCATTATAGGGCAAATTACTTGCACACCCCTTACAAATCGAGCTTAATGCCCCAGCATCAACCCCCTGAAGTCTGGAAGCTTTCAGCAAAGATACTACTACATGACAGTGCATATTATTTTAGCATTTGACCAATTAAATGTGAGGTTGATGCTATGTTACCAAATCTAAATTAAGTAAAAAAAAAAAAAAAAAAAAAAAAAAAAAAGTTCAGTTAAATAAAAAACTTAATGAATTAGAACCTATATCAACATTAATGTTTTAAAGTGAGTGCCCTTTAAAGAGTTAATAAAAATAACACCAAAAATGTACATTATCTGAGGTCAAAGTAAAGGATTTTTGTGTATAAATTAAACTTGTTTGAAATGATATGTTTTTAGAAGCATCTGTAATGCATGTGAGGAATTTTAAAAAGGCAAGTTAAAGTAGTCAAAGTATCCCAGACTACAGTGAAGATCACATTTTTAAATTGAGTCAGAAAACAGTTAGGCGATCCCCATGGCTCAGTCATCGGTCCTTCATTATTTAGGATTAACACCACTTATCGAGATAGTGAACTACAGTATGGTAATGTTCTTTTTCTAGGAGCTGAATATAGAGTATTTTTGACTGGATAAATTATGGATTTCACAATGTTTTTTTTTTCTTTTCTTTTTTTCCTTTTTGGCTAAATATCAAATTGAAATGCTTAAAACATGTCGACATATAGCGAAGATTAAACAAAGGATAAACATTTAGAGTGAACAGAATAATCAAAAGATTCCCTCTACTTAGTATTTGGTGTTTAATGTTTACCCCTTTTTATTTAAATAAGGCTGTGCTTAAGTCTGTGCAAAATACCCAATAAGCCACCGGACTTATTATGCTTATGTTTAACATACAGTTTGACTTTTTTTCCTTCTTTGTCTTAATGCGTCTCATTGCTCTTAACTGTTTTTGTTTGTATTATTTTTGCTTTCCAGGTCTTATCATTCTTCTGAATCACCTGAAGTCTGCTGGATGGGATCCCTTTTCTTTTAGCAGAGGCTGAACCATGCTGACTGACCCAAACGGGACTGCCTTTGCCTCCAGTTGGTCTGGTTGGATGTCGGCAAATCCCAGACCTCTTTCTCGGCAGCAGAGAGCTTAAAGCGACTCCAAAAAGACAAGCCTGTATCACATACTGAATCATTTAAAAGGGAAACCTGTGAGAACAGGACAGGATCAAGACTTTCTATTTGTGGGAACATTATGAAATACATTTTTGGAATATTTAAGATTAAGAAGTCAGATTAACGCTTTGCTGCGTTAGTCTGACTTCTGTAAATGAAATTAAATTTATAAACAAATGTTTTATCCATTTGAAAGCAAAGAGTATGCAACTTTATTTTAAGCACGTTTATCAAGAACTACAATCCTAATGCAAACCATGTACAATAAGTTTTAATTTAATCTGAAATACTTTATATTACAGTTTTACTTTGCTTTTGACACTGTTATTGGAATAATGCTTCACAAAACTACAGTTTGGTCACGTGAAATATATAAACCCTAATAGTCAATAATAGCTTTAGTTGTGTTTTAAGTGGTAAACAGACAAAAAGCTTTGAATTGTAGAATTATTTCAGAGAAGACCCATAAGGAACCAGGAGAAATGTCCTTGTTGTTAAGTGAACATGTTTTTTTCCTTTTGCAAGAAGGGGAATATGAGTATTATCATGGAAATACAAGAGACATGATTCAGAGAGGTTTTTTTTATTTATTTTTATTTCATCTTAAGGTGAACGTGGTTCTGTTGTGTCATAATTCAGGAGCCAGATGCATCAAACTGTTTCCATTTAAATGTCTGTAAGAATTTCTCCCAGATTTGTTAAACTATTAGCAATATTTTTATTCTCCCTGGATCCTTTTCCTTTTACCGACTTGCACACCTGCATCGAGGAAATAATTTTTGCACTAGAGAGCAATGAAATGCATACATCCATGAAAAAAAACAAAAAGAAGCACCTCTGTTACTTAGGTCTTGGGTTTTTAGTCATGTTCATCATATTTTTCAGGTAAATATATATTTAGAAAACAAAATGAAAGAAGACAAGTTCTTTAATAATTTTTCCATGACTTTATACTTTTCAATGAAAGCATTTTCTAAAAGAAAAAACATTTCTGCAGAATATAAAATGAATACATTTCATTTTTTTTTTTTTTTTTTAAAGAAAACTCAGTTGTTAATCTTGGGCAGTAGAAAAAAATGCCCAGATTCTCACAAAATACATTGTTTTTTTCTGCATATTACAAATATTACAACCTTTACTGTTATTAGCAATGTTTTCCTGTCTAAATTTAATAGATTAGATTTAGTAGAAACACATGATCTCCTGTATTATTTTTTTTGAAGACCAAACAATGTACCAATTTGTCCTATCTAATCCAGTTTTAAGTCATCACAAAAAAAAAACTATTCGATTACATTTTTTATATGAACTGAAATTCTGTAAAAGAAAAAAAAAAACAGCAAATCATGTATTTTTCAATATGACAGATTTTATTTTTCCACTGAATGTATGACATAAAATTAAAGTTTCTCAGGGCATGATTATGCCACTGAATTACAAGATGAATTCATCATCCTTTTTGTTTTTTTTTATCACTATTGAATGTAAACGTCTTATAAGAGACAAAGATTATATCAGATCTATAACATTTAGTGCTAAGAAACAGAACGGTTGCTATTAAAAGGCAGGTAGAGAGATTCTTCCTATTTAAAGCAGGAAATCAGGTCAAGGCTGTTTTGTATGGCTGCAGTTACATCCATAAATAAATATCTTATCTTCTCTCTTTTTTTCCACTTCATCATGTCGGGTTTAAATTGTTGTGGGAGGCTTTAGATGAATGGTGTGAGCAAACCACACAATCTCAAAGCACCTTGTTCATATTTTGGACACAATGGAGGGCAAACTGATTAAATACTGTTGATGAATCTAAACAAGGACACAATACAACCTCCTTCTGGAGACTCTGATGCAGCTCATAAAGATCTGGAGATGATAGATTGACTTTCTCTGTAGGAATATCTAATTAGGAACATGGAAAGATTTACTCCATAATGTTTGAAATATCAGTGTTTCAGCTTTAGAGATTTAAAGATTTTTAAAAGTTATCCCAAAATTTAGCAGCTTTCTTCATATCCTGAATGTTTCTTGTGACTTCTATTTTACAAAATACCAAGATTATATATACTCACAATAACACAAATCTATGTTTCCCCACTGTTTCATTATGAATCTATAGCTTTTTACAGCATCAGCATTACTCCATACGTTTCTCTGTCTGTTACATGTTTGTATTTAGCAGTGATCCAGTAGTTCAAACATCATAAATGTTATTTTTGCACTACACTACATATTTTTTCATAAATTAAATGCCTTGGCCTGTCAAAATAAAAGTCTTGGACAAATGGAAAGTAATGAAACACATTCAGGTACAAAATAAAAAAATTCTTTTCTTTTTGTTATTTTTACCAACACAGGAGCAATTTGTTTTAAGTGTAAATAAAACATGATGTTTTGCTTTATTTTGTATCTCTACCTTTGTAATAAAAATTAGAAAATTACAGACTCCTTGTTACTTGATTCATAGCAGAATAAACTGAAAATTAAGTTAAACCAACACTTACTTTCAGTCTTCGTAAAATATTTTTTTATAACTTTTGTGATTATAGGTTGACTTAAACCTAGTTTAATGACACCTCTGTCATGACCTGAAGGGGTTCTGTATCACCTTCAGCAGCACCAAGCAACTTTTAGGAGGACAGCAGTAACCCTGCAACACAAAACAACTACAAATGTGCAGACCGCTTTACAGCATACATCACATTCCCCTTTCCCCATTCATAAAAATGATGGAAGTCAATACGACTCAGTTTCCCTGAGAACCTGCATCTTTGTGCAAATTGTGCAGGGTTGTTATTCAGGCAATACAGCACCTTCCTGCTGGGATCTATACCTGTTTTTACTGTGAAATGAGCAAACATAGCATTATAATTATCTGTTTCAAGGCTCTAAACTTGAGTTGAGTGGGGGCTTTGACGGTGCAGTAATACAATAAAACACTAAAGTTAAACATTCCTCATTTTCAACTTCCTCATATGACAATGTTTCAGCACATTAGATTCATTTCCACATCACTATTCATTGTTCTCAGAGCAACTGAAAACAGAAATGTAGTTCAGTCCAACTACAGGGGACTGGGAGAACAGGATTTTACTATGCCGATCTTCATGGGAATTTCTGTCTTCCTCCAGGCTCCGGGAGGGGGGGCTACAGACAATCAAACAAAACTAAAAGCTCTTTAGAACTGCTTGAAAATGAGATTAATGAATATGTGTGGCTACTGTGCTGTCAGAAGGTCGCTGGTTTAAATCCCAGCTTCGTCTGTCAATGCATCCTTGATTAAGACACTTATTCTCTATAGCCTGATAGTGGTCACAAATGTGAAAATGTGTCTTTAAATACAACAAATCTAAACTACCACAGTAACATGACATGCAGGTACATTTATCAGCACTAACCTTCCCTCCATATAGAGAGCCAAAATCCCTGCACACCCTCCACATCCTGGTGTCCAGGATGTGGAGGTACTACAGAGAATTATTTGGTTGGCAGTTTGGTCTTTAAGGCTGCCTCACTGATGAATGCATTGAACACTTTACAGCCCTGGTATTTGGCTAATTTTCTGTAAAAGAAACAAAAACATATTTGCAATCCTACAACTTGCCTATTCTAAACCAATTAGTAATCTGTTAGCTGTGTTAAGCAGAGTTTGGGGTGGATTTTAATTTCATAGAACATCAGTCAAATTTGGACATCTGTTGTTGTGGTCTTTAGAACACTTTAAACTTTACAAAGATATTGTCGGAAAAACATAAATATTTCAAAGAATGAAATTAAAGTAAAGCTTAAGTATCAAGAATAACTTTTTCTTCTCTTTGAAACAAGCATGAAATTCTGTTCATAAATTATTTGACTGATGATCAAATGCTTTTCCATGAACTAACTCAAAAATACAGAAAACACTAAGAATATTCTGTCACTTAGCACATATTTGGTCAAGGAAGTTTGAGACCATAAAGAGTGCAGAACCGGAAGAAAACCTTAAACTTGGATATGTTCTCCATCTACACTATATTGCCAAAAGTATTTGCTCACCTGCCTTGACTCACATATGAGCTTAAGTGACATCCCGTTCCTAATCCATAGGGTTCAATATGACGTCGGTCCACCCTTTGCAGCTAGAACAGCTTCAACTCTTCTGGGAAGGCTGTCCACAAGGTTTAGGAGTGTGTTTATGGGAATTTTTGACCATTCTTCCAGAAGCGCATTTGTGAGGTCGCACACTGATGTTGGACGAGAAGGCCTGGCTCTCAGTCTCCGCTCTAATTCATCCCAAAGGTGTTCTATCGGGTTGAGGTCAGGACTCTGTGCAGGCCAGTCAAGTTCATCCACACCAGACTCTGTCATCCATGTCTTTATGGACCTTGCTTTGTGCACTGGTGCACAGTCATGTTGGAAGAGGAAGGGGCCAGCTCCAAACTGTTCCCACAAAGTTGGGAGCATGGAATTGTCCAAAATGTCTTGGTATGCTGAAGCATTCAGAGTTCCTTTCACTGGAACTAAGGGGCCAAGCCCAGCTCCTGAAAAACAACCCCACACCATAATCCCCCCTCCACCAAACTTTACACTTGGCACAATGCAGTCAGACAAGTACCGTTCTCCTGGCAACCGCCAAACCCAGACCCGTCCATCAGATTGCCAGATGGAGAAGCGCGATTCGTCACTCCAGAGAACGCGTCTCCACTGCTCTAGAGTCCAGTGGCGACGTGCTTTACACCACCGCATCCGACGCTTTGCATTGCACTTGGTGATGTATGGCTTGGATGCAGCTGCTCGCCCATGGAAACCCATTCCATGAAGCTCTCTGCGCACTGTTCTTGAGCTACATGAAGTTTGGAGGTCTGTAGTGATTGACTCTGCAGAAAGTTGGCGACCTCTTCGCACTATGCGCGTCAGCATCCGCTGACCCCGCTCCGTCAGTTTACGTGGCCTACCACTTCGTGGCTGAGTTGCTGTCGTTCCCAAACACTTCCATTTTCTTATAATACAGCTGACAGTTGACTGTGGAATATTTAGGAGCGAGGAAATTTCACGACTGGATTTGTTGCACAGGTGGCATCCTATCACAGTTCCACGCTGGAATTCACTGAGCTCCTGAGAGCGACCCATTCTTTCACAAATGTTTGTAAAAACAGTGTGCATGCCTAGGTGCTTGAATTTATACACCTGTGGCCATGGAAGTGATTGGAACACCTGATTCCAATAATTTGGATGGGTGAGCAAATACTTTTGGCAATATAGTGTATGTCACATGTTGACGTTTTAAACTGAGCGTGACTTCCTGTCAGGGCCTGCATGGAGCCCTGCTGCTTTTCACGTTAAAGGTTTATTTCTGGTCTTTGGTATGATATGTTTGCAGCACGATGAAGGTTTGATTGTTATCTGAGGTGTCTTCTAACAGGAAAGAGTCCATCAGTGTCAAAAACTGCCAGCAAATGTTATTTTAAAAGAGAAAGCAGGAATTGATGGACGCCTTAGGGCTGAGCAGTTATTTCAAGAGAGTCGAAATTTACACGACAAGACAAAAAAAAATTAAAACATCAAAAAAAGGATTTCTAATTAAAATGTATTGAATTTATCTTGTTAAAACACTTTTATACTTTAAGGGGGATCTTTTTTTTTAAAAGGAACAAACAAAAGGAAGAATTCAGTTCCTAAATAGCGCTAAAGAAATAACATTCAGAAGCTGGTTTGACTTCCAGACTCTAAGACAAACCCACGTGCAGCCCTGACCGCCGAACAGATGAAAGGTGTGTTTGAAGCACTTGGTCACCATTGACATTCAGTCAAACTCTCCCGTCACCAGATTAAAGACCAACATGAGCATCACAGCTTCCAGACGCTCAAACCCAAGGTCACCAATAGAGCAATAATCATCTAACGAAGATGAACTGTGAGAACAAACTGCAGAAAAAATGCATCACATCAGTGAAGCACAGTGTTATATAGTAATCTAAGTGTGTAAGAAACCGTTTAAATGAACGATTGAATGAATGAATGGAACTGAATAAATAAAAAAATAATACAGTAAAGACATGTTATTTAAATAACGAGATGAAATATTGTATAAAATTAGATTAAACAAAAGTAGAAGAAATAATGACTGAAGTAAAACACTCTAAAAAAATTAAAGAAAAAGTCACAATGGCAAAATAAGAAATGAAATAAAGCCATTCAACCACATAAAATTACATACAAATAAATCTATTTAAATTACTTCCAGAAGAGAGAAAAAAATATTACCATTCATAACCATAACCTATAAAGTTGTACATAGAAACAAGATGTTCATTATTTGACATAAATGCAACATTATACTTGGAACAAACACAGTTCTGTAAATGATCCTGGGCTGAAATCTCTGTACCCATGGTTAAACATGGTGGTTGCCGCATCATGCTGTGGTGATGCTATTCTTCAGCAGGTCCAGGGAGGCTGGTTTAAGTGAAACTCAAGTCTTATTGAATGCAGGGCACCGATACAAGAAAATATTTATTTTAGAGACTGCAAAAACAAAAGAATAAACTGTGATGGAGGTTCACCTTTACACAAAAAAACAACCCTGAACATTAACAATGAGCTATAATAGATCAAAGTATATTTGTGTGGTGAAATGGCCCAGTCGAAGCCCAGACTTAAATCTGACAGATTATTTGTCTATGACCTTTAGATACTTTACCAAAAACAAGGCAAGTATAACTGTCTGGATGTGAAAAAAAAAAAAAATTTAAAAATGGATTTGTGGCTATATAACATTGAGTACGGTAGAGCAGAGACAAGATAGATTTTAGCAGCTTCTTATTTGTAGCAGACATTGAAAACCATGTATCGTTTGTATGATGGATAGAAATGTTTTTGGAGTAACTATACAAATTAGGGGAATACTTTTGTAAGACAATCCGCTGTGCAATGAGTTCTCAAATAAATTAAAAACTGTTAAACCTTCACAATGATTAGCATTACAGTAAATAAAAAAAACTTTTCTTTTCCCACTCCTCCCAATCAGAAGGAGAAGAGAACATTTCATTTTTCAGACAGATGTGTTCATCTATATAAGCAGCATAACTGCTCCACCAGTAGGACGTATTAACCCTTTAAAGCCCGATCCAAGAAAAAAACAAAACAGAAAATTACTTTTTTTTGGTTTGAAGTCCTTATTTGCCCTTTTAACAAAATATGTAAGAAAAAAAAACAGAAATACATTTTTGATATGAATAATTTATTACTATGCGATAAGTCAAGATTATTTTTTGTGTAGTCTTCTGCCCTCTGTTATCAGGTATATCTGATTGTGTACAATAGGATTTTGAGAAAAGTTTTTACCATTAAATTATGCAAAAGGTGTCAGAAGCAAAACATTTCAGAAACCGTATGTATCACATATGATACATTTGGCATTATAGGGTTAAAGTTAGTTTAGCTTTCTTAGATTCATGACATTTTTGAACTGAATATTTGTTTTATATCTGTGATTGTATTGTATTCAATCTTCTTTATAATTAGATTTTTCTGGGCATAGATGTAGTTCTAAATGATGGTTAAACTGGACAACAAACAAGGCTGGACGAAGATCCAGGGAATACCATATAAACAGGAACAGTAAGCATATGAAGCTTCTTCATCACCACCTTAATGGTTCTCAAGGAGAATTTTCCATCTATGAAACCAGCATGTTTTTATTTTTTTTTATACATTTAGCCGCACAGTCTCCAGTGAAGTGCTTTGAATGCATATCCCAAAGTATAAAAGGCCTTGCAAGATGCATTGGATGGGACTGAAATCTAAAATTAAAGGAAGAAAAAATAATTAAACTCTCTTTCTGAGTTTATTGATCTAAATTTATCTTTTTTAAGAATCATTGGTCTAAATTTTATGAAGAGATTGTTTTTAGGGGAATTATTGAAATGCGTTCTGGTTCTGGCAAGTTCTAACTTTATGTGGGGTTTTAAAGTGAATAAATCCTGTGCTGCTGTTAGAGTTGGTTGGGTTTCTTCTGCAGCTGCAGGTCTCATTTTTCTTCTCAAGGTGACAGAAGCTGAACCGTTGAAGCTGGAGGTCACTGCATCCTCTCCTTCCCGGCTTCTTCTTGAATAAACAGCGCGTTCGTGACGTCACCTTCAGCCTCCACTGTCGGCTGGAGATTTATCTCTGACTGTAGCTTTTATACTAATTCTGACTCAGATAAAACTTAGAAACGACTTTTGCACAGTTTCCTTTTGTCTGATGTGTAAAAAAAAAAAAAGTTTAAAACACATTTAAGAAACTAAAGCATTACTATTAAGAAAAACAAAATTTTTACATTTAAAATTACGTCGATCGGGCTTTGGCTAATTTTCATTAAATAGATAACAGTTAACTTAATAAAGACATATTTTTATTAGAGAAACTTTTAACTGTGGGTTTGAAAAGGTGTGAAAATTCACATATCAATTTTATTCAAGTTGAAAAATATATAAATAAATAATAAAAACTAAACTGAAGAACTTGTAACATTTTTTAGAAAATTGCAATTTCCTATAAATGCTTTTTGCAACAGTGAGTTGCAAAGAGTTTTTATTTCCTATAAAAACTCCTTGCAACTCACTGTTGCAAAGAGTTTTCTGTGCAAATCAGAAAGAAGATTGTAGTGGCCTCTGAAGCGTAAGGGGTCCACAGATATATTTTTTCTGTTAAATGACAAAAGGACATATAGCTGCTTTGTAAGAGTCTGCAGAAGTTCGGCTGTAAAGGATTGTGCACAAGTGTGAAAATTTTAATTTCATTTTTAAGAACTCTGAAACATGAAAATGACCAAAAACATACCGACATGTCAGGCTGGCTGAAAGTTAAAGGTGAAGATTGAACCAAACGTACCTCAGCCTGATGTCAGCAAGTTTGTAGCAAAAAAATTCGTTAGAAGCATTTTTGTTTTGTCGGTTTTTTTACCTGAAAAAAATTAGAAGGTACACAAGGGTGAACCATTCTATGTGTTTAAAACTATCATTGGACTTAATCCATCTGCTTGAAAGAGTGTTTACATTTGGACTTTTGAAATTCAATTAAGGTGAATGTTTCAAGGGATTTTCCTGCAGAGATTTGTAATGATAGCACTCATTAAGCTTTAATTAAAAGTGTTGCAGATTTTAACAGCTTCAGCCCAATGTAAGGAATCAATAAAGCTTGAAGATGCACTAAAAGGTCTGAAATAATTGTTTTCACACCTTCTACTAACCCTCTATTCCACAAAAAAGGAGCTCAGATGCAAACCGACGATAGTGAAGCTGCAGAGAGCTGTGAGTCTGTTTTATTGTAAAGAGGAACTTTTTTTTGCATAGGAATGAATTGAAATACTCTGCTGAATGTTAACTGTGTGGGTCCAAGACCTTGATTTCTCAATGGAAACACAACTAAAAGTCACTAAGGCTATTTCTGGGTTTACTTTTTAATTATCTTTCCTTTTCCTTCCCATACTGTATAACAGCTGATCAGTTAGGCCTAATTCTCCTTCAATCATCTGCTTGAAAATGTGGATTCAAGATGTCAGTTTCCCATTTAGTCGAGTCAGAGCTACTCGTTTTTTTTTTTTTTTATGTTTTTCTGCCTTAAATGGATCGCTTGATGTAAGGGCAGCCACAGCTGAGCCAGTGTGGAGATAGAAGTTTCTCACTGCTATGACATTTAGCTGTTAATGAAAGCTGAGATGAAAGCAGGTAGCGAACCTGTCGAGCTGCAGGTCGCAGCGCGATGCAAATCAGACGAGGAAAAGGGCAAAAACCTTTTCCTCCTGCGTCATGATTAAGCTCAGACCTGACCTGAGGACTATGACTATGAAAAAAAGCCACAACATAGCGTATAAATATAATATTACATTTAGTAATACATAATTAACAGGATTTTTTTTATGTATGTTGTTTGTATCTGTTTGTCATTTGCAGTAAATGTAGCAGAGAAGAAAAATGTTATCCTAACTCAATATGATATAAGTTAAAATTACAACAACCTAATTTCTAAATCATAGATAAAATAAAACTGTAAAAGCAAAAAAATATATAATTAGTTTGATTTCTATTCCCTTGCATATCATGATTTAATTATCACACCAGCAATGGTTTGCCCGATCCCACTCAGTAAGTTAACTTGGATATGCTAGCAGAGGGGGGTATTAAGTAATTTCATTTACTCTGTTTGTTTACTGGAGTAACTTTTTGATAAAAATATTGATTTAGAAGTAGTTTCGTTCTACATACTTTTTCATTTTACTGAATTATAGCAACTTTTACTTCAGTAAAAACTTTGAGTACTCTATCCACTGTGAGCAATTTTACTAAAAAAGAACCTAAAATACACCAGGCATAGGCAGGCAGTTTATTTTTCACTAAAATAAGTATTTTATTTGTACACAATCTTTGCTGTTTTAATGTTACTTTCATCTGCTGAGACATGGTGGTATAGGTAATATACAGTAAAAAAAAAAAAAAAAAAAAAAATATATATATATATATTTTTTTTTTTTTTCTATTCATGGTGGAACAGAGTACACTGCCTCAAATGAAAACATATATATATATCTATATATATCTATATATATCTATATATATATATATGTTTTCATTTGAGGCAGTGTACACTGTTCCACCATGAATAGTTTATACTTTCAGGTATGATTTTATATGCTATATATATATATTTTTTTATTTATATTCATTACTCTGTTTTAGTCTTTAAAACAAAACAGAATTTGTACATATCTTGATATTATGGTCTGTCTGATTTACTTCATTTTGAACAGTGAAACATTTACTCATTACTAGAGTAGCCTTTTTAAGCAAGTAATTTTTTACTCTCACTAGAGTAATTTATTAGCAGCTACTTTTTACTTGTATTTGATTAGAAATATGTTAATCCACATGAGATAGATAGATAGATAGATAGATAGATAGATAAGCAGTCATTGCAAATGATCATCTCTCTCTGATCCCCCATTGCTCAAAAGCCTCAAACCCTCAATCAAAGGAAGGTTTTTTTTTCTGATGAGCTGAATACATGAATAATTTGAGTGAGGAGCATCAGAGCATCAGGAGGAGGAGCAGCAGGAAGGGGAAGGGGAGACGGTATAAATAAAGGAGCGGGAGAAGCTGGGAGCCATGAGGAAAAAGGTGAAGAGCAGAAAACTTAAAGACAGAAAGATCCTATCAAGTACTGCGGAGCTGAAATTAGACGCCACAAATTAAAGAAAGAGAATATCTTTCTGAGCCATTTTAAATTGTTTGCTGTATTTAAAGTAGGTTCTAAGCTGTGATTTACGGATTAAAAAGCTATGCATTGGTGTCTTTAATCTGCAGGTTTTCATTCTAGTTCTTGACTTTTTAGGAAATCTAACAGGTCTTTGGAGATGGAAAGCCTACGAGTGGTCGTCTACCTGTCCGTCTTCCTTTCAGTGATGACATCTGTTTGTCGGGGTGAAAGGTCAACTGAGAACCAGCTGCCCTCTGCATCAGATGTGCCAGCCTTTGGACTTGAACTGGTGAGTTTATTCCACCTTCAGACCAGAACTGTGGTACTTTACCCTACTAAAAAGTTTTTTACGGTGTAATATTTAGTCTTAGCAGAACAAATCTAGTCCAATAAAACAAAATATTTTTTAAGTGAAGATGGTTAGTAAGACTTTGTGTGAAATGTGCATAAATGGAAAATATGTGAAAACTGTCCGGTTAATCTTGTGTGAAAGTTTTGGTAAATTCATAATGTATGATTTATTTTTAATAATTTAAAGAGGGCATATTATAACTTATATTCAAGTTTAAACTACCTTATTAATTTATGTTAGATCAATTAAAGATGGAATTTGCAAAAACATAACAGGATGATCAGTTTGCAAATTAGAATATAGTAAAAGGGTCAATGAAATAATGAACATATGAACATTTAAAAGAAAATGCTCAAAATGGGTTCAAGCAGTAAAACTACAAGATAAATTTTCCTTAATGATAAGAAATAAGGAAACACACTAAAATGCAAACATGTGCTGAAAGAAACAAAACAAGTCAAAATATGTTTAAAAATAAAAGGTCTTTATCAAAATAAAGTTTTGTATGAACTGTTAAGACTAATTTTACATCATAAATCCAGTACTCACTGTAAAAGTTTATCTGTACGAAGTAAATGAAAACTATTCTATAACAGTTTAATTAATCAGCAGCTGTATGTAAAAAAATTATCGAAAATAAAGTATAAAGTTTAATATCCCTTTGTATTCCCATGGCAGAGTGCTGCCACACTAAGTAGTCGGTTACAACTGAGTAGTGCATGGGGGACATTGTGAGCTTAGGGTCTTGCTGAAAGGGACAGTCTGAGTTTCTAATGGCGATCTTAATGCTTTTTTCAGCACAAACACCCTGCCATCTACCAGCCTGGTGCTGCATATTATGATTTGTTAAAACATATTATATATAAAACTATAAATCAGTTATAAATAAACGCTTGTATTGCTTTGATCAAATTAGTTTTATTCTGTAAAAAATATCAAAATTGTAGATTATTTCAGTCAATCAGTAGCTTTGGACTAAGATGTTTAGACATCTTCCATTTGTTACAAAATAAACATTTAAATAAGTCCCTTTTACGTTAGCTAAACTGCATGTGCATATACAGAGATTGGGATCTAAGGCTTAAAATGTTGGTTTATTAGTTAATATTTAGACAAAGATTCAGATTTATTTAATTCTGATCATGTTAAGATCAGTAAAGATCATTACAAGGTCATGAAACTCATGAACGCTGATGCAAAATCAAAATCAGTTTTTGGGTTTTGAAAACCCTCAGAATGTCCTGGTTCATTTCATAAGAACGTTTCACTCTGTTATAAACAAGTTTTCCTTGGTGTACATTGTTAGGATTTTTTCTAAACCTAACTTCTTTGTATATTTAGTCTGAGAGAAGCGGCTCCAAGTTAAGCTTGACCACATCTCACATTTTGTCATAAACTGTCATTTAAACTCGACCACCTCAGTTACCAAAATATAAAGTATGCGCCGGTAAACATGAAATAAAAAAACTGAAGAAAAAAAAAAGAAAATCCAAAATAATTTTTTTATTCATTTTTAAGCATGTTTTAAATATTAGCTTTGCAACAATTGCAAAGACATTTATCAATGCACAAGATTTCAGCAACATGCATAACAATTGGTTTGCTGTCATTGTAGGTAAGTATGCTTCTGGTTGCTGGTTGCTGTACTGAAGAAGTAAATTCCGCCATTATAATGAGAGGTTAATAATTAACTTACAAGATAAGAGGATTGCAAAAAATAAAATGAAAATAAAAATAAATTTCTGCAGCCCTGTCTTTGGAGTTCTTGCAGTTTTGTCTGCCAGGAACGTTGTCCCTTATCTTGCCGCCACTACAGAAACAAATTATGCAATCATGTATGTTTAAAGCTCATATAAAGACTGATTTAAGTGGTTTGTGTCTATGCCCATATGCCTATACTCTGAGTTGCCTATATGTGATCTTAACACCTCAGACAGATGCCACTTGCAGGTGTTAACAAGGTCTATTTGTGTTACTGACATGTTTGTGCCACTGTGTGCGTTTGCGTGAGCAGGCTGAAGCTCTGCAGGGTCTCCTGGATGAAGCTGACAGCAGAGTTGGTCTCTCTGTGGAGAAGAAGGCGAGCGTCATTCCCAGGGTGAGAACATGACTGATTGCTTTCAAAACTGACATGGCAGCAACTGTCATCCCAATATTACCAGCTGGACAAAAAGGTTGATAACTTCCTATGTATCTTTGACAGTTTTTTGTATAACTCAGCCTAGAGTTCTTTGATGTTTATTATTGAAATGTGTTTAATGTCACATTTCTTGTTTCATTCATTCTTCTTTGCAAAAACACCCACAATCAATTGCACCAACACTAACAGAAAATGAAATCATTCTGTTGAAACCTTGCATTAATAAATACAGCATTTTCAAGCTTGATAACACAAACATTTTATCATCAATATGTGAACAACTAAAGCAGAGAATTCATGAGCCAGTAGTTCATAATAGCTCCTTTCATTAATTGTTTAAAAAAATTACAGTGGGAGATTGTTCAACCATATAACATAGATGTTATCCTTTGGAAATAAATGTTATCTGTCCTCTTAGTGTGACGTAGGCGAGCGCTGTGCAATGAAACACGGACCTCGGATTGGACGGCTCTGCGACTGCCTCAGAGGAACGGCCTGCAACACCTTCTTCCTGCGCTGCTACTGATCCCTCACTCCCTTTATTATTTCCACCCTCATAAGAAGGTGAAATATAACCGTTAACATATAATCAGGTCTGTTCTGTTATACGGACTTTAACTGTTCTCACAAAGATCAAAGTATGCACTGACACACACTCCTAGATTTGTCTGCGTGTTTGTTGTTTTAAAGTTTTTGTGTCTGTAATACAGAGTGATTTATTTTGTTAATAAAGATTGTTCATACAGCTCCTGGACTTTAGTGATGTTATGATTTTCATACCACATCTTAGGTAATTTATTTGCCTGACGAGTCAAACACAGACTGTTGAAGCATTAAATCATTGTGTCTTTAACACATAAATGTGGACTATTGTTTTTATGCTTAAACTATAAACAGCATCAAATCTTTAATTCAGGTTTTAAGTTATTAGTCTCCCCCTTATTTATTGTGAATTAATGTTTACATAAATCTGGAATTTAAATATGTCCGTTGTCTGTCCTATAAAGTTGTTTTAAACAGATGAATGTTATAGAGAGAAATGTTTGTTTGAAATATTCTTTACCCTGCTGATATGTATGATTTAGCCTGTGAATCTTTATCTTTTTTGCAATTAAATAAATGGTGGTGTACCACAAAGCTCAGTACAAAGTTCACTGTTTTTATGATCCGTCTCGTTTTTGTTTAATTCCACAATCACATTTATGTAATTTCTTTTTGCATGATCTTTTAGCTCTGTTGGATGGTTGATGACCATAAATAGTTATGGATTAAATGGCAGCACAATAAAAACATAATTTGGTTAAAGTTATTTGTTTCAGTGAAGTTAAAAAAAGAAAAAAACATGTTTTTAGATTCCTGAGTTTCTTAGATTCTAACTTTTAAGGAACTCAAAGTAAATAAATAAATTAGGTTATAGAAATACGTTTATATGTTTATATTTACCTGGTTTTATGATCCAATCTGAAGATTAAATCCATATTTTGCACATTTAGATTACAGACCATCTGTTTTCAGTTTAGTGTTGCTCTGCTATTAAATTTTCCCTTATTGCAACATGCTGAATTTCTATCCTAATGACAGCATTTGTTTTTGGCAGCTCTGTGTATGTGATACATCATAAGTAAGGCTAAATTTCAAAATTATTTTTTAAATTATATAGATATTAATTTCACTTTTTAGTCAAAATATATATATATAAAAAATGCTTTATGCCAAAAATCTAGGGAACCTTCACATATAGAGACATTAAACTCATCACTAAGTTTAGATGCATAAATCTGTAAAGACTAGCACCCCATCTAAGAATGTAAAGGTCTAGTTCTTTAATGAGTCTAGTCAGCTTATAATGATTTAAAGTGACAAATGACCTCTATTATTGCTTCTGATCTCTACAGCATTGTTAATGCTTATTTTACCTCAAACATATGTGACCATTTTATTTTATATAGCAGGTGGATTCAGTTCTGAACAGGTCATAGTTTTTCAACCTGGAGAGACAATTAGAAAATATGACATTTGTTTATACAGGTAACACAATCATATTCTTTAAAATATGTCTATCTAATGATTGCATGGACTCATTGTCTCTCTGCAATCAGTCACACCAAGCATGCATGTAGCGACAGTAGAGACGAAAACAGGAAGAAACCTCCAGCAGAACCAGGCTCAGTTTGAGCGGCCATCTGGGGTACAAGGAGACAGAAGCAGAAGAAGACATAAACTAAATAAGTTATTTGGTGCTTGGGCCAAGCAGAAGACTTTGATGTTGTGAATCAACATATGTATGATGAGTAACCTAGGAAAGGATTAGAGTAGTGTTCCCTTGGGACACAGGTGGGGGAATAATCCAGAGGATGGATGGGACTGAGAATAACCTGACAATGAGGGAGGAGATGGGCTGATGGTGGGTGAAAGTTTACTTGCATGCGGGAGAGAGAAGCTGGGCCAGGAGCTGAATGAAGGGGATCTTGCTAGATGATTGGCTTTGGAGAAAGTGCAGCCCCGAGCTGATTGGCTGGAGCTGAACAAGGAACGTCGCAGGTGGTTCAGGGGAAGCTGATAAGAGTTTTCCAGATTGAATTTTCGCTTAAGCTTCATTTGGCAAAAACATATTAAAGTGCAAACGTGTAAAATATCTTACAGAGGACCCAAAATGTCAGCGTAGCATAAGGAATGTTTAACAAAAATTATTTTAAAAGTAGAACCGGTCTCTGCTGAGGTCAGTGGATGAACTGAAAATACTGAGTTCACCAGGAGCCAGGCTGAGTTCTTAGTTTCAAAGAGTGATTTTTTTTTTCTTTTGGTTTCTTTGAAAGCCAAAAAGCAGCAGCTGCAGGATTGAAGCTGATGGCATGTTGGTTATACAGAGCCTATATGCTATATTAACTTTGAGCTTTTAACTCATACTAGTCCATCTAAATCATGCACAAAGTGGTATTTCAGTTTATCCATGCAAATCTGAATAATCCTCATTAATTTTGTTTTCCTAGGGCTGTCTTTACCCGCCCCCTCCTGGAAGCAAATATCCACTTTCTAAGGGGCCAAAGTTTAAGTAAACTTATCATCTCCAGGGGGTGAGTTGTTGTGCAAACAGCAGTTACAAAAAACAAAACAAAAAAACACACGAACATAAAATAAATGTCCTGAATATTATGTAGACCTGGAATTGACCAGGCTAATGGGAGCAGGAATAAAGGATTTTCTCAGTTTGTTTCTTTTATAATATAGCATATTTGTTTTTCTGTCCTGACGGTAACCGAGAATTCAGCCCACAGAGGAAGACGGAGATCAGTCAAATGGTCATAAGCTTCTTAAAGGACATGTAACCATGAAGGTTCCTCGTGTTCGAACTGATAAACGAAAGAAAGCATTCAGTGTGTTGGCTCCTACAGCGTGGAATCAGCTCCAGTAGCTCAAGATGTCAGACACTATTTCATTGGACTTATTTTGAGCGGTTCCTAAAGATAGACAACAAGCTTCTATGAAACAGTGTCACTGCTTTTAATTTTTTTTATTGTTTTATATTTGTGCATAATTAAAGCTACAGTGTGTAATTTTCAGCGACATCTAACGTCCAGACTGCAGACCGCAGCAACATGAACACCCCCCCCCCCCCCCCCCCCCCACCGCTTCTCCCCCCAAACAGTACGGCGAGCGTTACGGGACAAAATGTCTTCCACGACGTCCGCATCACCTACCTTCTCAAGTGATGAGGTTTGTTTACATAGATAATTTTAATACTGCCATCTATTGTTCAGTACCGTCTCAGTTCATCTCTTTCAACTTGCCGTAGTTACTTTCGAGCGTAATGGGCGATCTCGCAATCACTAGTTTGTTGGCTCTGCGCTGCCGTAGCGCAAAGATGTCTGCCTCCATGGCTGCGAGACCCGCTCCTATGTAATTATAAATAACGAATTCTAAGGCAACGCAAATATTAAGGTTAAGAGGCTGAGCTCGTAGATGATGATAAATAACATAGTTATGTATAATATATTACATTTCTGACTGTATATCCCTGTAATTATTACACACTGTAGCTTTAATTGGTTTTATTTTTGTAACCAGGTTGCAGTGTATTGCAGATCTCTGCCCAGGTCCCCCTTAAAAATGAGATCCAGATCTCAAAGGGGTTTACCTGGTTAAATAAAGGAAATTAAGGTCATTCATGTCATTAAGAGATATGCCACTGCCTCTACTATTGGATCCTGAGCAAGACCCTTAACCTCAATTGCTCCCCCAGGTGGCGCACAGTGGCAGCCCACATATCCCCAAGGAGACGGGTTAAATGCAGAGGTAAATGTCTCAAATATGAGAACAATAAAGTTAAATTATTATTATTAATTATTATTATTATTATTAAAACAGAACAAAAACATAGACATAGTAGAAAGACAATTCTGATTTTTGAAGGAAACTGACCAGAGCCAACAAATAAAAGCAAAAGTAAGAACGGATTCAATATAAAAAAAAAATATTAAACATCATGAAAACAAAATAGACCTTACAATTATGAAGCTTACAACAAAAGTGCATATGCTACTTAAAACTCAGTTTCTTTTCAATAGCTACTCCCAGGTATTTGTACCGTACCATCGAACACTGTTTGGTCATTGATCACCATTGGAGGGATCAAAGTCTAAACTAATTCATGTTAATATATCAAACTGATTATCCACTCTATTTTGAAAAGTAATTGACAACAGAGGCCTGTTTAGAGATTTATCTGCTAAGAAGTACACAATAAAAGAAATATCCCAAATTTAACAGTGTAGTTGTTGATGACTCTGACAGTCATTAGATTATAACGCTAATAAAAGGCGTGAGAAGACACAGCCCTGGGGAGACCTATTAGGATAAAAGAGAGGCTCAGATAAAACAACGTTCACTCTGACTCGTTTTCACATCTCTGTTCAAAAACGTCCAAAAACCTCTATCAATATTGAAAAAGTTCTTTAACTTAGGTGCCAAAACATATGTTTGGATGCAATTAAAAGCTGAAAAAAAGGGTAAATCAAAAGGCCCAGAGTGGGTCCACTTCACCTGTTTGCCTTATAAGCAAACTGGAGAGAGTCCAGCTTATCCTACATCACGTCTAACAACATCTCTCATGACAATTTCTCAAAATAAGAAGAGATGTCAATGCCACTGGTGTGAAATCATGAAGTCTTTTGCAAGTTTAGATTTTAAATCGGAGGTGATTCTGCTTATGCTTGCTCATTACTTCTGGTTTAGAGCCAAACGGTGCCATTGTCCAATCAGTGAGGTCTAATTTTCCCACTAATATCTACCTCTTTTATTAGGTTAATGTCATTGTGGCTGAAAACTTTGTCTCTGAATATGTTGTGTTTTTTTTGTTTTGTTTTTTTTTAAGATTTGTTGATGTGGTTTGCACTTCAGGGCCACCATAGCTATGTTATCATGTATGCCATACATCATGTTGTATTTTCCATGATGAATGAAAGAAACGATATGGGATGTAGTCAGTATAAAGGACAGTGAGAACATGTATGCCTGAAATTCTTTTTCATATCTTATAATCATTTCCTCAAGAGGACAGCCTGGATAAAAAATACTAAAATCTTTTTTTTTAATACATATGTTTCATTGTGTTTTAAGAGAATTAAATGTCATATTTTGCTTTGTCTAAAGTTATGTTGTTTAGACAGTTTAACAGCAAAAGGCCATTTGGAATACTTCCCACAGGAAGTGAAAAGAATGTGGTGAAGAACAGATGTTGAAGCTGTTCTTCAGTCACAGCTGGAATCAAAGGATGAAAATTCTGGAACATAAATATCTGATCAATCCTGTTAAAAAACAATTGAGGGGAAAAATTGAGAAATTAATTAAGTGTCTATAAGATAAAATAATATTTGCTTCATTGGTTGGATTAACAATTGTGTAGAAAGTGTCTAACTATGGCTGCATGTTTGAAAAGCTATTTTTTAATCATTTTCATCTGACATAAAATGATGCCCAGCTCAGAAACGTAAATGATTTGCAAATTTCTAATTATAGTGGGAGGAACCTGTATAAATGTCATCATTTTCAGGAAATGCTCACCTCCCGCTGTGCTTCCATTACCTGAACCGTCCAATCATAGTGAGCCTGGTCTGATGAAGAGAACCTTTAATACGTTGTTCAGACAGGCGAAGCTTTATCAACCGGAATCAGAAACAGGATGGCATTTAGCTTCCAGCTTCCAGTCCTCAGAGATAAGATGTAGTAATTACTGGATCCGACACCTAGACCGCTGGTTGAACTATAAGGAGCAGGCTAATACATCATAGATTCAATACGTGTTTTCTTACCCCTAGACCATTTAAAGAAAAACATATTTTCCTAAGTCAAAACCACAAACTTCAACGTATTTTTTGATTTTCTACATTAAAAAGCAAAAAAAAAAAAAAAAAAAAAAATTGTGCATGTTGTCAAATTTCATTTGAAATATAAAAAAAGCTAATTAATTAAAGAGTGCCTTGCATCTGTTTGAGTCAATATTTTTATTGTGTTTTATTATATTTATAGCATTCCATATTGGATTCTTTAGATACATAATGTCTGTTACGGCTGGCAGCCACATTTTTGTAGATTTAGATTAGTAGATTATCCTCTATTCTATCCAGATCATAGATTCTCCTCAACATTACCCCCAACATGTCCGCCAACTTCCTTTGTTTTTCATGCTGCTGTGGACATGGAAAAGACACATGGAAAAGACCTTCATAGACACATGAGAACATATCAAGAAGATGTGGAGACCTACAGTAGTGGTTAGGGCACTGCGCTTGGAATCCAGTGGTTCCGAGTTCAAGCCCCACTCCCACAGACTGCCACTCTGGGTCCCCGAGCAAGACCCTTAACGCCACAATGCTCCCTGGGAGCTGCACAATGGAAGCCCACTTCTCCCCAAAGGGCATAGGTTAAAGGCAGAGAGTGAATTTTCATTGCTCTGTACTTGTGAGAGTGTAATACAATAAAAGTTGGGGAAAAAAAAAAAGATAAGAAGTATCCATACTTTTGAAAAAAAAATGTATCAGAAGGGTCTAGACTTTAACCAAAACAACAGAATAAACAGGAGTCACTCTTTAAATCATAGTTAAAATATCCTTTGGGTCTAAAACACCACAGCTGCAAAAATAAAAACAAACTTCAACCTCACTGCAGTGTCTTAATGTTGCCACAAGGGGTCACTGCTTTCACTCTTATCACCTCCAGTGTTTCCCCTGAGTTCAGCTTTATATACAAACACTATTTTCCCCCAACTAATTGTCTTATTGTGAATAACAGGATTAAATCTCTATCTGAGGAGAATTCAATCTGATGTTGAATGTTTCCTTAATTAATTCAAATTAAGATGCTGTCATCATTTTAAACAAAGACAAGTTGGGTCAAGCAAAAGCACGAGCATATAAGTCCTCCTCAATGGAATGCAGATAACATGATTTAACATGGCAACCCAACATAACATCATTAGCAATAGCAGATAAAGAATATCAAAGAATATTTATAAGAAAAGAGAAAAAAGCTGACCAAGTCAACACTTCATTATGATTTAAATGAATTTGAGTTGTAGTCTAAACACAATACTAATTCACTGCCCAAATAAATAATGTGTGTGGAAAAAAAAAAGACATGGCAGCTAATCAAGATGAAATATAAAAACACAGCTATTGTTTACCAACTGAATTAACAAGGATTTATGAGCTATATTATAACAAATTATGGATGTCTATGAAAATAAAACTGGCCTCATCAATTAATATGAAAAGAAGACGTTTAGCTGACAGGTCAATATTTCTGTTCCTAAAGCTCCTTGTGAAACAATTTTTGCAAAGTTTACTTCCAAGACAACATAGAGATGTGTGTAATCAAAGGGGAAAACCTAAAAATGCAGCAAAAGAGAATAGAAATAAAAACATAACAACCTCTAGTTCCTAAAAGAAATAATCTTTTAAAAAATTATGAAAAAAGTAAAATAGCCATTTGAGGTCTCAGATAAAAAAGATGTTCAGAGCTGGAGTTAGTTTATAAAGTTTCTAACCTTTCTTTGTGAATCAGATGACTGGTTTTCCAGGTAATCAAACAGTGAGCCTGAACACCTGCAGTTACATAGAGCTGCTTATGAGCCCTTCATTGAGAAATAAAAATGTTCTAAATGTTTTATAAGATTCTTTACCTGTCTATATCTGCAAATGGAATAAAAAGAGTTAAATTAGTGAAATTAGTGGGAAGCAGTTAGATAAAACTAGCTTCACAATAAGCAAGACTGGAACCTGCTGTTTGTCACAGAATGTGCGTGAATGTAGTGGCGTGGTGTACGATGGCGTGGAGGACGCAAAACCTTTGGCTCCGTCTACGAAAACAGTTAAGGTGGGTCTATTTGACAAACCTCAGAATCAGAAAGGGATTCCTGTTCAGACAAAGCGGCAGAATCGGATCATTTGAAACCTGCTGTCAGATGGGGAACCTTTAACCCCGCCTCCCATAGCTACTGCGTTAGAAACCTCTATCTGTCTAACCAGACGTGTTTTCCCATGCAGCCCACAAGGGTCCGGCTTCTCCCTAAACAAGCACCAATTACGGCGAACTCAGATTTTGATCAGAAGGTTTTATTTTATTGATGAATTAACAGGTTCTATTGATCAATAGCTCTGTGGCAACCTTACAGCGCCCCACACTGGCACAGCTTAGAATTACAATAACATAATAGTTCGACTGACCTCTTCTTCGAATCTGTGTGTACACAGCCCTTGAAAAACTCTGATCTACATTTAGATAATAGAAAAAACATATCTAATTATCAGTGAACTTTTTTTTTTTTTAGTTATATCCATTCAATTTTCCTTATCAAGGGGGTTTTATTCTTTAAAAAACATGATAACTATTCTTCTGAGTTTTTTCAAACAGTCTCATCTGCTCCTTTAGACACAGTTAATATTGTCCTTTAGTTTGTTTTTCCGACTGGATATATAGTCTTTCAGACAGGTTCCTGTCCTTCATGCATTCTCATGTGAGAGTTTAAATATTTGCTTTTAGTGAAGCCTTCACCACAAACTGAGCAGCTGAAGGCCTTTTCTCCGCTGTGAACCTTGCTGTGACTTACAAAATCCTGCTTCCTTCTAAATATTGCAGAACAATCGGAGCAGCTGAAAGGTTTTTCTCCCGTGTGAATTCTCTGGTGCTCAATTAGAGTGTTCTTCCATTTAAAAGTAAGGTTGCAGACAAAGCAGGAGTAAGGTTTGGTTCCTGTGTGAGTCCTCATGTGACGGTTCAGACACGCGTTCTGTCGGTAGCTCTGGCCGCAGATGGAGCAGATGAAGGGTTTTTCACCTGTGTGGGTTCTCATGTGCTGCTTTAAAGTAAATTTCCTTTTAAAGGTAGCGTCACACATAGTGCAGCTGAAGGGTCTTTCTCCTGTGTGGATTCTCATGTGTTCCATAAAAGAGTTTTTCCATGTAAACGACCCGTTACAGATGGGGCAGATGAAGGGTTTCTCCCCTGTGTGGATCCTAGTGTGCTCCAGAAAAGTGTTCTTCCATCTAAAGGTGGCCTGGCAAAAAGAGCATGCGTACGGTTTCTCTCCAGTGTGGCCTCTCATGTGGCGGGTTAAACTCACGCTGTGTCGGTAGCTTTGACCGCAGATGGAGCAACTGAAAGGTTTCTCTCCTGTGTGGGTTCTAAGGTGTTGCTCTAAAGTATACTTTCTTTTAAAAGTCGCATCGCAGAAGGAGCAGCTGAAAGGTCTGCCTCCTGTGTGGACTTTTCTGTGTCTCAACAGACGTTCCCGCCGGCTGAATGCTTTGCCGCAATCACTGCAGGTGTGCAGTTTATGCTCGACGTCACAGATTGGATCACCTGATTTTAAAGCCGGTTGTGGTTCGCCGCTCTCCCCCCAGTTTCCTTCGCTGACGTCCGTCTCTGAAGTAACTGAACTTTCTTCTTCATGGTGTGATTCGAAACATTCAACAGGTTTTGGTTCCAAAGAGTCTTTATTCTCTTCAGTCTGGATGTGATGAAGCCTCGAAGGTCGAGGTTGTTCTTGTTCATCTTCATCTTCAATCTTGAAGGATGTGAACTCTATAATCTCAGCCTCCTCCTGTTCCTCTTTAATCTGAGGAGGCTTCTGGTCCTCCTGTTTCAGGTTAAGACTCCAAATCTGCTCCTCAGCTTCAAGCTCCTCTTTGATCACCAAAAGTTGGTGGACATCTGCAGGAAATAAAACACTGATTATAAAAGCTGCTTCATTTCTAAATAGAGAAACAACATTAACTAACTTATCCAATTCTAGCAACTCTTGGTAAACATGTAGTTCAATCCTTGTCTAATTATTCATCATTTCACTCTCATCAGGAGAGTAGATGAAAGAAGTGTTAACACTGTGATTTGAAATTATTATTTTAAAAACTTTAAGATTTAAAAAACAATAATTCAGCACATAGTTGATAACTCCTACTTCAAATCTGGGCTTTTAGGATAAGTGGCAAAAAGAAAAACAAACAAAAAAAGAAACGTGGGAGGAAATGCTCTGGTCAGAGAAAAAACCAAACCAGACTTTTTGGCCTAGATGTTTAGGCAGCAGCCTAAGAAGGGAGGCCCAGACTTCCCTCTCCCCAGCCACTTCTTCTAGCCCCTCTGGAGGAACCCCAAGGCGTTCCCAGGCCAGCCGAGAAACATAGGCCCGTCCACACGAAGACGAACCCTGGCCTAAACGCACAAATTTCTCACCAAACCAGCCTCTCATCCACACGAAGCCGGCGTTTCGGGGGTCTGTAAACGATCTTTTTTTTATTCAGCCTTCAGAGTGGGAAGATTCTGAAATGCCGTTTTCGCGTTTCCATCTTTACGCTCTAACCGCATATTTTTTTTTACACGCATGCGTCATAGCGTCGCCTCTAAACACGCATGCGCGACACAGTATCACAAAAACAATGGCGCCGTTGCTGCTAATGCTACTCACCCTGCTGTCGAGCTTACAACAGAATCTTCTTCTTCTGGAATATCTCCAGGAAGAACAGAGCAATATCGACGACATAGTTCAGCACCTGAATTTGACTGAACCACGAAAATGGACCCGCAGGGCAACCATGTATAAATATTAGTGCGCATGCCCAACATTTCGTCGCTTATTTTTGCTTTGGCACCACAGCGCCACTTACAGGCCTGGCATACATTTTGCAGCGTTTTCATGCATTCGTGTGGACGCTCACATTTATTTTACGTCTCCGTCTTTATGGCAAACGTTTTGGAAAATATCAGCGGTTCGTGTTCGTTTTGACTTCGTGTGGACGGGGCCATAGTCTCTCCAGCGTGTCCTGGGCCTCCCCCTGGTGGGACGTGCCTGGGTCATAGACAATCCAATCATTATAATTGAGAAAGCTTCCTGGAGAGGTGGCGAAACGTCTTCAAATCTTGGAAACCAAGTCCAGTGGATATTTTTTTAATTTTTACGGAATCATTATAAAAAAAAAAAAAAAAAAAAAAAAACATCCTAGAGGCAATTTCCAACTATAGCATTTTAACAGCAGAGATCTACGTTAAAACTATTATGCAAAAAGAACAGGGTAAAAAATGGTTATACTAACAATTGGTTCTAGACTTTAACAGAGGTACACTTGCTAGATATTTATTTTGTTTGTAATGGTACTTCCAACTCTTCTTGATAACTTTCTGTTGTTGCTGTGTAAAGTTCATAGAAAATAAAATGAAGTTGTTGATTCTAATGTGAAAAATACAAAAGGTTCGAGATGCAGGGATACCAATATATCAGGCTGTTGGTTCTGCACTGTTTACAAAAATAAAATAAGTAACATCCCTAATAAACTCCCACCCTGTGCATGAAGCTGCCCCTATAGTGAAGTATAGTAAAGTTTATTACATGGCCCTCGTTTTTTTTTTTGTTGTTGCAGTTTTTAATCCATGGAAATTTTGTATATTATTTCAATATTCATCATGTTCTGTTCTGCTTTTCTTTAAATCCCAGAAAGTCCATTTTAATTAATACATTATTTTGATAGTATGTTGTAAACTAGACCTTATAATAAGGTGTTATGTTTGTACACACTTTTTATGCTTTATTTTGTCTCTTCAACTGTAGTTGAATAATATCGAGGGTTGAAATTTCAACCCTGATGTCTTTCATGTAACCAGATTGCAATTCCCAAACAAAACATTTGGATTAGAAAGCAATGTTTAATTTTTCTTTCGAAATAAATAATATATATATACAGTTGTATCTCATAATCTTCCATATTAGGTAACTAAATAACCTGAAGGTGGGTTTCAATAAGGAAAACATGGTTACCGTTGGTTCTGACTGACTGATCAGAGGATTTTGGGCTCAAATTCTCCAGCGCTGAAAAACTCCGAGATTCAGACATTTTAACTGCAACTTCAGAGCAACCGTTGCATAAAAACACAACCTGCTCCCATATCAGTTCGCCTCTCAGATTCCGCAAACTGCGTGCCCTGGCTGCTTAAAGGCTAACCTCGATATCTCTGCATCTGACTGCTATATCCATAGAAACTACCGGAAAACAGGACGATTGTTTAGCTCAAGGGAATCACTTCCGTTGATACGAAGCACTTCCTGATTCCCTCCAAAATAAAAGCATGTAACGCTGGCAGGTCATGCAAAATTTCTTTTTTTGAAGAAGAAGAATCAAAGCATAACAAGGCATATCAAAGCAATTATACAAAATTGTAAATTGAATATCTTAAGAGTAGAATATGTATAATATAACAAATAGAATCATATAGAGAACCTATATACAATTAGAAAACAAAACTATCAGATCGTAGAACAAAATAATTAAATAAAATGAAAAGAAGAAAAACAAAACACAGAAGGACTCTTGAATTTTAAAGTAAATTCTCAATATATTGCATCATTTATTGGGCTCTAGGGTTTTTACAATGGGTTAGTCCTTATTTTAATAAAAGTATCTCACTCATAAAAATATTGAAAGATGGGGTCATTTATTGAAATCGACATTTATGTATGAAAAATATGGCCAAAAGACCAGTCTTCAAGTTAGCCTGGTTAAAATCCCCAGCAATGATGAAAACACCCTCTGTGTGCAGATTGGAGCTCAGAGATAGCCTGGTATAGAGTCTTCTTGGCCTCTTTAGTGTTTGCACTGGGAGGCACATAAACAGCCGTATTGCTAACAACACTGAACTCTCTGGGCAGATAGAACTGCCTGCAGTTAACAGTCAGAAACTCGATGTCTGGAAAGCAGAAACTAGCGACCGATTTACAGAAGACTGCCATGACTTATACTTATAAAACCTCTCCCGCTGTTGTGGTATTGAAGGATGTAATCAGTTTTAACACACACTAACCATCTTGTTATCACGAAAAAACAACTTTTGTTAATTAACTCGTGTTCTTGGGAAAACCACTGTAGAAAAGTATGGGAGGGACACGGCCGCTCTCAGCTTCCGTAAAAAAGAATCCTCAAACTGGATCATAATAGTTGGCCTGAGGAAAACAAAAAAAATGTGTTTCTCAGAAACGGATGTCAGTGATGGAAACTTGGAGGGGAAATATGGAGCAAAAGCAGGATTGGACTTGAACTTAATACCACATTTTCTGTTACAGGTCTGAAATATGAGTCGGTTAAGAAGCTACAGTACATAGCTGCACTGAATGTGGTAAATTATTTAACCAAAAGTCTGATCTCTTGAGGCACATCAGAGTCCACACAGGAGAGAAGCCTTTTAGCAGCACCGTCTGTAACGCATCTTTTTCTTAAAAGCATGTGTTGGTGCAGCACATCAATACGTAAAGTGGTCAGCGGTTGTGAAGGAAGATGCATGTTACTTCTCATATGAGGAGTCATACTGAAGAACAACCCTTCTCCTGCTGTATTTGTGGAAAAAAGTTTAGCCGTAGAGAAAGCGTGAAGTGACACATGAGACACCACACTGAAAAGAAACCCTCACACTGCTCTGTTTGTGGGCAACAGTTCGGCATGAAGGACAGCCTAACCTATCACATGACTCATCACATCTATCAAAAACCATACAGCTGCTCTGTCTGAAGCAAAACCTTTACTTTAAAAATAACCTTGATGGATCACATGAAAATCCATTCAGAGAAAAGGCCGTTCAACTGCTCCATCTGTGGCGCAGCTTTTAAAAGAAAACAAACTTTAGCAGAACACACAAAAACCAACTGTTTTATGTGTTCTTTAATTAGCGTTAAATTGAGATTTAACGCTAATTTTCCAGTCAGAGCATTCAAAACAGTCCTGGAGTTTCTCCATGGCGCCCTCAGACCACACTCGGACCTCTTTAACTGTTGGTTTAGCCCTAATCAGCTGGGGCTTATATGCAGGAATTAACATCACAGAGAGACGATCTGATAAACTGAGGTGGGGGCGGGGGGCTGCTCTGAATCCATCTTTGATGTTAGAGTAAACCAGGTCTAAAATGTCGAGTTGCAATGTCAACATGTTGATAAAATTAGGGAGCAGTCTTCAAGTTAGCCTGGTTAAAATCCCCAGCAATGATGAAAACACCCTCTGTGTGCAGATTGGAGCTCAGAGATAGCCTGGTATAGAGTCTTCATGGCTTAGTATTTTTATGTGGCAGAATGTAAATCTAATAAGTAAATGTTGAAAATGTTGATTAATTTTGTCTTAAAACAATATATATTTATTGTTAAATTGAATAAATCCTCATTTTGTGCAAAACACCATTATAACATAATTTAAAGATGTATCATGGTCAAATTCCAGCATCTAATCAGTTACTCTGCCTGGCTTCTCTCTGCTCCTGACCAATAGCATTCTCTTTTGCTACAATGGCTCTACTGTATAAAAAAAAAAAAAAAAAAAAAAAAAAAAAAATCTGTAATATTTTAATAAATAAATTTCCTGCTTAATTTCAGGCCATATTGTCACACAATTAATAAATAAATTGAGATTTAACGCTAATTTTCCAGTCAGAGCATTCAAAACAGTCCTGGAGTTTCTCCATGGCGCCTTCAGACCACACTCTGACCTCTTTAACTGTTGGCCATATTGTCACACAATTAATAAATAAATTGAGATTTAACGCAAATTTTCTATTTAAAGATAGAAACATCCAGACTATTTGATTGTATATACATGTTTATTTATGTGCAGGAGGTGTTTTCAGTGACATGTTAATCCTGTTTTCTGTGTCTTATTCATGTATTGAACAGTGGTAATTTTAGCCCTCAAAACCAACCCAGCTCTCATTGCTAATGTTCTTCCCTCCAGTGGGACCTTTGATTGAAATCGGAAATGTGTTTGACATTCAAAGAAAATTGCTAGAAACTAGGAACAGATGTTTCCATTTGCTCGTTTGTTACACTTCCTATGAATAATAGTCATTTAGAGCTGATCTCATTAATAATGTGCACTGCAAAAAGATTCATGTAGTGTATTAAACAACAAAGTAGAATTTAAACAAAGATTTATCTATTTTATGTAAGATTCACCCTTAAAACTAGTTATAATCACACTGTGAAATTCCTGTTTAAAGGGAGCTTTTCCTCTCCACTGTCGCTACATGCATGCTTAGTGTGAGAGATTGGTTTGTGTCAATGAGTCGATGCAATCATCTGGTTTTTCGTTAGATAGAAAACTTTGAATCAATTTGACTGGATGATCTATTGTACAGTAAAGTACCTTGAGATGACATGTGTTGTGAATTGGCATGATATAAAAAAACTAATTTAAATATTATCCTTAATTTCTTTTAATACATTTTTTAAATCCTGGGCAATATTTTGAAGGTAGTTTTAGATGTTCACCTGATAAAGTGTTCACAAGGGTGGATGTGCTATTGATAATAGTTTCCTGTCCAACCTTCATCATCATAAATTGATATCTAAACTTACAGATGAGAACAAATGCAGTCTCGATGTGATCAAACAACACAAAATAGGCCTTCAAGTCTCTGAAAAAAAAAAATTTAATTTGATTTAGTATTGAAATTAAGGGGGGATTTGTCATTAAATAATTTTATTCTATAGTACTTTTTTTCTATAGTTGTGTTAGATAGCTGTTGTTTTTCTATTTTCCTTCCATTTATACCTAATAACCCTTTTTCCTGTTAACAACTACAAAAAATGCTTTCCCCATATTTGAGAGGTCTCACTTCATTCTTCTGTACAACTTTAAGCACTTAGACTTCTGTGAAGTTTTTTTTATTCAGTAGTTTCCCCCTTAAAGGACAATAAAGGTTTTCTTATAAAACATTTTCTTTACATGTATTCAGTATTTTTGTGGTCAGTATTAACTGGTGTTCCTTTTTCTCACCACCAGATGGCAGTTAAGGCTTATTGTATAAAACAAGCACTAAACATCAGTTTCTTGCAATGGCTTTAAAAAAGACCGAAAAACTATAAAATATGAGTTTGGAAAACCATGCAGTTATACAATAAAGTCTGTTCAGAAGCCTGTGTTAAAAATCAGCTGTCAACATATTGACATCTTTGATTGTTTTTGTTTTACTTCAGCTCTTTTTCATATTTTATAATAATGTAATAATTTTAAATGCTGGTTCTTTAACTGCTAATGGCCCTTTGTATTGAAAATCTTTCTTAAAAAAAAAATTCTTTTTTATTTCTTTTAGTTTTTTTGTATTTCTCTTGGTTTTTACTATTTCTATTTACACAATTTTTCCCCAAAAGATTGTTAAAATCCTTTTTTTTATGTGCTCTTAGTGCTCTTTATAAAATTCAATGTTTTACATGAATTATTCTTATAAAAATTAAAAAGTAAATTGAAGAGCACATACATACCATGCTTAATAAAGATACTAAAATTCGTTGCTTGTATAAATTAAGGAATTCAAAAAGTTTCTCTCTTTTTTATTCATATTTTTATTTGATCTCAAACAGATAAAAAGGGATTTATCTAAACATAGAGAGCTTCAATAGATTTTTAAACTGCTACTCCTTTTTTTAAATTTAATATTGAATCAAGATTATGGATAAAGTATTTATCTGTTCAGAATAAATCTGATTAGGGGCGGCCAGTGCTAATTGAGAATGTGGGATTGGCATGAGATTATAGCAGAAATGGTGGCAGTTATACTAAGCTTAATGGGTAGAGGAGGTTAAACCAGACAAGGTGCTGGTCTGATTCCAAAGCAGTTTTAGAAAATATTCATGTGGAGAAAAAGAAAATGTAGAACATGTACTGATGAAATGTAAAATGTATGAACATGAAAGGGAAAAATTGAGAAGAATGGTTGGAAGGACATGCAAACAATGGAGTCTTAAAGGAATATTGGGAAATGAATGAAATATAAAGGATATTCACTAATTAAGGAAAGCATTGTTTATTTATCTATAGAATACAAAATAAAAAAAATAGAATTTGATTTAATGTTGCTACACACTCATGTACAGTATGTGGCGGTGTGCACCTTAAAGTTGCTTGCGATCTCTCGTAATAGAAAAAAAAGAAGATTGTGGAGCTTTTATTTTGAAGGCCATTATTCCCTAACTGACGCGATCTGTCAACCGCAGAACCCATGGAAAGAAAACCTTTTTTACTTTTCTCTAGGCGAAGTTTCTATATTGATTTTAGCTTCAGCGAATCACGCAAACCTTTATGAAAATGGTCGTGGTTTTTGACTTCTTTGGGATATAATAAGATATAAACTTTGATGTTAAAGTCCTACCGGAAGCAGCAGAAGCTATTATTGTTAGCTCATTCTGTTAGCATTAAGCAAACAATCGGCACTGAAGATGAGAGAAAATCAAATACGGAGCATAATGGAAACGGGTGGTGTTTATCTGCTGGAGTATAAGGAGAGAAAACTTTCTTCTCTAAACGTGTGAAAACATTAGAAGGTCCCTGAGTTCGAGGGAAGACAGCAGAGATGGAAGAACCAGCACAGAGTCAGCAGATGGGCTCCTCTTTTCAAGGTGATAATCTGCTTTTCCCAGCTCTGGTTAAAAAAAAAAAAAAAAAAAAAAAAAAAAAAAACGTCTTAATATCCACGCGTCACATTACATTATTAAGTAAATTATTTGTTTAATTTATTTGCTTTTTTTTTTGGTGCATAAACCTGGACACTAAGATGGAATATATGAGAAAACAGTCTTTCAATTAGAAAAATATGAACCAAGTCATCCTTATGGCCATGTTAGTAAGCTCCTGTATACTTACTTAATTTTTAGTTTTTGCTTCTCTGGATGTATTAGTAGAACAAAACTCCATACCTGTAGGTGGCGGTAGTGCTACGAAATGTTGATCTTCTTCTTCGTTAGATTGGCGGATTGCAAACAACTCACAAGTGAACACCGCCACCTATTGTACATGAGTGTGTAGCTCTATAGTTCCATCTGTTATATTTTTTAATTTGTGTTATGTAAAAATAAAAACAATGCTTTATTAATAACCACATTTTACTCCCTATCTCCATCTGTCCCTAAAATTTGACTTAATTAATTAATTTATTTGACAGGGACAGTGTACATTAAAAAGCATTCCTGCAAATGCACCAGAATTAGCCAAAAGGCTATTTTTGGACAGATCTTAAAATTGTCTACCTAAAAAAACACAACACTTAGCATTCTACAATGAAAAATACAAATCTAAAATTAAATAAAAACAGCTATTTTTTTTTAACCCTATATAATCTTCCTTTCTCATCTTCATTCCATATTTTTTTTGCCATAATTCTGTTTCTTTCTTTTTAATTATTGATTTACCTTCCCCTTTCCCAAATGGATCTTCTTCTTGTGAGGTTTTATGGTAAACCACCATAAAGTAGTTAAAAGTGCATTAGGTACTTTTTTTCTGCTTTCTGTTGGTAAATATTTGAGGTATTTTTATTGTTTTATGGTTGTATTTAAATTAACTTTGGTGAATATTCTAAGGGACAATGCAATGAAAATACAGATAAACACAGTGAGATCATATTCTGAGGCGGGGTCAGCGTAAGGGTGCCACGGGGCTTCCGGTGTCCAGGCTACCATCACCGCGAGGGTGTAACTTTGTGATAAAAGTTGGTGGGGACACTCGGGTGGTGGCTAATGGACCTACAGTTAGACTTTTATTAGGCTAATTTTCCAAAAATGAGCTTAAACATCTATTTGTTGAACGCTTTCCTATTTTTGAGAACACAAGAACACAACACACTGATATTTATATCTATAGATTTAAGAGAGACCGATTCCAATGCCAAAATCGATATCATGCATCCCTAGAAGTACAATTTCAATTCCATCCGGAACAAAATTGGATATGCTGCATTTAAAATATAGCATAGCATATTTTCTTCTAGTAGAGTTTCTGGTAAGATATATTTTATTGCATGTTGCATATCCCAGTAAATCTGTTTCACCTTTAAATCTGCAGCTCTCCCTACTTCTCTCAGTGCTCTGTTTAAAAAGATTTATGAACCTATGTACTAATATGATGTGGCCAGAAACAAAATTTCCAGATATGTAGAAGCTCTGGTGTCTGATTCTGTCTGTACAATAAAAAAACATCTTAACCTGTAACTGTGAGTCATGGTCCTCTGAGAAGCCAAGATTTTTTTTAACTAGTCAAGAAGAAGAAATAAAGTTTTCTCAAGCTTCTTATGTAGAATACCAACTTGTCTAAACTTAAAATCTGTTGCCTTTTTTAGCTGAAAAAGCTCTGTACGTCTAACGAACTGATTTCTTGGTGGCATCTCTAATTTTTTAACCAACCTGTCTCCTAACTTTTACTTAATGATCGAAGTAGCTGCTGGTTAATAATCACTGAGTGCTGCTGTATGTCTCTCCTCCAACCACGTAGCTACTCTCTAAGCAGTGAAATGCGACCACATATCAGATGTCTCAAAGCGACAGATCCGATGATGTTAGACCGAGATGCGGGACATGCGAGCAGCATAGGGTGGCCAGATGTCCGGCTTTAGGGCGGACAGTCAGGATTTTCATTGCACTGTCCGGCGTCCGGCGCTGCACCCAGCCGGACGTGTATTTGTCCTCCTTTACCCCCAGATTCCACATACTCCGTCAGCACTCCGCCCCGCTCACGTACGGAGTACTTGTCTGTCATGTAAATCAATGAGAGCTGTTCCACATCCTCCGCTCGTCACCGCCCACGTACGTCTTCTCCGTCCTTCACCGTCAAAATACGGAGCTGAGCTATTTTTTGCTCCCCTCCGGTCCGTGCAGATCAAGACCCGCTATTGCAATCGCACCAAACAGAAAAAAGAATGTAGAGAAGACCCGGTTTGTCAAATTAAATTATAGTAAAAACAGATCGGTATCTAGAAATTAGAGCATAGTTTGTATATATTCCCAAAAACTAAGAGCAATTAATTAAATAATTGGATGCAGACTATTGGTGCTTCAACAGACTAGGAAGAAGTTGTGAGATTCTAGAGTGAATCTCACAACTTTAAAAGAAAATTCTTATTGCAGGAATGGATGAAGAGATGATGAGTTTGGAAGCAGAGAATAAACAGAGTTCATACAAACTATGTATGATCCTAGTTATCCCTGTTACAAAAATCGGCAACAGAAAGAAAATATTTGGGCAGAAACTGAACATCTGCTGGATGATGATGGGGATTTTTTTAATATGTCAGATTCAATTAAGCGTTCACAGGTTTTATACAGGAATGAGGAACTCTAATTTAATGCTCTTTTAATGCTATTAGAAATAATTTTAATGCCATCAACAAGTATCATGTACACAAGTTATTAGTTTACATGAAATAAGGAGCTGTAAGCACAGTTCCATGACTCAAGTTTATATATATATATATATATATATATATATATATAGATAGATAGATAGATAGATAGATAGATAGATATGGATAGATAGATAGATAGATAGATAGATATGGATAGATAGATAGAGAACATGGTGAAATCATCTTTACTCTCGACAGGCTGCAGCCATGTCATGAATTCCTCTTTTCCAGCCACTTTTTGCAGTTTGCATCGTCCTATTCTCTAGCTCTTTCTCGAGCTTCTTTTCCAAACAACTGCTTTATGATCAATTGCAGCAGTTCTGCGCAAATTAATTGTGTTAAAAAAATGGTCACTTTTTAAACACCACGATGTATTAAATAAATACAAATGCTGGGAACCAATTCTTTTTTACATTTCTTTAATATTTTGTTCTATTCAGCTACACAAGCATCCTCTTTAAACTACTAAGAATTGTGCTATAAATGTGACTTTACCCGATTCTTATGTACACCTTAGTAATTTATTGATATGCCGCACAATGTCCTCCTTTTTGGTGCTATAGAAATGGCCACCCTAGAGCAGCAGGAGAGGGAACATGCAGCCACCTTGAGCTGCATTATCCTAGAATCCCCTGAAAAAGGTATATAAAACTAGACTTTATTAGCAATCACAATGTTTCACACACAAAACCCTGCAAAATGTCCTAGATGTTGTAAAACCTTGTCTGACAAAGTCTTCAAATACTAATAGAAAGTTACAAAGAAATGATGTCACAATATCACTTGCTGATAAAATAAAATAATTTATAAATAACAAGTTAAGAGCATCTAGCAGGTATTTTGTTGTGATTTTTATAGTACCTGAAAATTTATAGAAACAGAGGACCAACCTGAGGCAACGCCTCACAACAAAGCTTTCACTTTGCAAAAACAGCCTCCCCCACTAAATTCAGAAAGCTTTAAATAAAGGCTGAATAATATTTCAAAATTTAAATAAAACATTGCTATATAAAAAGATAAAATGGTATTGAAACACTTACAAATACTTAAAAAAATTAACCACAGGCAGTTTTAGGTGCTGCTAAAAATGAAATTTAAGTGCATGTTTTTTTCTTGATTTGAGTAGTTAAAATAATTTGCCAAAGGGATACATGAACCTTTGTTTAAAATAAGAAAAAAACAAACTGCATTTAATCTATATCTTATTTTACTGTATGGGCAGAAATACTCACTCACTTGGCATATCATATTTTATACATACTCAAACTGAGGGCGAATAAACTTATTTTAATACTTTTTTACTCATTTTAAATCAGTTTTTGCCGTGCAATTCCTTAGACATAATTACTCCATATGCTTAAACAAAAACTATTCAAACTTGGTAAAATAATGTGATATACATCAAGTATCTGTCCTTATAGTTTTTTTGGCAATACTTTTTGGGCCTAAATAGAATTCCTGCACTAGTCAGAAAGAGCAGACATAAATAGACTTGAGCGCCATCTGCCAGCAGTATTATGGAACTATCTAGACACAGCTAATTAATGGAGCCGGTAAGTCCTCCAATGCCATGCGTTGAAGCAAAGGCAAGGCAGGGTTAGATGCCAACCTTTATAAATTAAATAAATTAATCTACAGCAACTACCCAGAGCAACATCACAGAAACAGAAAATGCCTATCCCTAACAAACCAGGTGACACAGCATCAAGCTAAGAAATATTTGAATTAAATAAATAATTAAAACATCATTGGCTAAAACATTTCCATTTGGATTAAGGCAAATAAAATAGCATAAAGGCCATTTTCCAGTAAGTGCATTGTTGAGACCTTATTTGAATATTATCTTGAGAAGGCTTCTGGTGTCTAGCAGCTTTGTTTATTTAAATCAGTCAGTCTATCTATTTATGACGTGATTTGTATGTAGACTGTAGAGACCAAGTATAGCTATATAATCAGTAGGATAAGTACTACTGAGCTCTTACCTATCCATCAACTTCACAGCGATATCAAAAAGGCCTATGCGGCTTTAGCCCTGCCTAAAGGAAAAACAAAGTTTACACCTTATTCTGAGTGCTATTTAAGGCTTGTCCAGCTTGAAAACTTTTTTTTTTGCATTATTTTAACCCTGCTGGGAGTTCTACGCTAGCTCGCCTCCATTGGTTCAGCTTGTTTACCAACTATGCGCATGTACATTATTGTACCTCCAGTCAACAGGTGTTATTTTTATAACCAACAAATTGAGCAAAAACTAAAATAACACACCAAAAACAAATACTACAGCAGCAGGATGTGGTAATGCAACCAGAGGAAGATATTGCTGTAAATATTTTAAAAAGTAATAGAATGAGACTAGGTCCCTCTGAAGCTGTAAAATGAAATGTATTATTTTAACTCATATCATCTCTCACACATTACAGCTTTTTTAGTCACGATATAACTATTCATATCTGGTCTTTGTTTCTATTTCCTGTAGATGTCAAGAATCGATGTCCCAAATGGGATCAGGAGGACTTAAAGCCACTGGTTATCAAAGAGGAACAGGATGATTCTGAGATCATTGAATTTATATTCAGTCCTGTTCCTGTCAAGATGGACGATGATGAAGAGAAACCTCGGCTTTCAGAGCTTCATAAGACTCAGACTGAGGTGAACACAGACTCTGCGGGTGAAGAATCAGATGAGCACAGAGCCTCAGATTCTTCAGAGACGGACGTCAGTGATGGAAACTTCGAGGAGAACACGGACCCTCAATCAGTTGTAGACTTTGGACAGATCAACACCTTTCCCGTAGATGATGCAAGATGCGAAACAGGTGAGCAGTTACTCAGGTGTAGTGAATGTGGCAAAACATTTAATCGCAGACGAAATTTGTTAAGACACAGCAGAATCCACACAGGAGTAAAACCCTTCAGCTGTTCGACCTGTAGCAAAGCTTTCATATGGAAAAGGGACCTGACTCAACACATGAGAATACACAGTGAAGAGAAACCTTTCAGTTGCTCTGTCTGTGGGAAACAGTTTAGAAGAAAGGAAAATGTACGTTGTCATATGAGAATTCACACCAGAGGGAAAACCTTCTGCTGCTCCATTTGTGGAGCAAAGTTCTTAAGGAAGGGAACCTTAACTTCTCACATGGTATGTCATAGCGAAGACAAACCTTTCAGCTGTTCTGTGTGTGGACAATCGTTTAAGAGGAAAGAAGATGTAACCCGGCACATGTTACGGCACACTGAAGACAAACCCTTTAGCTGCTCCATATGTGGACAAAAATCTAAAAGGAAAGAGGACCTAAATCGGCACATGGTGTGTCACACTGAAGACAAACCCTTTAGCTGCTCCATCTGCGATCAGAAGTTCAAAAGGAAAGAAGGTGTAACTCATCACATGAAAAGTCACACTGAGGAGAAACCTTTTAGCTGCTCAGTCTGTGGGAAGAAGTTTAAAAGGAGAGAGAGTATGCCACGGCACATGATACTACACACTGAAGAAAAACCATACAGCTGTTCGGTATGCGGGAAAAAGTTTGTTCGTAAAGAAAGTTTGATAAATCACATGTCTCACCATACTTCAGAAAACCCCTACAGCTGCTCTGTCTGTAATAAAGCTTTTACTTTGAAAGTAACTCTGATAAAACATACCCGGTTCCACAGAGAGGACAGACAGTTCAGCTGTTCTGTCTGCAAAGCATCTTTCAAAAAGAAATCCTCCCTGGCTGTTCACGTTAAGATCCACACTGGAGAGAAGCCTTACAGCTGCTCGACCTGCGGCCGGAGCTTCGGTCAGGGCGCATCTCTGAAGCGCCACATGAGACGGCACTCTGAAGAAAAGCCTTTCAGCTGTCCCTATTGTAATGTCAAGTTCAAATGGAAAAGTGCTTGTGTAAAGCATATAAAAAAACATGGAGCTGAATAGCTTATTGGCTTCACATACAAGCTACGGTAAGATTAGATATAAGTCTTGTAAAAAGTTTCATTAGCTGCTCTGCTAGAGCAGATTTGAAAAAAAAAGGTTTGGTGATTTTGCTCCTTCCCCATATTCGTAAATTTAATTACGCATTGAATATTGATTTAAAGTTATTTTAACTTTTGTTTGTTATAGCTAACTGCCTTAAAAGGAGGGAATATGACTCCAATTCATAAAACCAGGAGATTGTTAGAATTGTTTGGTTTCGCCATAGAGTCATGATCTGTCATAGCTTATGTTATAACTAGTCTAATTAGTTCAAAACTAAATTGAATGGAAATGACAGACTATTATTGTTTCTTTTTCACAAAGCAATATTGCTTTTTTCTTAAATATAAAAGGAACGAGGAAGGCACAAAATTGGTGTGGGTTGATGCCTATGAATTGGGACTACAATTTGGTGAAGATACAAATTGCAGCAGACATTGAAGAGAAGCCATTCATCACGGGTAAATAAATAACACTGTTCAGCCGTCACTGATTAATGAACACCAGTGTTGATGTTTAGGCAGCTGCAAGGAGCTGAACTCTTAAAAATGTTTTGTGTTGCTATTGGATATTCTTAAGAAAAGTCTTCTTCTTGGTGAGCATTATTTAGCGTATTTTACATCTGAAATAAACACTTCATCTCTGATCTCTGCATGTGTAGTATTCATTACAATTGAAGTGTGTAAAATATTGAATCCAAATACATTTGTATGATTTAGCTTTATATTGAATAATAATAAAACAGAACTTGTAAATAATGAAGATGGTCTAATTTCTATTTTGTGATCATATTGATCCAATTTAAACTTAATATAATTTCTCAAAATAAGTGCTATGTTACCATTATTATTCTTTGAAGTTACTTCCTTTTGATTTATTGCAGTCAGGGGTCATTTGATTAAAACAATTTTTCTTCTATAAACATGTTTTTTATATGAATAGTGTATTTTATATTATCTTGCAGTAAAATCATTTGCTTAGTTTATTAAGGCTTATTCCTTAAAACAAATTAAAATTGAAGAATCAACGGAGAAAGGACATCACTCCATATAGATTATTATTGAAATTGAAAGACGTAATCATTTAGCTTTATTTAGAAGCCTCTGTTATTTTATGCAAGGTCTTTGTAAAACAACTTTCGTACCCGGTTCGATCCCCACATCCTGGGTCCCTGAGCAAGACCTTTAACCCCACACTGCTCCCCGGGTGCCACACCATGGCAGCCCGCTGCTCCCCAAGGGGATGGGTTAAATGCATAGAGTAAATTTCCCCATTGTGGGGCAATAAAGGGATTTACTTTACACAATTCCTTCCACTAAAAGGCATACAATAGTGCCTGTAACAGTTTTACACTGGCTGTAAACAGAAGATAAAGTTCAATTTCTAATACTGACAGACCTATGACAGTTCAGCATTGCTTTTAGGAGCTAAACAATCGCTCTTCATCAGGGACTACTAAGACTAAGACTACTGTTTCCCGCTAAGCGAGTTGCTCAAATATTCCATGTTCCTGGTCCTAGTTACTTCCCAACAGCCAGCGCTGTTCATATAGCACTATTCACTTATTGCGGCGATCACAGATACACATCCACCATAGCTTAGAAGAAACGGCAGTACAAAGCTTCTTGCTTAGGACCTTAGTTAATGTAAGAAAATATGATCGATTCCCTTAAATTGTTTTCAATCAAAAAGGGCGAGGTAAATATGCGGCCTTAGAAAACCTTTTGGTACAGGTTGATTTTAGTCTTCCAGTCTGCATGTGTGCTACCGGTTTCCAGGTGGTAAGTTACATTACTTCTGCAGATGTCTTTAATGACAGCAGTTTTTTGCTCAGCTGCATCAGCGTTTGCTGTAGTGTTGCGCCGATGCCATTTTTTTCCCCAATACGTGATACCTGGCTGTGCAGTATTGGCTGATAAAGATATCATACCGATACTATCTGTTTGAAATTGATGTTTGTGTATATATATATGAAGAACTGCATACTACTTGGATGTAAAATAATAGCCATCATGGCTTATCAAGCTGCTGCCTACCTTTGTGAAGCAGGAAAAAGACTAATACAAAGTGAATCCAGTAGAATTTTTTATTGCCGACCTGGAATGGGTGACAATAGTTAAATAACTTTTGGCTCTCAAAATCGTATCGGTGCCCTATTTTTGGTACTTGCTGATACTGATACCACCATTGTATCTGGGCCTACCCGATACTGGTAAAGGTATCGGTGCAACACTATTTGCTAACAAGAATATTTTTAAATAAACACTGATTATTGCGTTTCCCTTATAAACCTTTTAAACTTGGACTGAGTGATGATTCGTGCGGTGAAAAAAGTCCTTACTCAAACGGGCATTTAAAATTTAGGCATCTGAGACGATGTATAAACTGAAGTCAGTGCATTTTCCTTTTCCACAGATTATTTATCTTGGTTATCTTCCCTCAACAATAGTTTATATTCCTCTACTCTGTATTTACAAACAATAGTAAAATAATGATCATCATTAGTGTTGCACCGATACTGATACCAGTATCGGACGGGGCCCCGATACTGCCCTAAAATGGTGGTATCGGTATCGGCGAGTACCAACAAATAGGGCACCGATACCATTTTGAGAGCCATAAGTTTATTCAACTATTGTCACCCACTCCTGGTAGGTAATAAAAAGTTCTACTGGATTCCCTTTGTATTAGATTTTCTCCTGCTTCACAAAGGTAGGCAGCAGCTTGACAAAGCCATGATGGTAATTATTTTACATTATTATGGTATCGGTATCGGCCTATACTACACAGCCTGGTATCGGTATCTGGGCCAAAAAATGGCATCGGCGCAACACTAATCATCATCAGCAAGTTTTTTGTTTTTCTTTAACAGCAGAACTTAAAAGTCAACAGACCAACTTTAATTTGAGAAAGTGAGACTTGAGAAAATTGTGCAAGTTATTTAAATATAATTTTAGCTCCAAATTTCAACATCATAAGCAGTTAAGAATGTTGTGCAATTAGGTTCATTTTATTGTTAATATAGATTAACTTAAAAATTTGAATTTCTTTGACTTTTATTTTAAAAATATCCACAATTAATAGATATTTTAGATAAGTGTGACTAGTGCCTACAAGCCTTTAATGAGTTTTGTTAACATTTATTAACTTAATTTAGAATTAAATGTGGGTATTAAACCAGTTGTGAACCTGTGTTTTGTTTTAACACACTTAAACATTTATAACTGCTAATGGTAATTATTAATCAGTAACAAAACCTCAAATGTATTTATACAATCAAGTTGTTAACTAAAAAGAAATGATTAATCACCAACCAAGAGATGCCAGATCACTTGTAAAAAAAAAAAAAAAGCACAGACACATCTACTTTATACTAAAACGGATTAAAATGTAATTATTCCTGTTACAATAAATTATTCTGTTGAATACCACTCAGCTAAAATACCAAGGAAGAAAAAAATGCAAAACAGGGTCAGCAGAGTGCTGAATTTGGATTGCTGCAATTCTGAGAGAGTTAAACAAATTATCAAGCTTAGAGCAACAAGAGGCTAACAGCTAGGGGTGCATGGTATTTATTGGACAGATAAAGTATTGACCGATTTTACTGAATTTTTTATCAGCTTGTTACTTACATTTTTCCGATTAAAAATAGCCGATAAATCTATTTAATTTGGTGCGATTTTTATTCATGTTGAGCAGCCCCAAAGCGGAGTTTTGCACTTCATACTACCAGGACCTAAGTGTGGCTCATTCATTAGCTGAATCTATATTGGTATCGGTCATGAAAAGCAGAGAGATACCTGTATCAGTTGTAACCTTGATGAAACTAAAGTTGGAACAGAGAAATATTGTATTGATCCCCTTTATTATGTTCCAAAAGAGCTGTTATGTTGGGTGAAATTTCAATAACAGGTTGCTGTAAAGGTTTTTCTATTTTTAGAAAGCCTTTTTTTTAACTAACATCTATAGTTATGATCGGTTCTAAACTGTTTCGGTGGGTGACCGCCCCATGATGGTGGGGTCTACTTATCTCTTGCAACTTTGTTTAAACTTTTTTTCCCTTTCCATATTGGAAGCCTCTATGACCTTCCTTACAATGCCTGGGCATGCTCCTGATAAGGTGGCTAATGGTCTCCTGAGGGATCTCCTCCCGATTTCCTCCCCGACCTGGACTAAAGCATCCACCAACTCCTGGACAGTCTGTGGTGCAATGTGATGGTGGATTGATCGAGAAATGATGTCCCAGATGTGCTCAGTCAGATTCAGGCCTGGGCAACCGATGGGCCAGTCCATAGTTTCAATGCCTTCATCTTGCTGGAACTGCTTACAAATTCCATGCACAGGAGGACTAGCGTTGGCCTGCATTAGGAGGAACCCAGGGCCAACCACACCAGCATATGGTCTCACAAGGCATCTAACAAACTCAGTACCTCATGACAAACATACTACCTCTGGAGAGCACATGTAGGGCTGTGCGGCCCTCCAAAGAAATGGAGGGCAGCATACCCCACACCATTACTAACCCAGTACCAACTGGTCATGCTGATGGCTGTTGCAGGCAGCAGAATGCTCTCCACTGTGTCTCTAGACCCTGTCACGTCTGTCACGTGCTCAGTGTGAACCTGATTTAATCACAGGGCACCAATGGCGAATTTGCGTATCAGGGTATCCTGCAGGGTGTTGGGCTCTGAGTACATTCCCCATCTATGGATGTTGGGCCCTTATACTATCCTCATGGAGTCCGTTTCTAACCGTTTGTGCACATGCATATTTGTGGCCTGCTAGAGGTAATTTTTCAGGGCTCTGACAGTACTCCTTCCTGTTCCTCCTTGCAAAAAGGCCGAGGTTGTGGTCCTGCTGCTGATGTTGGGCCCTCATACCACCCTCATGGAGTCGGTTTCTAACTGGTTGTGCACATGCACATTTGTGGCCCGCTGGAAGTAATTGTTCAGGGTTCTGGCAGTGCTCCTCCTCTTTTTCCTTGCAAAAAGGCAGAGGTAGTGGTCCTGCTGCTGGGTTGTTGCCCTCCTATGGCCTCCTTCACATCTCCTGGTGTACTGGCCTTTCTCCTGGGAGCTCGTCCAGCCGCTGCACACTATGCTGACAGACACAGCTCTCATTGATGTGCCATCCTGGATCATCTGCAATACCTGAGCCACTTTTTTGGGTTGTAGAGTTTGTCTCATGCTACCATGAGTGTGAACGCATCACCAACATTAAAAAGTGACCCAAACATCAGCCAGAAAGCATAGGTAATGAAAAGGGGACTGTGGTGCCCACTTGCAGAACCACTCCTTTATTTAGTGTGTCTTGATTTCCATCTGTTGTATAATCCATTTGCACAACAGCATGTGAATTTGTCAATCAATGTCAGTCTAGAAAAGGGATTCAAAGTGTGATAAGAATATTACATCCTGCAAGACATTTGAGTGGAAATTGATTGCTAAGGCCATCTGTGTTTGTGTTTCCTGTAGGCAACCCGCAGCTTAGGCTGATAAAAATGGAGCTTCCTGCTGAGGAGCAGAACCTGAGGCCCAGCCTGGACCAGAAGGACCTAAAACTCCCACGGATTAAAGAGGAAGAGCACAATGCTGAGGTCACGCAGTTCATATTCAATCCTGTATCTGTTAAGAGTGAAGATGATGAAGAGAAACCTCAGCTCTCAAAGCTCCATCACAAACAGCCTGACAAAAACAGACTCTCTACCGGACAGGAAGACATTTTACGATCAAATAACGTAGATGAAGCTATTGACTCTTCAGACACTGATGTCAGTGATGGTAATTGGGAGGAGAGCAGTGAAGTTCAGTCAGGTTTGGGCTCCATAGAAACTAGAACTGGTGATCTAAGATGTATGAGAGGTGAGGTGTTACACAGCTGCAAAGAATGTGGTAAAATATTTAGCCACAGAAGAAATTTGTTAAGACATAACATAATCCACACAGGAACAAAACCCTTCAACTGCTCCATCTGTAGCAAAGCTTTCATATGGAAGGGGGGTTTTGTGCAACACATGAGAACACATAGTGAAGAGAAACCTTTCAGCTGCTCCACCTGTGGAAGAAGTTTCAAGAACAAGGAGAATCTGAATCGACACATGAAAGTCCACACTACAGAGAGACCTTTCAGCTGCTCAGACTGTGGAAAACAGTTCAAAAGCCAGGAAACTGTAACTTCCCACATGAGAAGTCACACAAAAGAAAAACCTTTTAGCTGCTCCATCTGTGGAAAAAAGTTTAAAAGAAAAGCTAGTGTACAGCAGCACACAAAAAGTCACACTGAGGAAAAACCTTTCAGCTGCTCAGTCTGTGGGAAAAAGTTCAAGCGGAGTGATAGTGTACCCCGGCACATGATACTACACACTGAAGACAAACCTTTCAGCTGCTCAGTATGTGGGAAAAAGTTTGTTCGAAAAGAAAGTTTGGTAAATCACATGTCTCACCACACATCAGAAAAACCCTACAGCTGCTCAGTCTGTAATAAAGCTTTTACCTCAAAAGTTACTCTGATAAAACACACCCGGTTCCACAGAGAGGACAGACAATTTAGCTGTTCTGTTTGTAAAGCCTCTTTCAAAGAAAGATCCTCCCTGGCTGTTCACATTAAGATTCACACTGGAGAGAAGCCTTTCAGCTGCTCAACCTGTGGCCGTAGCTTTGGTCAAAGCTCAACTCTGAAGCGCCACATGAGACGACACACTGAAGAAAAACCTTTCAGCTGTCCCTATTGTAATGTCAAGTTCAAATGGAAAAATGCTTGTGTAAAGCATATAAAAAAACATGGAGCTGAATAGCTTTTTGGCTTCACATACAAGCTACGGTAAGATTAGATATAAGTCTGTTAAAAAGTTTCATCAGCTGCTCTGTTACAGCAGATTTTGAAGGAGAAAATTTGAAGTAATTTTGCTCCCTCTCTGTTATTTTATAATTTTCATTTTTCCTTTTATGTTAGTCATCGCTAACTACCTGAAAATTAGGTCATATTTGAGAGATTTGAAAGAGATTTGTTTGATTTTACGATAGAATCATGATCTGTCAAAGCTTATAACTAGCCCAATCAGATAAAAACTAAATTGAAAGGAAAAGACAGAATATATTGTTACTTTGTCACAAATCAATATAGCTTATAATTAGGTTATAGGCAGGTTTTGATCTTGGCACGACAAATGCAAAACTTAAGTTGATTGTACGAATCAGGATATTTTTTTTTATTATTACGACAGGAACTAGGAAGGAACAACAATGGTGTGGGTGGAAGCCTATGAATTGGGACACATTGCAGCAGAAATAGGAGTGAAGTATTTCATAACCAGTAAATAAATAAAAATGTTCAGCTGTCATTGATTAAAGGACATCAGTGTCTGTTCAGGCAGCTGCAAGGAGCTGAACTCCTTAAAAGTTGTTTGTGGCAGTTCCTTTAAGAGACGGAAAATATGGAGCCAGAAAATACATTGTTTAATTTTAACTTTCTAAAGAGAAGTCAGCTTGATGAGCGTTATTTACCTGATTATACATCTGAAATAAACTCCACTGATCTCTGTATATGTGGCATTAGTTTTAATTGAAGTGAGTAAAATACTGAAGGCAACATTTGTTCGTGTAACTTAGTTTAAAATTGCATGAAGATTAAAAATATATATAATTAAGAATAAGTTTATATTTTGTGATTGCACTTACCTTACTGTCATTTATCTTTTTTCCCCCCAGAAAAATAAGTTAATCTGGATTTGGACTCATTGAATTTAAAATATTTTCATTCTACACACATTTCTTTTGTTTTATTGTTGTATATTTGATGTTATCTTGCAGTATTCTAGTATTCCAATTAAACAATTTTCACATTAACGAACCAATAGGATGATCGTATTACTTCTGATAGATTTTTGTGAAGAAGAAAAGAAAAAAAAAAACAATTTTAACAAGTGTTTCATGTTCAATCAACTGAATTTCCCCCAGGTGGAGGTCTAATAAAGGTGTTCAAAACACCTACTTCTCAGCTACTCCTTTACTGTAGGTCATAGAAAAGGGTGTGAATACTTATGTGCCTATTATGTTTGCACTGTTTGTAAAGTCTTAAAGAAAAATCTTATATATTGCTTTTGTTTGTCATTATTTGACCTTTGTCTTTTTTTAAGATGATGATTAAGTTTGTAAAAAATAAATAAAAGCAACTTAAAATTAAGGGGTAATAATATTTTCTGGTGGCACTGAGGAGCTGATTGAAAAAATGAAATCTTTAAATAAAAATTATATATTATACAGTTGGGTCATTGGTAGTTATGGTCTTAGATGGACCACTGTTATACTTACTGGCTCTCTCTGGGCACTCAAAGGGCTTTCTGCATATGAAAAACCAGAAGGTTAGATTTCATAGGTTTCTATCCTGCTCCCAATAACTGCTTGAGATGGGTTCCAAACCCCTGGCATCACTGTAGCAAAGGTAGGTATAGAAAATGGTGTCAGAGTCTTTGACCTGCTTTCTGTTTGCTTTTGGAAATGGATGAAAGTTAGATCATAAAAGTTATGTATGTATGTATGTATATATATATAAATGACCTTATTTAAGCTTTTCAGTACTGAAATCCAACCTTACAGAGGTACAGCTGCTAACATTCAGTTTGGTTATCAAATATATTCAAATTATAAACTGCATTACTTTAGGGTAAAATTATCACTGAAACATTTCCTTTCTTTTGGAAATACATTTTTTTTATATTTTTTTTTAGAGGTAAACAGTGATTATACCATTTGTATCACAGAGGGTTTAAAGACACGCACATTTCTTTGTTTTATTATTATTATTAACTATGATAAGATTGTCCTGAAACGATACCATAATATCGTTAGAAGTATAATTTTAGAATTAGTATTATCTTAGAAGTATTATTTTCTCCAGTTCTTTTTCTCAAGCTTGATTTAACTATGATGAAGCTTTTATTTTGAAGGACAATGATCTCACCAGCGGAAGTGATTATCTTCTAACAGTTGGAGCTGGTAGTTTTAAAAAATATAATTGTTTACCCAGTTTGACGTTTCAACCTTATGTTATTTTGTGTTCCGTAAAGGAAGAGCAGTGCGGTTTTTGGCATCACGTATGAATAATTATTATTCGTTCATATTAGATTTCTGTGCGGAGCATCAGACGAGCTTAAGGTTAGCTTAGCTCGTTAGCATCAGCCTTCAGTCATCTGTAGGGAACACAGTAATCACTGTCAGTAAAGTATGTTGTTTCTGGAGGAGTTAAAGGGGAGGAACTTTGCTCCTGTGATTGTGGAATAAACCATTAGGAGGAAACAAAGTGCCAGATGGAGGAACACAGTGAGGAGATTGACTCCCATGGTAACCATCCTTTTTCCTTAAACTGTCAGCAAATTATGATTTAAAATGTCAAATAAGAAAGCCTAAAACACAAGACAAAAGTAAATCAAAGCAATATTATACTTTTTCTTATAATTACTAGCACATAAATCTACTTATCTGAATATGCAGTGTATTTAAAGGATCTGGATGTGAAAAATCAGACTTTTATCTTCATTTATAAGTGTTAAGGTAATAAAAAATTTACAGACGTAAAATTTTATCCCTCATTGTTAAAAGTAGATTGAGCATAAACTTAAGAAAGATTGCACATATTTGTGGAGGATTTCCTGGTTTATCATCAGCTATCAGTCAAACAGAAGAACACAATCATAAAAAATAAAACACTCTCCTGTAGTAAATAAAGAGTGAATGTTAATTCTAATTTGAAAAACCTTATTTAATTATTAAACCTGTTCAGATTTTGCATATGTCGTTTGAGAAATATAACCACATGAATACAAAAACTAGTTAAACATCCTTTGACCAGCCCTGTGGATTTACCTGTAATTTTCTGTAATCTGGAAGTAAATAGTAGTAATAGTAGTAGTAATAGTAGTTTCATTTCTAAAAAAAAAAAAAAAAAATTATTAGCATATATGAACTTAAATTATTTTGAGTTGATTATCAGGCATCATAATCAGGTTAAAAGACCCAAATATATATCAGAATAGAGAAAATACAAAGTTTACAGACAAATTTGTTAAATAAGTTGCAATGTGTTTTTTTTATTTTTTTTTTTACTTCTTTCATTATAAAATATTTTTAAAAACTAACTGTAAAAGAAAATATATGGCATGATTTAAGGAAATTGATATGAAATGGTTTTAAGAGGAACACAATGTTTGTATGCATGAAACAGGAAATTTGTGAATTTCCTAATAACGGGATCACTTCTGCAAGACAGGGTCATTTTCTTTTAAAGCTTGTCAACAAATACTATCCAATATCCGTATTGTGAAGAAAACAGGTGTAAACAGAACAGTCTACCTGGGAGATTTGGATGACCATAAACTGTAGGTCTGGTTTTATTGTTTTCAGCATAAAGTCTAGTGACCATTGTTTTATTTATTAGTAGATGGAAAGATAAAAAGAAAAAAACAGGAGAAAACAGCTCTAAATTCAAACCTTGGTTAGCTGCATTAAGGACTAAGGCCTCCGTTTATGGGTCACTAGCTCTACCCCTGTACCATCATCCTTCCAAACTAAAAATCTTATAAAGGGAAAGTCAAAAAGCCACATTTTGGATTTATTAATTCATTAGATTAATTTTGCCTAATTAAATGAATTGCATCTTGTGGTAATATCCTAGCTATTCATGTTGTCTTTTATTGTATCCATGTTTGTTTTTACTGCAGATGTCAAGCAGGTGTCTATAATCAAAGAGGAGCTGCAAGTTCAGGAGCAGAATGAGAGTCCCGGACTGCAGCAGCAGGACCAGAGGCCCCCACAGATTAAAGAAGAAGAGGAGGATGCTGAGATCATGCAGTTAATATTTGATCCTGCGTTTATAAAGAGCGAAGATGATGAAGAGAAAGCTCTGCTCGCCGAGCTTCATCACAGTGCTGAGCAGAACAGAGACGATGAAGGACCAGAACTAGATGAGTGTTCAGAAACCGAAAAGGAAGACAAAACCTCTGACTCCTCACAAACAGACGTCAGTGATGGAAACTGGGAGGAGAGCAGCGAATCTGGTTCAGACTCTGTGAGAAATACATTTCCTGCTGATGATGGAACTTGTGAGAGAAAAGAAAAAGTCCACATCTGTGGTGAGTGTGGTAAAGTATTCAAACGCAGATCGTGTTTGGTACGACACAACATAATCCACTCCGGAGAGAAACCGTTCAGCTGCTCCATCTGTAGCAAAGCTTTCACCTGGAAGCGAGGCTTAGTGATACACATGAGAACGCACAGTGGAGAGAAACCTTTCAGTTGCTCACTGTGTGGTCAGAGGTTCTCAAGGAAGGAGTCGGTCACGTCTCACATGAGATGTCACTCAAGTGAAAAACCTTTCAGCTGCTCCGTGTGTGGGAAAAAGTTTAACAGGAAGGAAAATGTTATTCGTCACATGAGGTGCCACACTGAAGAAAAACCATTCAGCTGCTCCGTCTGTGGACAAAAGTTTGGAAGGAAAGAGAGTTTAAGCTATCACATGACGCACCACACTACAGAGAAACCCTACAACTGCTCCGTCTGCAACAAGGCTTTTACTCTGAAAGTAACTTTAATGGAACATACAAGGTTCCACACAGAGGACAGACCATTCAGCTGTTCTGTCTGCAAAACCGCCTTTAAAAGAAAAGCCTATTTGACAGAACACAAAAAAACCCACACGGGAGAGAAGCCTTTCAGCTGTTCTGTTTGCGGCCGAAGCTTCCGACAGTCCAACAGCCTGAAGCGTCACATGAAGAGTCACACAGAGGAAAAACCGTTCAGCTGCCCTGTCTGTCAGGCGACATTCAAATGGAAAAGTGCTTGTGTAAAACACGTGAAAAACCACACTGGTGAATAACTAGTAAAGTAAAGATGCTGCAGCTTCTGCTTATTATTGGGTTTTCATTTAACCAACACAAACTAGTCGATAATTGCATGAAGGACGGTGAGACCTTTGCTATATTATTTAATCGCTATCACTTAATTGCAGTTGAATTCACAGTGGGCAACATGATCAGTTCTTAGGTTTTGGGAGGAATTGGTATTTTGACAAAAGGCCAGGAAGTGGGTCAGAAATGATATGAGGATGGATCGAGCTAAATACTGGCCAAACCTGTGTCGGGACATTGATCCATTCTTTAAGCTAGAATATTGCTCAAATAAATATTTATATCCTGTATAGCACTTCTGGATAAATGTGAACTACATTTCATTGATTTGTACTTGAAACAATAAAATTTAAAAGTTGAACTCTATTCTAAGTGAATTGAATTTGGTAACTCAATTACCATGGTGAAACAATAAAGTTTAATTATAGACTGTTTAATTCTTAATTTGGATATTTTTCAGCTTTCAGTTCATGAGAACACAATATTTAAAATTACATTACATAAGAACAATTAAAACACATGTAAAACAGAAATGTGGATTTCCTGAAAAGTATGTTTTATACTTGGTTAAATGATTGTAACTCAGCCCAGAAGTATGAGGTTATGGATTTATTAAAAGCATGGGGTCAGTTGTCAGTGTCCCAGTCATAATTCAGACGTGTGAGAATCTGCTGAAAGTTAAATATTGACACTATGTGAAATTGTGTATTTGTAATCTAATATATTTGTATATTTTAAAAATCATAAAAACTCGGATTATTTGGTTCGAAATAGAAAAAGTGAACATTTCTGGGTTGCTTTTGCAAAGAATCTCTGTGGAAACAGTATAACATCACTGTTACTGGGTTTAAGTTTTTTGACTCACTGCTGTTATCTGAAATAAACTGCATGTCTGATTCTCATGAGTGTTTAAATTGTTTTAATATAAACACATCTTAATCCCCTCACAACTGTACAGGGGAATGAGTTTAGGTTATATGGAAAAAGATTAGGGCCAAACAGATTTTTTACATTTTACTTCAGTTTAATATGGGGAAAAAAGTCAGAATTCTGAGCAAATTCTGACTTTTTTCTCAGAATTCTGATATTAATCTCAGCTTTATGACTTTAATCTCAGAATTTTGACTTTTTCTCAGAATTCTGACTTTTTTCTTAAAATTTCTGAATTTTTTCTCACTGACTTTAATCTCAGAATTCTGACTAATCTCAGAATCCTGGCTTTTTTCTTATATTATACAGAAATAAAATATAAAAATCAGTTTACTTTTTAATTTTTTCAGTGGCCCTAATCCTCTTCCGTAAGGTTAACCACTAATGCATAAATAAAAATTTCAAGGCGAACGGTGATCTTAGCAACTGTAAACCTGCATCATTCAAGTAATACAAATACAATAAGACGTGACATTGTTAGAGGTTTATTCATCTGATTATGAAATACAAATTTAGAGGCAGTGATATTAACACTGCATTCATCAGACGTCCTCTGAGATACAGTGCATACAAGTGTTCACAGGGCTGTTTTCAGTTATGTGTGAAAACAGGTTTCTCTGAAATACAAGCCTCATTTCAGTGATTAATCTCTTTCCTGGAAATTCAACACACAAAGCCTGTAAACACCTTGTTGAGGTTGTAAAAATTATTTAAAAAAATAGAAAACCAAGACAGCGTCCACCATGGAAAAGATCATAAGTCAATCTCGGAGACAGACTTGGGCAGACAAGCATTAATGCACAACAAAAAAATTTTACTTAAAAAAAATAAAGTAAATGGAAATAGACATAAACATGAGTGTGATTCCATTTAAAAATACTTTATTAGTCCTAAAGGGAAATTAAATTGAATTGAAAGGATTCAATTCAGTTTGTTTTGTGCCAATTTTAAGCACATGTCACCTTAAGGCAATTTACAGGTTGGATACCATCATACAGACTGATCTGTAAAAAGTTTTCTATCTAATGAAAAACAGCTGATTGCATCAAGTTATTGACTTTGCAGGATTCACTCCTCCTGTATGAGCGTGTGGCAACAGGAAACATTTACTTGCATTTTGTCACTGATTCTTCAGTAATTCCTCACAACATACATGCATTCAGGAAAAACCGAGAGGAAAAATTACCTTTCAACAGGAAGGAACCTCAGGCAGCAACAGACTTAGTGTAAGTGGCCTTCTGCCGAGGTTGACTGAGGTTCAAGGAGATAGAAGTAGTCAAAAAAAACGAACATAGAAGCACTGATCTATAGATACTTTCTATATTACTGTAGAAGAGGTAACTTTAACAAGCTCCATAGGTGGCTCTGTCAAGGAGAGAAACAGTTTACAGATGGGCTCTGAGCCCATAGTGATGTCTTAGAGCGAAACAGGACTAAGCACTGAAAAACAGGCCCAACTCTTATCATTTATAATCAAAGCTGTTGATGGCATCAGCCCAGCTGATATCTCCTTAATATATTGATGATCAAAGCACTGTTAGGATGTATCTCACCAGGAAGATTTTCCATCAAAGTTTTAATTAAAGAAACATAAAGTTGTATTAAATGATAACAAGGTCTCTCTGACTTTTTGTATAAGAAATATTTTTTTTCGCAAACATGTAGGGACCAGTTTACTCTTTTCCTTAATGATCATAAACTTACTGCTGGTCCTTTTCCATACAATGTTGATGTATCTCCAAATCTAAGAAAAGGCTGCAATGTTACCTTCTCCCTAAAATGTGCAGCTTTACTGGTTAAGTAGAGTCAAAGAAGATCAAACATACCTCAGAGGAAATATTATACTCTATGAACCCTTTGGAGTTGTTGGTCTAATTGAGATCTATGTGTCCGTTGAGATAAAAGAAACACACCACTCTGCACTGTAAGCAGATGATAAAATCCAGTTCCCGTCAAGTGCTTTAATTTATTTCCATTAGTTACATGAAGGATTCTTAGTGAGCACCCTTTATGTGCCAAAACTACTCTTTTTTTAGAAGAAATACGGATTCTATAGTGGGTGTCAATATGAAGGCTATAACTGTACTGATTTGAAAGTCAAAATGACGGTAAACGTACGTGATAAAAGCACGTGAAAAAGTTTCCTTTGAAGAATAATTTCGGGTAGGGGTTTACAAGCAAGGGTATCAGTGTCCTTTTAAACAGCACAGGGCTCTATGTCAGGGCTTAGTTGAGATCAGTCAAGTTTTTGTTTGTGTGTGTGTACTTGTGTATATTTATTAAGTGCAGTGTTAGCTCAGCCCGATCCGTACCCCAGAAAATTAGTCCAAAAGAAGAAGACCAGAGAACTATGGACGTGTTTGATTTCAAAGGCTGCATCCTCCAAGGACCCGGTCTACCAGGACTGGATCCTTCGAAGTCCATCAAAATAGGGAGGCTGGAAGAGTTTTGGCTGTGGATTCAAACAGGTCCAGCCTTCTTCGTCATTCACCGACCGTAAAGCATTTTTGCCTCGCAACAGTGACAGTTAACATTAAAATCAAGCAAAGAACCAAATTTCTCACTACTGTTCTGGGTGCCAATAACATTATCGAGGCATTTTAGCAGCAGTACAGTATCATATTTATAGTCCACACACTGCAGATATTTTAGAATCTGAGCTCAGACGTCAGCCAAACCCATTTCCAATAGCCTTTCAATAAACCAAACATTATCCGCCACATATCTGACTCAATGACCATTAAAATAACTATTTTCATCAATTTATAATAAACTGCACTTACAATATTCACCACTGTTAGGCACCATTTACCATTTTCCTCTGAGCACGGAGCATCTGGTGTTTAGTCACAACATCATTGCTGCGATCGAATTCAGGGGCTGCGTCCTCCAAAGGCCCGATTCATCGGCCGATTAATTCATAGCGCGGCGCCAAAGCCTGTTCGGAATGGAAGACTAACTGTTATGCGGCAAACGCAGCCTTCTTTTTGTTCGTCTGGAAGGACGGTCTGGTGTATCCTACATAGCCTTCGGTATCCCATGATTCACTGGGTGTGTTAGATTTCCGAGGCTGCATCCTCCAAGGACCCGGGCTACCTGGACTGGATCCTTCGAGGGCTGTGAAAATAAAGAGGCCAGAAGAGTTTTAGCTATGGATTCGCACAGGTCCAGCCTTCTCTGGCATTCACGTCCCGTGCGCTCTGTCACCTAGCAGACCAAACTTCTCACTACTGTTCTTGGTGCTAATAACATTTCTGAGGAGCTTCAGCAGCAACGCTGTAGTCATGAATATCAGATTTGCAGTCCCCACACTGCAGACATATTGGAATCTTTGCTTAAATGTCTACCGACTATTAATTACAGACAGAACTATTCACATACTTGTATTATAATAAACTGCAGTTACAATATTCACCACCGCTAGGCGCCATTTACCGTTTTCCTCTGAGCACAGAGCAGCCTGCTTGTTTGGACTCCACCCTGCAGTAATTTTAGCACAAAGGCTGTTCAAGAATAAGGTTCAGTTCTCAGCCTTGTCTTTAAAGAATTGAGAGAAAGAAAGAAACATACATTTGTTGGTGTAATTGTTTCACTAATCAGAAAGTAATACATTTATTTAATCATATTTTGAAGAAATACTGATTTCTACAATCATTAAATATAATATAAATTATAGTTAATTGTTTTCACAGGAACACAGGAAACACATCAGGATTAATTTTTCCCCACTTACAATAAATAGTCCAAAAATTACCCATCCGTATCTCTGGTGTCTTTCCTAAGTGGTTTTTGACAACAAACTCAAATTGGTTCGCCTTTGTGAAACTGAATGCATGAAGTGAAATACTAAACCAAACTAACACATAGAGTTTGTTCAACAAAATCCAATTGATCCCTAAACTCCGCCTTACAAACCGAACAGCAGAGGTTTTTCTCCCGTGTGATAGCTCATGTGGCAGGTCAGACTTGACTTGCGACCAAAGCTTTGTTCACAAAGGGGGCAGTTGTATGGCTTCTCTCCAGTGTGGGTCCTTGTGTGTTCGGCCAATGTGTATTTTCTTCTAAAAGCTGCATTGCAAACAGAACATTTGAAGGGTCGCTCTCCTGTGTGGACCCGATTGTGTCTCAATAGATCCGCCCGGTGTTTAAACGTTTTATTGCACTCAGAGCAGCTGTGTGACTTTTTATCTCTCTCACATGGTGTTTCACTAGCAGGGTCGTTCTTTAGATCCCGATTTGGCTCCAGGGTCAATAATTCTCTGCTCTCCAAGGTTTGTTTGTGAAGAAGTGCTGAAGACTGAGGTTCCTTTTTATTATCATTGTTCATCACAGAGACTTCATGTTCTGGTCTAGGAATCCAGTAGGTCTCCTCTAAAGAAGGCTCCACCTTGATCACCAACACCTGCTGGACACCTGCAGACAATAAATATGGAAGAGTTTCATGTTCATAATGAGATCAAGTTCATTTCAATTCAGTTTATTTATATAGTGCCAATTTACAACACGTCATCTCAAGGCACTTTACAGTTCAACCAGATAATACAGTCAAATTGATTGAAAGTTCTCTATCAAAGGAAAACCAGTTGATTGCATCGACTCATTGACTCAGATGCAATCCCTCACACTAAGCATGCTTGTAGCGACAGTGGAGAGGAAAAACTCCCTTTTAACAGGAAGAAACCTCCAGCAGAACCAGGCTTAGTGTGAGCGGCCATCTCCCGAGGCCGACTGGGGTAAGTTTCATCAAGTGAAATATTTAATCTCTTGCACAGCGCTTCCTCAACAGAATGAGAATAAAGAGGCAATAATTTGTTTGTCAACTAAACTATATGTAGTTCGTCTTCATTTGATCAAATTCAAGAAAAGATATTGACTTATTTTATTAGCATAAATACATTGTGTTTCATTGAATAAACCATTAAAATTAACAGACTGCATAGTTTGGTCATCATAAGATCCATTAGCGGTGTTTGAAAGGTATTTTTTCCACTTGAGGAGTTCTTGATCGAGCATTTTGCAGGCAACCATTTTTTTTTTAATCTTGAATGCAAAGTATTTATTATCTGTCAGCTAAAGATGTGTTTTAGAGCATCTACACTACATTTAACGATTAATCAACAACTAAACTAATTGACAATAATTTCAATAATTTATTTATTTCATTTAATTGTTTCAGCCTTAAATAACAGCATAAGTTACCATAGCTATTGCATACTTTAAGGTAACTATGAACCCAATCAAGCTCACAGTTGATGTACTGAGGAAATCCTTTAATAGATGTGTCTTCATTTTCTTCCGCTGAATCCAAACTAAACTAAAAACCTATTGGAAAGAAGGAAGAGCTTTTTTAAACTAGCAAACTGCTTAACCTATAACAGCTAAAAAAAACCCCAAGAGGCTCATAATCTGGTGGTAGGACTGGACTCAGACGCTCACAAACACAATAACAAATTCGCCTTCTATCAACTAAAGATCATTTCCAGGATTAAAGGATTAATATTTCAACAGGACCTTGAAAAATGAATAATTTACAAAGCAAGGCAAGGCAAATTTATTTGTATAGCACAATTCAGTACAAAGACAATGCAAAGTGCTTTACATGATTAAAATATAGGAAAATAAAACAGAATCAAAGCAAGTAGGGAAAAAAATGCAGAAACAAAAAAGAACATTAAAAACAATTGGACTAAAGAAAATAAAAAAGTTAAACTAATGATGTTTCAGTTGAACTGTTTAACTAGAACAGTTGAAGGCAATCCTAAACAAATGTGTTTTTAGTCTTGATTTGAAGGAACTCAGGCTTTCCACACTTTTACAGTTTTCTGGAAGTTTGTTCCAGATAAGTGGAGCATAGGAACTAAATGCTGCTTCTCCATGTTTAGTTCTGGTTCTAGGTATGCAGAGCAGGCTGGAGATTTATAGACTAACAGAAGTATTTTAAAGTCTATTCTCTGAGATACAGGGAGCCAGTGGAAGGATTTTAGAACTGTTGTGATGTGCTCTACTTTCTTAGTCTTAGTGAGGACATGGGCAGCAGCGTTCTGGATCACCTGCAGCAATCTGATCCACTTTTTAGGCAGACCTGTGAAAACACTGTTGCAGTAATCAATTCGACTAAAACTAAACACATGGATTAGTTTTTCCAGGTGTCCATGAAGCCATCAGAGCGTAGACTAGATGCTTAGAACAGATCAACATGCGCTATAATGTTCTCCATCTGAATAAACACAAAACTGAGGACAAAATATTTGAATCGAAGGAAGAGAGAGCCAGGGTTAGCTCACAGCTTCAGCTATTAAAGCTAGAAACCACTGATTGTGGCTGAAATCTGATGGATTCAGACCTTTAAGCACTTTCATTTGTCCATGTACTGAATTGCTCTAGACAAATAAACTTGCCTTGCATTGATCTTTGTAAGAATTGGTAATTATAATGGTGTCTTCACAGGTCTAACTAAAAAGTCAATTAGTACATGCATGCATGGGGAAGCAGCTTTTAGCTCATATGCTTAACTAGTCTGAAACAAACTACCAGAAACTGTAAATGTGCTAAAACCCAATGTTGCTTTGAATGAAGTTTAAAACCTGTTAGTTTAAAGTGAACTAAGCCTGTGCTATCTAAGCATTATTAGTTTAAGTGTTTTTTATCCGATTTTCTTTCATTTTTATTATTAATTTGTTATAATTGCATCACTTTAATTATCTATGTTATTTATTACCATAAATTGATAATAATGTAATGTTTTTTTTCCTCTCCATCCATGCCATCATCTACTTTTCTCTGTGTTTTTCCACGTAAAGCACTTTAAATTGCCTTGTTACTGTAATGCTCTTTATTAATCAGTTTGCCTCAGTTAATATTTACCTGCATGGATCTTGGTGTGCTTCACAACATCCTGGTTCCTCCTGAACGCTGCCTTACAAACTGAGCAGCTGAAAGGTTTCTCTCCTGTGTGAATTCTTGTGTGCTCCATTAGCGCGTTTTTCAGTTTGAAGGCAGCCTTACAGATGAGGCAACTGTAAGGTTTTTGTCCTGTGTGACATCTCATGTGACGAGTCAGGCTTATGCCGTGACTGAAGCTTTGACCGCAGACTGAGCAGCTGTATGGCTTCTGTCCAGTGTGACTTCTGGTGTGTTCCACTAGCGTGTATTTCCGCTTGAAAGTGGCCTTACAGATGGAACAGCTAAACGGTCTTTCGTCCGTGTGGATTCGCCCATGCTCCATCAGATTTCTTTTGGAAGTGAAGGCTTTGTTACAGATGGAGCAGCTGTGAGGTTTTTCTTTGGTGTGGTAGGTCATGTGATAGGTCAGGCTTTCCTTCCTGCTGAACCTTTGCTCACAAAGTGAGCAGCTGAAAGGTTTTTCCTCAGTGTGGCATCTTATGTGTCGAGTCACACTTTCCCTCCTGCTAAACTTCTGATCACAGAAGGAGCAGCTGAAGGGCTTTTCTTCCGAGTGGATTCTGTTGTGTCTCGCAAGACACGGCCTACTATTGAATGTTTTCCCACATTCAGAGCAGCTGTACAGCTTCTTTGCATCTATATCACCTAATAAGGGTCCTTTGATCTTCTCACAGGTTTCATCAGTGACTTTTATCTCTGAAGCTTTTGGAAGTTGGTCATTATTTGACTCAGATCCTACCGTGTTCTCCTCACACCAGGATTGTTGAAGCTCCAAAGTCTGAGCTAAGTCTTCATCACCTTCGTTTTTCACAGGATTAAATACAAACTCGGTTATCTCAGCCTCATCCTGTTCCTCTTTAACCTGCGGCGCCTCATTTTTTAAAACCTGCAGCTGCTGGATGTCTGCAGGAAACAGAAACACAGATCAGTCCTTGGTAACATGCTCAGGTTGATATTAACAAGCAGCAACACTCATTCCAGGATATTATTTCACCCCCCCCCCCCCAAAAAAAACACCTCTGTCTGAAAATAACAAAACCAACATGATCATAAATAAATAATAAAGCAAAAGACAACTAACCAGAACTCACACTTTGCCACATAATACTGCCATAGAGATAAATATCACATTAACAGCTATTTTAATTGTTTTTTTTTAAGGATTTTTTTTTAAGAAAAAGACTCTGAGTTAAAAGTTTAATTTATTGTGGATTTTCAGAAATCCATTCAAGTTTGAATATCTGCATTAACCTTAATAATTTATATTAAACTGAATGAGCTAGTTACATTTTGATCACATCCCTCTTTTGTAACCATCAGCTATATTTTGAGGTATTTCGGGAAGCTTATTTTATTCATATTTATGGTATCTGTTCATTTAAATTGCTTACATTTAAAGACAATTTCAGAATTTAGGTTTAAAGTTTCGTAAAAAAAAAAAAAAAAAGGTTTATGGCAGAGATAAATAGCGTTGAAGAAATATTAGGGTAAAAAAAATACAACGGAAGAATAAAACTGACAAAAATATTATCACATGTATCTATATAAATACCAGTAATAAATAAATAAAGTTGAAGATTATAACTGACAATAAATAAATAAAAAAAAAAAAATTCAAAGGCGAATAAATAAAGAAGCTAATTAAAAGAGATACATACATTTATGTCTCACCGTTTAATTTCATTTCTACCTAAATTTTTTTGTGTATTGTACTTTTAGGGGCAATTAATTGTATGCTTATTTATTTATTGAGCATTTATTTATCACTATTTATTTTTAAATATGGCAGAGTTGGTTCTCCATAAAAATTACACTAAAGTTGTGGATTCAAACTCAGCTTTCTTTTGCTACGAGCCCTGTGTCGCTGAGCAAGGCACCCACCCACCTGATGCCTAAGTGTAATTGGGTGGATGTGGCTCTAGTTTAAAGCCCTAGTTGTGCTCAATTAAAACAGAACAGTCCTCTAAAAGTCCAGTCATTTTAATGTTTACATTAGGAAATCAGATTTTACAACACTCACATACATCTGGTTAGAGAGGTGAAATAAATGAAGCAGGTTCAACTCTTACCATCACTTTGTGTCGACCTGTCCATCTCTGTTAGTTATCCTTTCTCCAAACTTCTGAGGTTTTCAGAGAATGATCTCTCTGCCTTCAGAAACAGTCTGATCTCCATCAGCTAACAGGCTAGGCTAACACTCGACACCCTCACCCTCCGAAGAAGAAACGTAATTTCAAAAAAATATCGCCAGGAGGATTAAAATGTGATCCCATTAAGTAATTTTTGGGGACTGCCAGAGATTTCCTCAACCCCGATTCACAACAGACGCTCAATCGACTCGGGCTTTGTTTATAAAGCTTCCGTCACTTCCGGTATAAATCCGGTTCTTCAGAATAAAAGTAAATACGATAACGTTGACAACATACGAAATAAGTCCTCTAACGCTAACGTTTTGTTGCATTTATTGCAGTCAGGGTGCCTTTATAGATAAGCTGATTTTCTTAAATGTAAATGAAATGGCTGATTTTAAAAACGTGTTAATCAAAATGATCACAAATTCCGATTTTATATATATATATATATATATATATATATATATATATATATATATATATATATATATATATATATATATATATATATATATATATATATATATATATATATATATAAAACAAAAAAGTTGTACGAAATTATATATATATATATGTATATATATATATATATATATATATATATATATATATATATATATATATATATATATATATATATATATATATATATATCCATAACATCAGTTTACATCAGTATTTATTGCTGAAACAAAACCTAGTAGTGTGAATAATTTTCTCTTTTTGTTTTTTTATTACAAATATATTGTATACATTTTCTTTAGAGAGGGTAGAGATATTTTATCTTTCTCACCTTCTCCTAAAAGCCACGCCTCCCACACAATGCAGCAGTTTTGCTGATACATTAACTATTTTTTAGGGCATGTATGCCCTTTAAATGACAGAGGTCAGAGTATCATAATTTGGGCCACTTTAAAGATGATACACATGCAATGAGACAATTAAAAAAGTCATCTCTTTGCCACACACTCCGCTTTGTTTAAAAAAAATATAGATATAAAAAATATAACTGCTTGTGTACCATAAAGAATAAATTATGAACGGTTTAGTTTGTGCCTTCAACTCGTTGCCCATAGGAAGACGTTACTTGGATTACAAAACCGAATATCTTCGGAACAGCTCCAAATGACACAAAACTAATATGGGTGAGTAGAACATGATGTAATATCGTAAAATCAAGGGCCCAATGTAAAAAAAAAAATGGTGTTCCCCTTTAGCGTGTCAGAAAATGGATGGATGGAAAAACTTTTGTAAAAGAACGAAGTAGAAATGTTTAAGATGTGTGAGAGCTGAATGTGAACAGGGTGAGTTGTTCTTGGAAAGAAAAAAAGAATAACACTATAAGTTCTGCATATTAATGTTTATTATATTTCTCTATAAATATCATACATCCATACATGGGACACCTTTGAATCAGACATGGTAAATAGATCTGAGAGGTACTTCATAAAACTCACTCAGAGACAGACATGGACGGCTTATTCTGACTGAAGTTAAACCAATCAGAATCAGTCTAATCCTGGTCCCGACCTGGCTAAGTTACTGGGTATAATAAATAATAGAACTTTATTATATCTCACATTGGAAAAATTTAACTCTGCATTTAACCCATCCCCTTGGGGAGCAGTGGACTGCTATTGTGCAGGGCCCGGGGATCAGTGTGGGGTTGAGGATCTTGCTCAGAGACCCAGAGTGGCAGACTGTGGGAGTGGGGCTTGAACTCAGAACCTCAGGATTCCAAGCTCAATGCCCTAACCACTGGGCCGCCTCCCCTAAAGTCACTTTTATGGTGGTTTAGGTCCACTGACGTCTGGCTAATGAGCCCAGCACACTTCCACTGTGCCACTCTGCTTGTCTGCAAAAAACAGAGTCAGACTCAGAACGAGGCAGGATTATGAAACCCAGAAAAACAGCAGAATAAGCCAGACATGACCAGCTAAGCCTGGTTTTTGAACTAAGTCAGTTTTATATAAATCCCCCAGGAATTATGTTAAAATCCTGCTTATGTGTCTAAAACTGCCTCACTGGCACCCCCCTCAAAGGTTTCATGGGTTCACCAACTTTAACTGAAAATTCATGCAGGTAAACAGACGTCAGCAGCTTGCTTGAGATTTGCTTGGGATTTGTCAAGACACTTCCAAATAAAACACTTTTGGTAAACAAAAAATATTACCTTTTATGTCTTGTCACCTCAGGACTCAAGGTTAATGTCAAATCATTATATTAGATAATTCTATTAGACATCAATGCCTTGTTGCACCATGTCTCTTCCACACTGTTTACATTTGATCACTGCTGCACTTTATGAATGGAAATGTTCCTTTACATTGCTAAGCTGCTGCTCATTCACTGCTTGAATCTGTATAAATAACAATTCATTTTGTATACTCTGTGTGAACAAAATGACGATAAAGTTTAAGTCTAAGAAAAAGATGGGTACCACTCATTTGAACAATTTTAATGCATTCTATCCCTATTTTCTTTTATAATAAAAATAATGTTTTTCTTTAAATTAAATTGATAGAAGTTCATAGAAAATGCTCTAAAATTGGGTAAAAAAAATAGAGCACATATATCCAGATTTGACTTTAGTTTTGTGTCTTTTTTCTTTTTAACCTTAAAAATAAATCATATGTTTTAATTTCAAAAAGAAAAGGCCTGTGCCTCCTTTTTTCTGGGTCTTATTTTATTATAAGATTCTGAATGTTTTCCGTTTTCTTCTTAATAGTGTTTGGATATTTATCTTCTGTCCCTAAATGATACGCCATATATGAGAGGAGGGAGCAGTCGCTTGTATGCTTTGCTCTCACATCCAGTTTAACAATTAGCAAATCATAGTTGAAACCACAACAGCTTAAACTCAGCTATCAGAGACCAAATGATGCTTTGAAAACAGTCTGAGCAGCTAAGATGATTCCCCTGTATGGATCTTTGTGTGGTTCACAAATGCGTATCTCCATCTGAATGTGGCCTGACAGATGGTGCAGCTGTAAGGTCTCTCTCCTGTGTGACATCTCATGTGGCGTGACAGACCTAACTGGCGGGAGTAACTCTTATTACATATTGAGCAGCTGAAAGGTTTTTCTCCAGTGTGGGATCTTATGTGTTCCTCTAAGGAGAGCTTCCTTTTAAACGTTCCATTGCAGATAGAACAGCTGAAAGGTTTAACTTCAGCGTGAGCTCTTACGTGAACAACTAGATATGACCTGTATCTGAAGCTTAGGCCACAGATCGAGCACTTGTGAGGTCTCTCTCCAGTGTGGGTTCTTGTGTGTTCCTTTAAAGTGTGACTTCGTTTAAATGCTGCCTTGCAGAAGGAGCAGCTGTAAGGTCTTTCCCCTGTATGGACTTTTGTGTGTTCCATTAAATTCTTTTTGGAGGAGAAAGTTTTGTCACAGAATGAGCAGCTGAAAGGTTTTTCTCCACTGTGAGCTCTCATGTGTCGCACTAACCCGTTTTTCCATGTAAAAGCTTTGCTGCAGATGGAGCAGACGAAAGGTTTTACTCCTGTGTGGATTCTGTAGTGTTCTGACAAATATTGTCTTCTGGTGAAGGTTTTGCCGCATTCAGAGCAGTTAAAGCCAACAGGGGTCTCCTTATTGGTCACAGAGTCTAAACGCGACGCCGTCTGAACGCTCTCCTCCCAGTTTCCATCACTGACATCCGTCTCTGAGTCAGAAGTTTTGTCCTGTGGATATTGTTCTAAGCATTCACCCAGATCAGAGTCTCTTTTCTCCTCCTTTTGACTGAGATGAAGCTCTGTGAGCAGCGGTTTCTCTTCATCATCTTTACTTTTCACACGGACAGGATCGAATATGAATTTGGTGATCTCAGTGTCCTCCTCCTCCTGTTTAACCTGTGGGGGTTTCTGGTCCTCCTGATCTGGTGTGGGACTCCAGCTCTGCTCCTCTTTGATCACCAACAGCATCTGGACGTCTGCAGGAAACACAAACATGTTACAGCAAAAACAGCTCTCAAGAAAAACAACATATCAATAACATAATGATTCCAGAATGTATCTAAATTTAAGTTTCTTAAAGGAATAGTACACCCAAAACATGATTAGCCTTCATTTTCTACTCACCCCCATGCTGAACAACACCCTGGAGTACTTTTTTGATATCTCAAATGCATCTGGAGATCTGGGAGGCTTCTTGCTGTCTGCTGAAATTCAAATAATGGAGGTCTATGGTGCCCGAGGCAGAAAGGTCCATAAAAGTCCACAAAAAACGTGTCAATATTCCTCCATACTGCTCGTCCAATGTATTCCAAGTGTCCTGAGTGGGTAGCGTCCATAATTTACTTGAAACGAAGTCATTTAGAATGTTTTTAGAGCATAAACAGTAGTGTATAGGATTTCCTAAAAGCGAGTTCACGAGTCTACGGAAACCACGGCAGACCAAACCAGATGAAAGTGTGCATTCAGCTCGGCAAAGAACTCATGCTCTTCCTCAACTTCGCAGCAAATTTCTTCTTCTACGCTTGCATTATCAAGAGCAGACACTGAATGCGCACTTTCATCTGGTTTGGTCTGCCGCGGTTTCCGTAGCGTCGTGAACTCGCAGGCGCGTATGGAGGAATATTGACACGTTTTTTGTGGACTTTTATGGACCTTTCTGCCTCGGGCACCATAGACCTCCATTATTTGAATGTCAGCAGACAGCAAGAAGCCTCCCAGATCTCCAGATGCATTTGAGATATCAAAAAAGTACTCCAGAGTGTTGTTCAGCATGGGGGTGAGTAGAAAATGAAGGCTAATCATGTTTTGGGTGTACTATTCCTTTAAGCATAAAAAGGGAATATTTTTCATCATGGCTCATTTTACTTTGTTAATTAGCTTTTCTTCATTAATAAAATAGACTGCTTCTGCATTGTTTCTTTAGTTTAAATTATAATCAAGCCTAAAGTCATACATTTTGTAAATTTAAATCTAAATGTTATTTATTTTATTTTTTTGCTGACTGGAAATGATGCGTCGGAGCAGCCCAACCACAGACTCAACTTCAATTTTGATAGAGAATCTGTGGGTGGATCAAAAGACTGGAATGAAGTCAAGGATATCTCCCTACCTCAAGGACTTGGAGCTGATGATTTCTGACATGTCATTAAAACAATATTCACTATAAAAGTGGAATAAAAAATCTTAAGTTTGGTCAATCTTTATTATTTTTTGTTCACTTGAGAATACCAAATAAATGCAGATTGATAGAAAATCTTTTGAAAGAAAACGACTTTCATACCAATCTGCTCGTGATTTGAATTATTTAAGATGTAGGTTTTTAAGAATAATAGGCCTTTAAGAAATAGTTTACTTATGACCGATTTTCTTAAGTCAACTGATTGATGATTGACTTTATTAATCTCACAGTGGAGAAATGTACTCGTTACATCAAGAAGAAGGTGCCAAAGGACGAAAAAGGTGCGCTTTATATATATATACAGTATATACAGTGAGTCCACATATGACAGTTTATATACATATATAGTAGAATAATTATAAAGGGTTATTGCACAGGGTGTTTATATGGGTATTTATATATATGTGAAATATATATTTATGCCAAATACAAAGAAAGTATAAAATAGTAAATTGCACATAATTTTATTTTCCTTACAGTGTTTAAGTGTGGGATCTAATTTTAGACAAGCCTATAACATTTCTTTGCAGTTACTTGGATTTATATCAGAGAAATCTCTACCCTGTATTCACACCTTTATAAATACAATTTATAAATCCTTCAACTTTCATGCAGCCAACCTTAGAATGTGACTTTCCTGTTAGCATCCCTCTTTTCACAAAGGAAAGTTTTCTTTTTTACCTATGTCTTTACATCAACTGAACAGTTATTTTTGACTGATTTGTATGTATTTATTATTGCAGCCTTTGATTGCATGCAAACGTCTGAGGAGCTGTGGGTGAATACCAGAGCCCATCTGCTCACTGCGCGTCGGTTCCTCCATCTGTTAGTTATCCTTTCTTCAACTTTCTCAGGTTTTCACGCAATCTCAACAAGAATCTCTCTGGCCTAAAAGAGAAACAGTCTGATCTCCATTCAAGTGTCTCTGATCCATCAAAAGTGATACAGTCTGAGCACAGCTAACAGGCTAAGCTAACACACGACGCTCTGAGACTTCCAGGAGGAAAAGTCATTTCAAATTAAGCTTTACAGATATGATGAAAAATGAACAGTGCACAGTGCACACTAGAGCATCTTTTAAAAATGCCGAAGATTGGTTCAATCACCCGACAGACGCTACATGAGCCTAGCTTTATTTAGGCAGTATTAGCTACTTCCGGTAGAGCTCAAGTCCTTCAAAATAAAACTCACAGCTGATGATAACAGGAAGTCATCTCCATCGGCATCTGTTAGTGTACCTTGGACATATTTTGAGTGGCTATTTTCATTTATTCACAAAGACTTTTATTTTTTTTTTAAACACCAACATGGTGTAGCAGGTTTCAAAAGAAGAACCAGAGAAGATATGACTAATAATTTCTCATAGCCGTATTCAAATTATGTACTCTAGTGAGGCTTTTTTTTTTTTTTTGCTTTAAGAGTTCCTAGTAAGGTGTTAAACATATTGTTTATTGAACCCACAGTACACTTAAGATGTTTTAGTGGTCTTTTTAAATATTTTAATATGTGATGTTTTTATGTACCAGTTTGACAAAAAATATTATATTGTCAATGATTTTAAGAATTTTACAGGGAAGCTTAACCCTCCCTAGTATTTATTGAGATATTTATGTTCATTTTAACCACCAACACCCTGCAAGTGACTTTCCATCATTTAAGCCTTAAAAATCCCATATATCCGAGGGAAAAAAGTGTGATTTTATGGGCTGAAAATTATCACTTGTCTATTGTCTTTTTTAACAACAAATAATCTAAACAAATACAGACACTTATGCTTTTTTTTAACATGAAGGGACTTGCGTTTTCTTCTATCATAATTTTCCAGTTGAAGCAATACATTCAGGAGGATTCATTAGAAGCAATTAATTTAAACCAATTTTCTGCAGTCCCATAATAATATTTATCAACAGAGAGAAAAAAAAATGAATCTCACACCATTTTACAAAACAGATATGATCAGTAAATATCCACATATGCAAAATGGTCCATCTTTATTTAAAAGCAAACCAGCTCATCTCATGCATAAAGTAGCTTCAAAACAGTCTGTGGGGCAGGTTATTCAGAAGAGGATTAGGGCCACTGAAAACTGATTTTTATTTTATTAAAATGTCAGAATTCTGAGTTTAAAGTCAGAATTCTGAGATTAAAGTTAGAATTCTGAGAAAAAAAGAATTCTGAGATTAAATTTAGAATTCTGAGAAAAAAAGTCAGAAATTCTGAGATTAAATTTAGAATTCTGAGAAAAAAGTAAAAAAAATTCTGAGAAAAAAGTCAGAAATTCTAAGATTAAAGTCAGAATTCTGAGATTAAAGACAGAATTCTGACTTTTTTCCCATATTAAACTAAACTAAAATTAAAAAATCAGTTATATATACACAAATGACATGTGAGAATAATGTAGTGCACTTTAATCTTAACTATTTTGGCTAGTTGGTGAAAAGGTCTGCAAACCTTCAGGGCAACAGGGTGGATAATTGCTGCTGCAGCTTATGGCTGATTTTTGGAGCACCAATAGTAGAGGATGTAAGACAGACAGGGACTTGGGGCAGATAAAGGAAATGATTTGGATAGGTTTGGAAAATATAAAACGTGCCAGCTGGTCCGCACATGAATGCATAAAACTATTGTTTGATCCAAAATATTTTTGAATATAAGGGGAGCTAATTGATGCATCTGTATGCATAGAATGAGAAAAATACGTTTGTTAAACCTAAATTATTATGTTATTTGTTTACCTTTCTAGAACTGTTATGTTGAAAATGGAGGAGGCTCTAGCTCATCAGCAGCTCTCCAAACAATAAAATAACTTTTGTTGGGACCAGATGAGAGCAGAACCGCTGCAGCAGTTTTCAAACACTACTCAGAGTGTTGTTACTGCCACCTAGAGGCTACGGTGTGAACTACATTCTGTTTACCAAAGGGTAACTATTGAATGTGTTTTTCAAATATATGTTGCTGAATTTGCCAAATTTTCAAACTAAGAAACAAAGTTGTGATCAGTTGTGAATAAAACACAATAAATAAAGAATAACTCAAGTCATCAAGTTTTAATGCAAACTTTTGGCTTCTTTGTGAGGGCAACAAAGTAATTTTTTTCCAAGATTAACAATTTTGCAAACAAAAGCTTGCTTATCACAAGAATAAAAAAAAAGGCCATAAAAATGTTAAATATCTTCATTTTTCATTATCCCTTCTGTTCTGTTCTTTAACAAATGTATCTTAAATGAAAGAATTGAAATCTATAAATACTTTAAATAAAGCAACAATTCGTCCACAGATGAACCATTTCAGATGTATAAAGTGTGTCGTTTCAGATTGATGCTTGCATCCTCCTCATGCGTTTGTTCTCCTGGCGACTCGTCGACACACTGATGGTATTTGAGCTCCGTGAACCACGCAAAGCTTTTCTTGCACTTATCGCAGTTGTACTTCCTCTCTGCATCGTGGACAGACATGTGGGACAGCATGCTGGCCTTGTTGCTGTATTTCTTATTGCAAACCGAGCAGCTGAACGGTTTCTCTCCACTGTGCATTCTAACGTGAACCTTCAGGTTTGAACTTGAGGTGGATCTGTGTCCACAGATAGAACAGACGTACCTGTCTGTGTGCTGCTGCATGTGAATCTTCAGATAGGAGTTGTAGCGGAACACTTTGCTGCACTGAGGGCAGCTGTACGGCTTTAAGTCCGTCACATATTTCACTCCCTTCTCCGAAGGTTCTTGTCTCACCGGGTTTGAGTTCGACCGTGGCTTCTGGGAGTCCTTCCAGAAGTCGACGCTGTCGTCGCTCTCGGGTTCCAGAGACTCTGACGGTTTGTTTTCAGAGAAGCCGGACGGATTTTTGCCAGAATCGCTTTCAGAGTTTGAGCCTGTTTTCGGCTTCCAACAATCGCTGTCGTCTGTGTCGGAGTCGGAAAGTTCTCCTTCCAAAGGGATATTCTGCTCCTCGTTCTTGGGACGGGGTAGCAGCTTCTTCTCGTCTTCTTCAGTCTTCATCGATCCAGGACTTAAGGAGAACCTGACGATTTCTGTCTCCTCCTCCTCTACTTTTATCTGTGGAGGCTTGGAATCCTCCTGCTTCACCTCCTCCTGTATCTGTCCAATTAGAAATGTGTTCTCATCAGTCTTAGGATCATAATTAGGTCTGCTAGAGGTGGAATCTAGCAGAAGTTGTCTACAGTCTGTCAAAGAGTCATTTTCAGTTTCAAAAGATACTGAAACCTTCATGTTTGTCTCTTTTATCAAATCAGATTCTGATTTTGCCGGTTCGTCTCCATCAGCTGCCTCCTTCTCTCCATTAGTCTCCATCTGACCCTGAGGAAGCTCTGATGTCTGATGAACAGCCTTATGTTTAGACAGCCTATAATAGGTATTAAATTCAGCACCACACAATCTACATCTGAAGACCTTCTTCCTTTTCCTATGCACCTCCATATGTTTGGTCAGGTGCCTCCTCCAAGCAAAGTCTTTCCCACAGACATGGCAGGTGAACTGGGTTTGTCTGGTGTGGAGCCTCATGTGCAGAATTAGCGCATCTTGGTCGATACAGCTGGTGTTGCAGATGGAACAGCTGAACTGTTTTCTTCCTAAATGTAGTCCGAGGTGAAGGTTTAAGTCTTTGCTTGTGGAGAACTCTTCACCACACTGAGAGCAGCAGAGTTTATCAGCTGGAATCGGCTCTTCTGGTCGACTTTGAGGATGTTTAAGAGACCTGCACTCGTGGTTAACAAGTTCTGAGTCAGAGGTGAAGGTTTTCTTGCAGATAAGGCAGGTTAGCAGCTTCTCTCCTGTGTGACCTGATGTGTGTATGGTCAGCAGACCTCCTGTTGTAAATTCCGCTGCACAGAAAAAACAGCTGAGCTGAAGCATGTCTGGATGCCTCTCCAAATCACTCACCTCTCCTTTTATTAGACTTTTAAAATCCTGCGGCACAGAGTCACAGTTTTTAAAATCCCTTTTAAAGTCTTCCCTTGCCAGTTCAAATTCCTCATTGTGGCTGAAGGTTAGCTCATCTGCGTCTGCTTCAGTTTGTCTCCAAGGAGAAAGCAGCTTCTCCTCCTGGTCCAGCCCAGAACTCGTCATCTGCCGATCAGGAGGAGGTTTTACTTCAAACAACTGCAGGATGGCTAAAACAAAAAGAAACATTGTGAGAAACGCTGAGTTTATGCTTGAATGGGTTTATCTACATCAAAAACTGGCAGTTTTGAAGCTCTGAGGAGATTTATGATAGTGCTTCTCTTCAAATATGTTGATTTTTGTCACAGAAATGGATTAATACCTTGCATGTTCCAAAATCATTACTTTTAAATCCCAGCAGTTCAAGTTTAAAGCTATATTTTGGAAAACTACCCCTCTATTTGTTAGGCAAAAAAAACAAAAACAACAACAACTAAATAAACTTAAAAAAACTGTTAATACAGATATTTAAAAATCTACCAGCAAAACTAGGCTTATGTTATCTTAACACCTATGTTAAATATGAACTTGTAAATAAACTTCTCATACAAAAATGAGAAAAACCTTACCTCTGCTATTTCCTACTAATACATTACATCTTCTATTGTCTAATTTCTCCCACAGAATTCACATCTTCCTGTTTTTCAATTATATGTAATGTTGATTTAAGTCCTGTGTGCCCCAAACTTAATGTAGTTATGATCCTTTCCTGAATACTGTTCCAGTATTTCTCCTAATTTTCAAACCTTCCCTCATATTTTATAGAACCACCTTCCTTTAATATCATCTTCCTACATTTCTTGCCATTTCTGTTAAATTTTCCTTTTGATAATACTCTAAACCTCTGACTTATTAACTACAACTCTAATATCATCTTGACTCAGTTTGAGTTTTTTTTTTTTTTGCTTCCTTATTAGCCATTTAATTTTACTTTGTCCCTATATATGTGAAGGAACCCAAAGAACCTAAAAAAACAAACAAACAAACAAAAACTATCATTAATCCCATCATCTGAATGCGATAGGGTATTTGCTCAATCTCTAAAAGTCAATTTCTGAATTATTTATTCATAGACTGATTAATGATGAATTCAAATCTAAGCAAATCCCGGTCTGATCTCCTCAATCCATTCTACTGCCATCATTATTACAATCATCTCTGCCGCATATATAGATAAGCCTTTATCTAGCTTCCTCCCCATATTGATTTTTGATTTCTGGAACTACAGCTGCTGCCCCTGTTTGAACAGATGCATTCTGGGACGCATCTGTATGAATTTAAACGTGGTTATGAAAATATTTGATATACTCTTGTGTTATTGAATTCCATTTAAAAGTTTTATCTTTATGTTGTCTTTGTAGTATAGTTAGGTCTACAACAGCATCAGATAAAATCCAGGGTGGTGATATTACTAAAGGCAAAGTTGGACTGAATTTTAAATGATTTATTTCCAACTCTGTAGCCATTGGTAAAATTAACCAACCAAATGATTTATCGTCTGCTCTTTCCTTCTCCCAGCATAATTGGTTGGCTGCAACTAATGAATATACTGAAAATTTAATAATCTGTCCATTATTTTTTCGATTAATCAATATAGATAGCCAAAGATTCCTTAAAGGTATAGTGGAGGATTTTATTTCTGGGTGGAACATCAAAATAAGTGGTCCTCCTAATTGTCAATCATTCTGGTGGTATGTTTACATTAGGCCAGGGGTGTCAAACTGATTCCAAAAAGGGCCATGTTGCTGCAGGTTTTCTTTCTAACCAAACAATAGCAACCCAGACTCCATTCATCTCATCAAGTCATCATGTTCAGATTGGACTCCCTTGATGAGTTTACTGGAGTCTGGTGAGCTGTTGCTTGGTTGGAGAGAAAACCTGCAGCCACACGGCCCTTTCTGGAACCAGTTTGACACCCCTGCATTAGGCCATTCTCACTATGCGCACTTTCAGCCTCATATATCTGCAGTGAGCAACAGTTTCAGACAGTCATTGGAGCTCACCTTTCTCACCACGGTGAGAACAAGTGTCTCCGAGAACAGCAACTCTTAAACAGAGTGTGCACGAGCCGGTTTTTTTAAATTGGAGCGGGCAGGTTTTTTTTTTTTTTTTTTTAAAAAGATCATTTTATAGAGAATTACTCCAAGTGAAATTTAAACTTTTCCAGTTGAGGAGTTCTGGATAGAGCATATTGAAGAAAAAAAATTATTTTTATTTTAAATGCAAAATGTTTGTATATATTTTTACAATTTTCATGTCATTACTGCTCTAAGTGAGTTGCTCTGTCAGCTAAAGGCATATTTTAGTGTCTCTATACTCCATTTAGTGATTAATCGATTACTAAATGAGTTGACAATTATTTCAATGATTGATTAATCACCACATAGTTCTGACTATGTCCCTGTACTAACACAGTATTTTAATGAAAGCTGAATCCTTCATAATGCGAATGGAGTTTCACCAACCCCTACCTGTAAAGCAGAGGTTGGAGTCGTGCGGCTGTGAGCGGCTGAGATGATAAAAAAAAAAGTTGGTTGTGTTATCAGACTTCGTTTTCACTGGTTCCCTACACATTTTACAGATGACTGTGGTTTGTTTTTTGTCCGACTTGCCATGACCGAAATACTGCCAAACTGGCGAACTACAAAAACCTTCTTTGGAACAGTTTCCTCCGCCTCTCCTTGCTGCGACATCTTCATGTGCTCTGTGTTGTGGTTTGAGAGGGCGGCGCTTTGTGACGGCGTGTCTGGGTCCGCGATTGCGATTGGTTGGGAGGAAGTAGTGACTAGCATAAACCTACATGATAGGCTACAATGAGAAGGAAGGAAAACTGCGTTTCTTTATCGAACTTTTATCGACACTGTTTTTTTCTATTGCGCCACACGTCTATCGATCGATATATATCGTTATTAAATTATCGCCCAGCCCTAATAACCATAGTCTCTTCTCTTCTTTTTTCCCCATTTCTGTTTCTCTTCCTAATGAATTACAATATTTTTTTCCTATACATTTTTTTTGTATTTCTTATAACCTTTCTTACCTAAGCTTATTTCTTCTTATAATCAAAAAGATTCAGGTAATTCTAATTCCTTTTCAAAAATGCAAAATCTTTATTCAGAGATTTAATAACCTGATCACATTCCATGGTCCTTCATGGTACAATCCTCCTCTTGTTCTTCCCACCTTTCTTTGGAATTGAATGTTAAACAGCTTCTATAACAGAATTTCAGAAAGTACAACTTAATGAACCAAAGTCAACACTCATATGCATTTCTTCAATTATTAAAGTCCAAACAGCTCTATTAAAAGACCAAGGAAACAACCCGGTAGAATCATCCTCACTCCAATTTAATCCCACTTCAATCATAATAGAAATTTTCACTTCCAATAGTTGCGGGTTTTATCACATTCCCACTGCACAGACCAGACAATGAATCAAAAACTAAAGTTAAAACAATATCATTTTCTGCACCTGTTATGTTAGACCTCATCCTGTCTCTGTTATTAATGCACAATATATTAAGACTCCATTACCTCCTCAATAACCAGTGTATTCTCATCTGTCCTATGTGAGCATTGAAGTCACCATACCATACCACCCTTTGACTATACTGTAATATTACCTCACCCAGTAATTTTACTAATAAATTCTTACTTGGATTATAAAAATGCATCATCTTAATCTTACTTTCTTTTGTCCATAATTCAATACCAATATACTCAAATGTTTTTCCTTCTATACTGCAACCATCTCTTTAAAAGAATCAAAAATACATTATCCTTCTTTCTATCTATTCAAATACTGATACTCATTAATTAAGTCTGATGTAGGCTTTAACCATCTTTCATGAATACATATAATTTCAGGTTTTATTTTTAACTTTTGTATGAATCCTTTTTTACTCTTATCCATTTCCTAACAAACTTCTAGCGTTCCATTGCATCAGCAACACGCTGCAAAGTCACTCGAACCTGGATGTTTGTCTCTCAATGTTTTAGCCATTTCACATCCATTTCATATCCTGTATTTTCATTTTTAGTTCTTCTGATACTAATATTGGGCTCAGATTAATGTTCTCTTCTTTCTTGAGTTAATGTTTATTTTTATTTTTTTTACTTCCTTCAAATTCTCTTTACCTACACTCTTGTTTCCATCCTTCCAACTATTTCAATAATTTTTTTACAACCTGGTTCCCTTCAAATTGTCCTCTTCCTCGGCCACTAGCTACCCATAGCTTTATAATAACTTTATAATAACTATCCATATCATCATCTACTGCCTGAGCTGCCATTATAATCTAGTCACAAATGTTTTTATCCCAACCTCCAAATTTCCTTCAAATTCGTCCAGACAGTCAGTTTGTCTTGACTTCAGGCGATTTCCAAAAGATGTTTTCCTCGTTAGCATTCCAGCTAACCGTCACTTCTCGGTTCGGCGTGAAGGCAAAATGGTTCGAATCCCTAAAAACTAACAAATTTACTTCAGACGAGTTTAAACTACCATCATAACAAGAAGCGGAACTGTTTAAAACCTTTTCCGGGTGAAGATTTTCACAATAAAACTCTTCTTTGTCAGATTGGCGGATTGCAAACAGCTTATAAATGCATACCGCCACCTACTTTACATTAGTGTGTAGCTCTATAGTTGAACCTACTATATTTTATTTTTTATTTTTGTGTTATGTAAAAATAAAAACAATGCTTTATTAATAACCAAATTTTCCTCCCTATTTCCATCTGTCCCTAAAATTCCTTTAATACTCCAATCTCTCCCTTTTCCACTTTCCTCATCCTCTCTCTTTCAGTGGCATATTTATTGCCATCCATCAAAACATGATCGACATTTTCTTTTCTTTCACAACCCTCATATATATAATTATTTCTCTTCCCTAGTACAAACAAAACGTCATTCAAGTAGAAATGTCAAGTTCTTAATCCAGTATAAATTATCTCTTCCCTTTTCTTCTTTCTCCATAATTTCTAACAATTACAGATTTTTTAACCCTATATAATCTTCTTCCTTTCTCATCTTCATCCCATATTATTTGCCATAACTCTGTTTCTTTTTTTTATTTATTTTTGATTTACCTTCCCCCTTCCCAAATGGAATCTGGTCTATATTCTTCGTTCTTAAAGCCTTTTTAGCAGAACCGAACATCTATTCCATACCCAAATAACCTAAACAAACTCCAATGAATTTCTAATACAAGGTCTTTCCTATTATTTCCTCCTGAATGAATGCTTTCTATTGCAGCTTTAGAATCTGTGCAAATCAACACCCTGTCTGGTCTGACCTCCTCCACTCACTGTAAACTAATAATAATTGCTACCATTTCTGCTGTATATATAGATAAAAGGTCTGTTAATCTTTTACATATACATAAATTAAACTCTGGAATGAATATGCCTATTTCCACATTTCCCTTTGAATTTTTTGAACCAACTGTAAAAATTTCTAAATAACTATAATACAATTGTATAATATATATGCTAGTTTTAACCCCAACTTCATTATGTTTACAGTAAAACTCTTCTTCTTCTTCTTCTTCTTGGATTTATTGGCGCTTGGCAACAAACATTTAGTAGCATTACTGTGGTTCTTGATGGACCATCTACTAATAAACATATAATTTCTAAGGAACAAAAGGAAACTTTAACTTTGTATTCTAACTTTGTATTCTACTCGTCTATATCATATACACATTCACCCTCTCTATAATCAAATTCTATGAAATAATTTAGTTTTCTTTAAAAATCAAGTATTTATATATGGTTACTCCCCAAATTGTTCCTTAAAATTCCTAATAAATGAATCTTTTCCTTAATACACTCAAACTCTCTCCTAATTTATCTTCTCTCGCTTTCATATTTATGACATTCCAGTATAAATTGTTTCATATTTTCCACAGTAATCCCATTTGCCACTAGTATGCTTTTGAATTTTGAAAAGTGTTAAATTAAGTCCTGTATGCCCAAATCTTAACCTTGTTATCACTCTCTCCTCCTTTCTATTTCGTCTTCCATCTCTTCTTTTTCCTTCTATCTTCTGAATTTTATAAAACCACCTTATTGTTTTTTCTCCATCCCTTTTTTTTTTTTTTTTGGCCATTTTTCCATCAAATCTTCCTTAATAACACTCTTTCCCTCCGATTTACTTGTTTTACTGTAAAACTAATAGGATTTTGAATTGCCCTCTTTGCCATTCAATAAAACTCTTACTGCTGCTCTGCAACAAAATAATAATTAACAATAACAATAATAAAATGGGGTTCCATTTGTGTGTCAAAAGTAATTAGAAGCAACATCTACACATATCATAACTAGATACATAGATATTCCATAATATGTTTAAAGAAAAACAGCTTTTAGAATGTTTTCCTAATTTTATTGGTGTTCATTAATATGTTTGTGAAGCATTACATGTGGAAGTAAAATAGTCCCATTGGAATCAGTTAATATGTCTAAAAAATATATAATGTTTTAAATTCAGTGTTTAAAAAGACTAAATTAGAAAAATTAGACTATTTTATTTCCATAATCACAATCTTGACAAACATTTTTACATATATATATATATATACGGTATATATATATTAGTGGGCAATTTTTAAAAGTCTTTCTTAGCAGCGGTTTAAAAAGCTTTAGAAATTAAATTAACATAGGCCTTTTTCACAATTGAAAACTTCTCAAGCTTTGCCATGAGTTAGGCAATATATATATAGATGATATATATATCATCTATTAAGTTTTTACAATAAATAATAAATAAATACATGTATGATTAAAATGTTAATGAAATATTTAAGGTGGTAGATTATAATTGGCCTGATATGCATGAGAAGCTTCATGAAGGGAAGTGAAACATTAAGAGAAGAAGTGACTATTGGAGCAAAACGACATCTGGCAGGAATATCCTGCTATACTCTGTTGGATCATTGAACTGTTGAGATTTTTTTGTATTATCGAGAGGTTAATGATTTATGTTTAGTTATTAAACATGTATTACTTTAAATATTGTCTCAAATTATTATAAATTGAAAAATCTTTACACTAGTTTAGAAATATTTATTGCTTTTGGAAATTTAAATCTTCTTAGTGCTGGAAAATCTTTGTACAAAATTACTAAAAAATATATTTTTTTGTAAATGTTAAAACCTGTTTTACAGTTTAACATAAAATATACTTTATTTGATAAATAATACAGTGATATTTCATGTAATTACTGGTTCATTCAAAGTAGGTTATGGGAGGTTTGTTAAATGGAAGTGAAACAATGTGTCTCAGTAACTGTTGGAACAGAAAAAAAACATCTGGCGGAAACATTTCAGTAAAAAGCATCAACGCTCTCATAGTCAAAGTTTCCTGGTGTCATTTCATGCCTTCCTGGTTCCTGTTCTCTAACCTGATTGGTGTTTCCTAGGTGATGCTCCCCTACAGGAGGAGCTGCAGCAGGGGAAGTTCACCCTCATTTTTTCATTTTTTTATATCTTTTTAACATCATTAAAAACATAAACCATCACATCTCTTGTATGCAATAAAGTCAATAAAGTGTGAAATTGGCCACAAATCGTCATTTTGTGTTCATGACAAGACATTTTCATATAGTTTTGCTCAATTTAGTTCAACATGGTTTAACATGGAACATGTTATCTTGGTCATATCAGAATTTAGAGAGGATTCTTCTTCTCTATGCCATAAAGACCCATAAGGAGTGAAATTTTATTTTAAAAAAAAGGATTTATCTCTTCAGAGATTTTTATTTTGTTGACAAATTAAATGTTTTTCCTATAAAATAGAAGAAAACTGTGCACATCGCTGTATAAAGATAAAGAAAAAAATGTTGCTCAGTTTTTGGTGATATTTTTTTTCTAGACAATCTTTTTTGTCAAAATTGTGTCTCAGTTTTTTTTTTGTCATTTTAATGTAAAGCAAATTCACTGAGATACTCAGGGCCTGTGCAACATTATAAAGGTTAATAACCACAGATTATTCATCTTTATCTGTGTCAGAGGTAGTTAGTATATTTAAGAAAAACAAGTTAAAATTATTTACCTTTTTTCTTTGGCATGTACTTATATAGCCTTTATTCAAGTTAGGAGACTTGACCAAAGCGCTTTACACTACATTCATTCACCCATCCACACACACACTCACACACTGATGGTGGCAAGCTACATTGTAACCACAGCTGCCCTGGGGCTCACTGACGGAAGCGGGGCTGCCGTACACTGGCGCCACCGGGCCCTCTGACCACCATCAGTAGACAATGCAGGTGAAGTGTCTTGCCCAAGGACACAACGACACTGAGAGTCGAAGTCGGGGCTTGAACCGTCGACCCTTCGATTTCAGGGCAAACTCCTACATCCAACGCCACTGTCGCCCCCTTTCTACAGTATAATAGTTTTTAAACATAATCTAATATCTATTTAAACAGGTTTAAAACCATGTCTGTATAAAACAATAAAAATGTCCTGTTTTCATGTGTTTCCCTTCAGTTCCCATTAACATAAATTGAATCAACTGAAAATATTTTGGTTTAATTAATGAGCAGCTAGAGAGTTTAATCAGCTTTACATTTTAACTAAAGTTTTTTCATTTAAATTCTTCTTGAAGTCGTCTTTTGTCTGAACCAGAATTAGAGGCTTAAACAAAAGTTTTACTGTTCAAAGAATCTCTGTTCTCTGTTCTCTCAGTTAAATTCATAGTTACTCTGTGTGTGTTTAGTGATCTGTGTCAGAGTCTGCTGTGACATTCAGCTGGAGTTTCTGTTCAGTCTGACTGAGGGAGGTTTTTGTATGACTGTTTTTCACTGTGTGAACAGATCCTTACTGTTGATGTAGTGGCCACTCTGACAGTAGTAAACTGCAGCATCTTTAGCCTGAACTCCACTGATGGTCAGAGTGAAGTCAGAGTATGATCCACTGCCTGTAAAATGACTTGGAGTCCCTGATGCTCGAGAGCTAGCATCATAAATGAGCAGCTTAGGAGTTTGACCATCTTTCTGTTGATACCAGGCTAAACTGTCAGAGCCAAATACATCCTGACTGGTTCTACAGTTGATGGTAACAGATCCTCCCAGATCAGCTCTCACTGCTGCAGGCTGAGTCACTGTGACCTGACCTCTGGACTCTGAGGACACAGAGACAAAAACATAAAGCAGCTTCATGGTTTGTTGGCTTCATTTCAGAGGGACAGATGTTCATGGAGGAGAGGAGTTTGATTCTCTGGACTTTACCTGTGAAGTAGCAGCAGAGGAGAGTCCAGATGAGGACGCAGATCAAAGTCATGTTTTTGATGAGGAGGATTTCTGTGTCTTCTGTTGTCATAAAGGACAGCTGTCAGTCATCCAGTGTTCAACTCTGAGGACTATAAACTCTCCCAGAGCGCTGGAGCATGGAGCTGCTGATGCAAAGTGGCTCTATGGAAATACTCTGACTGACTCCAACAGAGAATTTTGGTCAACAATGATATAATATATTAATTTATCAATATATTTTTTAGCACCCACTACCTCAAACAAACTACAGTGTGAACTTTACATTCAAGCCCTTGTGACGTTGAAAAATAAAAAATCCTTGTTAAATCATTGTAATCAATTGTTTCTATGTGTAAATGTTTTTGGTGAGAGTTTTTGCAGCTTTAATCCTTTGAATTAGTTTATATGTTGTAACTTATACTCTGTTGTCCTCTTGACCAGGTCTCTCTTGCAAAAGAGATTTTACATCTCAACTGGACTAAACGGGTGTATAATTGATATAACAAACAGTCCAAGATGTTTTTGTGAGAGTTTTCCCCCTTAATGGTTCTAAAAACATTGCTGTAAAAATTGACTACACTGAAGTTTGCAAGCATTTCAGTCAAACATGATAAATTCTGTGAAATATTTAGATTTGAAATAAGAATTTTATCAACCAAATTCCAGGTTGTGTTGCTTTTTCATACTTCTGGATAGAGGCACTTCTTACAAGTTTGAGTATTTTTCTACTGTCAGCCTGCAGGCAGACATGAAAACAGACAGCCAGGCAGACAGACACTGTACCTTCCTGCTTCTTTCATTTCCCCTACAATTTTTTACTCAGATCAATAAATAATCTTGTGGTCGGTTGGCTACAACCATTTTATCTGTATCTGGAATTCCCACAGGATCTTAGCTATTCCAATATCTTCTACCCTGCTGTGAGATGCTGGGTTGTTTCTGGGACATCTTTGGAGAGCCTGCACCTGGAATCTTGCCTGGTAGATCTGCTCCTGTACTGCCATGATTAATGCTTCTGTTCCTTTCTTCAGCCTGGCACTCTTATTGGTAGGATTTGGTACTGTAATGTCAGCCATTTCAGCTACCTGTCGGTGGTATATCCCATGCAGAGGCTTTGGTTCTCTTGATGGTACCTCTGGTTCCTTCATTTCCATCATCTACTGTCTGAGTCATTCACTGAGTGCTTTAACCCTTGGGGCCATCTTTTTGATATATTCTTGGAGATTGGATGTTTCATCTTCAATGTTTGCATCGTTAATGCTCACTAGGCCTCTGCCTCCCTCTTTGTGCTTTATGTTTAGTGTATGGATACTGGATTTGGGGTGAAATCCACCATCCATGGAAAGCAGTTTTCGTGTTTCAACATCAGTGGCCTGAATTTCCTCCTTAGGTGACCTTATTACCCCAGCAGAGTATCTGATTACTGACAATCATAACTGTTTATTTTCTGGACCTCGTTCTTACCGTTGAGCTGACTTCGCAGAACTTGTCTTACTTGTTGCAGGAATTTTCCTGCTGCTGCTTTCCTTGGGGACTCTTATTGTTTGCCATTTGCCTGAGGTATTCCAAAGTACTTGTAGCTTTCTTCTGTTTACCTTCTGGGAGTGCAACCCCTGTGTGTGGATAACATTCCCTCTCCTTTTCACCGTCTGACTTAATTTCTCTATCTCGAATGAGATTCCTATGTCTGTAATGTAGATCTTGGTGTTGTAGATCAGCGAGTCAATGTCTCGTTCACTCTTAGCATACAGCTTGATGTAATCCATGTACAGGAGGTGGCTGATAGTGGCCCTATTTATGAATCACTATCCATAGCCAGTGTTGTTCATCATTTGGCTGAGTGGGTTCAGGCCTATACAGAACAGCAAGAGTTACAGAGCATCTAATTGGTATATTCCACATGTGATGGAGAGTTTTGGAACTGGCTTGAAGTTGGCCTCAAGTGTGGTTTTTTCCACAGCCCCAAGGAGTTTTCAGTGAACGCTCTCAGAGCGCTGTTGATCTTATACACCTTAATTCATTCTATGATCCATGTGTGTTACATTGTGTCATACTGTAGGAGTTCTTGTAATAAACCCAGGCTCTGCACAGGCCTGTTTGGTTATCACCGCTGTTCAATAATGAAAAATGTTAGAGGATCAATAATGATTAGAGCTCACTATGTTTTCATTCTATATTAAAACATAATCTTCTGGCTTTTAAAAAACTGTGGAGTTTAACCTCATCGTATAAATGTATACATTTTCCATATGCTGACAGTCATCTGCAGAAACGATCCCAAGTTAAACGTAATATCTGCCTTCCAGAAAACCTCTTTATTAGCATTTCTAAAAGGTTAACGCTTTGCTCCAAACTGCTGCAGGATCAATAAACGGTGCTTGATGCGGTCCACATTACACTGGGTTTAACTAAATGCACCGTTACAGTTTCTAAAAGTGTTTGTCAGATGAGGTTTACAAAAGATTTAAGAGACATTAACAGAGATCTAAATGTTTGATGACAGAAAAACTGATCAGTCATCTGCTAATAAACAATAAAATGAGAGAATCAACACAATAAATAACTTAAACTGATCATAAAAAATATTTCTTTGATTAATGAACAAGATTTAACTATTCTTGTTTTCTTTTATAAATCTTCTCATACTCGTTGATTTGTTTGTGTCAGAGTCAGAGAGCCGTGTCTTTAACAGTCAGAGGTTTTTGTACGACGGCTCCATCAGTTTGTATCACTGTGGTACACGTTTGGTGGAGGAACCAGACTGACTGTTAACTGTAAGTACAACTAACCTAATTTAAATCAATCTTCTCTGCAATTTAATTTTTTAATGTTTTTTTCTTTTTACTTTGATGGGAAACTCATTTATTTTTTAATTTAGTTAGTTTAAAAAAGTAATAATAATTTAGCCAGTAGTGAATTAAGCTGCTAGTTTTATTTACTTCTTGTTTGTTTTTGAAAGAAGAAGCATTGATAAAGCTTTGAAATTTGTCTCATGAAAAATGTTTCATTTACTTTTGGAAGCAGAGTGCGATATATGTAAACCCATAATATCAATGTCACTGTGAGTGCTGTCCTTGGCTCATATTTTCTCTGAGTCGTTGATAACAGCTTTTGAACTAAGAATGTCTGAACTGTCCCTTTTTTGTAAACATTGACGCTACAGAGATAAAAGATCATTGTGAAAATTTGTTTAGTGAGAGACATTTAGGTAAAAGTACAGCTTGTTAAAGCAACAATAAAACAAGGAAAGTTTAAGGAGACATAAATTAGAAAATTTAAGAAGTAATTTCAGTTTTAATGTGCGGTACTGAAACCTGTCTGGTGCTCTGCTTGAGCAGTGATGCAGATGTGTTTCCATAGTAACAAAGTACCGAGCAGGAAATTAACTTCAAGGACTTTTATCTGGACTCTTCAATGTGTTTTCTTTTTTTTTCTTTAGTGGAAAATGCTCGTCCCACCCTGACAGTGCTGCCCCCCTCCAGTGAGGAGCTGCAGCAGGGGAAGGCCACCCTCATGTGTCTGGCCAACAAGGGCTTCCCCTCAGACTGGAGTCTGTCCTGGAAGGTGGACGGCAGCAGCAGCAGCAGCTGGGAGGAGAACAAGAGCCGAGGAGTGCTGCAGAAGGACGGCCTCTACAGCTGGAGCAGCACCCTGAGGCTCCCTGCAGACCAGTGGAGGAAGGTGGGTCTCTGTGACCTGTGAGGCCACAAAGGCCTCCCAGTCTGCAGTCACAGAGACCCTGAGGAGGGACCAGTGTTCCCAGTAACAACCCGACTTGTTCTTTTTTTTTCAATCTGCTACTTTTTAAAGTGTTTTACAGCCAAGTGTATTGTATGCAAAATGTGTATGAGATTCCAATTACTTAACCTTCTATTTCTTCTCAAACTTCTCAATTTGTTCAACATAATAAAAAAATAAACCATCACATCTGTTGTATGTGGAGGCAATAAAGGTTGAAATTAGCAACAAATCGCCATTTTGTATTTGTGACTTGATATTTTCATAGCTTTGCTCAATTTATTTCAACGTGGAACATCAGGTTTTGGTCATATAAGAACTTAGAGAGGATTCTTCTTCTTTATGCCTTGAAGTCCCATTAGGGTTGAAACTAAATGTCAACAAAATGGTCAGAAAAAGGTTCAAGATTTTTTTAGATTATGGTTTCTATCTTCAAGTATTTTAATTTGTTAACAAATTAATTAGACAACTATATATATAGAATAGAACAGAACACAAAATCCCTTTACTGTCCCGCAATGGGGAAATTCTGGTGTTTACAGCAGCAAAAAGATTATATTAAAAGAAGTTTATATATAGATAAAGAAAAAATGTTGCTTAATTTTTTTAAGACATATTCTACATATTACTGCCGTTACTCAGTATTTAATGAAAACAAATCAAAATACAAGATGCTGTAAAAAAAACGTTATAAGCAGGTAACTCTTTGACAAAAAGTAAAAATAATTTGATGAATTATAAAAGTAAAATTGACTGAAAGCCTGTTTAGTGATGATGTCATGAAATTAATCAAAGTATTTTTTCTGGTGATATTTATTTTTCAGACAATCTTTTCTTTCAAAACTGTGCCTCATTTTCTTGTCATCTTAATTGAAAGCAAATTCACTGAGATACTCAGGGTCTGTTCAACCACAGATTATTAATCTTTATCTCTGTCAGAGGTAGTTAGTATTGGAAAGACTTTTATAATGAATCAAATATTTGGTCCTTTAAGAAATCCAGGTAAAAAATATTTTCTTTTTTTCTTTCTACAGTATCATAGTTTTTAAATGTAATCTGATATCTAAATAAAATAGGTTTCAAACCACGTCTTTATAAACAAAACAATAAAAAAAATGCTGTGTTTTCATGCGTTTGCTTTCTGTTGGCATTACCAGTCATCAACTGTGTTTCCATTCAGTCTAGATTAGTTAATTTATTGATTGTTTTCTATTGTTGTTCAAACTATCTGCTCTGACAGAATCTTCAGCTTGAACTTCAGTGGTGTTCAGAGTTTGATCTACTGCCTCTGAAACCATTTAGAGTCCAATAAACTCTTTCTAATTTATTTAATGAGCAATTAGAGAGTCTATTCTGCTTTATATTCTAACTAAACTGTTTTTATATTAAATATTTAGTCCAATTAAAGTTTTTTTCATTTAAATTCCTCTTGGAGCCATCTTTTATCTGAACCAGAATTAGAGGCCTAAACAAAAGTTTTACTGTTCAAAGAATCTCTGTTCAGGCAGGAGAGCTAAATCTGCATCGAGTTGTCAACAATGTTTTCTCCCATTTGTTCCTGAATGTTTGCATTTCACTCTAATCTGACATTAAATTTGATCTCTCATAAGAAAGAGTTTTAGTTCATTTCAAAGCTCACCAAATGAGCAGAAATACATTCATGTGTGCACAATACATGTTAATATGTTTTTGAGCAAAGATATTTACAGTAGATAAAATTATAGTTGCTCTGTGTGTGTTTAGTGATCTGTGTCAGAGTCTGCTGTGACATTCAGCTGGAGTTTCTGTTCAGTCTGACTGAGGGAGGTTTTTGTACGACTGTTTTTCACTGTGTGAACAGATCCTTACTGTTGATGTAGTGGTAACTCTGACAATAGTAAACTGCAGCATCTTCAGCCTGAACTCCACTGATGGTCAGAGTGAAGTCAGAGTTTGATCCACTGCCTCTAAAACGACTTGGAGTCCCTGATTCTCGAGAGCTAGCACGATAAATGAGCAGCTTAGGAGTTTGTCCATCTTTCTGTTGATACCAGGCTAAATAGTTAGAGCTATAGACATTCTGACTGGTTCTACAGTTGATGGTAACAGATCCTCCCAGATCAGCTCTCACTGCTGCATTCTGAGTCACTGTGACCTGACCTCTGGACTCTGAGGACACAGAGACAAAAACATAAAGCAGCTTCATGGTTTGTTGGCTTCATTTCAGAGGGACAGATGTTCATAGAGGAGAGGAGTTTGATTCTCTGGACTTTACCTGTGAAGCAGCAGCAGAGGAGAGTCCAGATGAGGATGCAGATCAAAGTTATGTTTTTGATGAGGAGGATTTCTGTGTCTTCTGTTGTCATGAAGGACAGCTGTCAGTCATCCAGTGTTTAACTCTCAGGACTATAAACTCTCCCAGAGCGCTGGAGCATGGAGCTGCTGATGCAAAGTGGCTCTATGGAAATACTGACGAGTCCTATATGAATTCAGGATCTAATGGATGATTCTATTTATCAATGAATTAAAACAGTTTTTATCTGTCATTAATGTCTAAGTAGTTCATACAGTTGCATAAATTGTGAATCAGATTTTTCAATATAATAATTTCACCTTTTAATTTACAAATTATGCTGCAATCTGTTTACCTTCAGGCACAGCCCAGTTAATTTTGTTTTAATGCTAGATTTAGAAAACAACCTTTAAGTAGTTATTGACCATAGTTTACACATAGCTCTCATCAGTGTTTCAAAAACATTCTGTTTTTGATTTTAATAAAATTGACCAATATTTAACTAAATTAAATGTTGTCTTTTCTTTAGCTTTGAACAGAAAATCATCATAACAGAAACAGAGGCTTGAAAACCTCAATCGGTGTTACTTAATAACATGAACTTAAAATATCCTTTATATTGAGATCTGCTTGTTTATTAAATTTTTGCTGTTTTAATTCTGTGTTCATTCCCTTTTTGAACACGGATTATAATTAAATCATTACAGGAAATATCGTCACCATTTCTATAAAATATAACAGTTTTCATTGAATATTTATTGTTTTTATTCAGCATTTTCACATCCACACTAAATATTCTGTTGTTTTATTTGTATACTACTCCACGATATTTCCCATAAAGCTGATGTTTTGGTTAATGTGTTTGTGTCAGAGTCAGAGAGCCGTGTCTCTCTACAGTCAGAGGTTTTTGTACGACCACTCAATGAGTTTGTATCACTGTGGTGGACTTTTGGTGGAGGAACCAGACTGGATGTTGGAAGTAAGTCTTTTACTGGATTTAAAATTAAATCTTATATTCTGTTGTTGCTTGTCTTTGGTCTAAAAAATTATTTCCTAAACAAGAGAAAAAAAGTCATTTAAAACATTTTCTATTTAAATTTAAACATTCATTGTAATGAAGAATCCGGATAAGGTTTTTAGGGACAGAAATAATTTTATGGGTAAGAGTTGAAACTACATTTATACTGAAAGCAAAATGTTGACAGTTTTGAATTTATTCATGTTTATTATATTTTTTTGTCTAATCAAATAGTAATTTAAATGAGGATGAAGAGAGATCTCATTTATGTTTTGCTATTATATCGTATATGACTTTAAATATTGTCAAATCATATCAAATATTTTCAGTTAAAAAATCTTTACTCTAGAAAAAAACTATTTATTGCTTTTGAAATTATAAATCTGCTAAACATACTTTTATAGCCGTAAGATTACTGCTTAATTTTGAAAAAATATATGTTTTTTGTAGATGTTAAAATTTGTTTTTGCAGTTTGATATGAAACAGACTTTATTTGATATATAAAACAATGATATTTCATGTGTAATACTTGTTGATTCATTCAAAGTAAAGTTATGGGAGGTTTGTTAAGTGGAAGTGAAACAATGTGTGTCAGTAACTGTTGGAGCAGAAAAAAAACATCTGGTGGAAATATTTTAGTAAAAAGCATCAACGCTCTCATAGTCAAAGTTTCATGGTTTCATTTCATGCCTTCCTGGTTCCTGTTCTCTAACCTGATTGGTGTCTCCTAGGTGATGCTCGTCCCACCCTGACAGTGCTGCCCCCCTCCAGTGAGGAGCTGCAGCAAGGGAAGGCCACCCTCATGTGTCTGGCCAACAAGGGCTTCCCCTCAGACTGGAGTCTGTCCTGGAAGGTGGACGGCAGCAGCAGCAGCTGGGAGGAGAACAAGAGCCGAGGAGTGCTGCAGAAGGACGGCCTCTACAGCTGGAGCAGCACCCTGAGGCTCCCTGCAGACCAGTGGAGGAAGGTGGGCTCTGTGACCTGTGAGGCCACCCAGGGCTCCCAGTCTGCAGTCACAGAGACACTGAGGAGAGACCAGTGTTCCCAGTGACAACCTGACTAGTTTTCTTTTCAATCTACTACTTTCTAAAGTATTTTGCGGCCAAGTGTATTGTCTGTAAAATGTGTATCAGAATTCATTCTTGAACCTTCTTTTCTTCTCAAAATTCTCAATTTTTTTAACATAATAAAAAAAATAAACCATCACATCTGTTTTATGTGGAGTCAAAAACAGTCAAATTATTAACAAATCGTGTTGTATTCATGAAAATACATTTTCACAAAGTTTTGCTTAATTTAGTTCAACATGGTTTAACATGGTACATCTGGTTTTGGCCATATTAGAACTTAGATTCTTCTTCTCTATGCCATAAAGTCCCATTAGGATTGAAACTAAATGTTAACAAAATGGTTGGAAAAAGGTTCAAGCTTTATTTTAGATTATGGATTCATCATTTCAGATTTTACTTTGTAAACAAATGACATGTTGTTTCTTATATCTCTATAAAGATAAAGAAAAAAAAATGTTTAAACAATGAAAAAAAAAATCAAAATAAAACATGATGTAAAACAATTTTTGCAAAATAAGTTTTAAGATGGCAAATCTCTGACAAAAAAGTAAAAATGATCTGGTGAAATTTAAGATGAAAATTGACTGAAAGCCTGTTTAGTGATGATGTCATAAAATAAGTCAAAGTGATTTTTCTGGTGAACTACTTTTTCCAGGCAATCTTTTGCGTCAAAACAGGACGTAATTTTTGTTGTCATTTTAAATGAAAGCAAATTCACTGAGATACTCAGGGCCTGTTCAACATTATATAGGTTAATGACAACAGATTATTCATCTTTATCTGTGTCAGAGGTAGTTAGAATTGGAAAGAATTTTATATTGAATCAAGTATTTGGTCATTTAAGAAAACCAGGTTAAAACATTTTTTTTTCTTTTTACAGTATAATCGTTTTTAAACCTAATCTAATTTCTAATTCAAACCATAACTATAAATAAAAGAGTTTTCATGTGTTTGCTTTCAGATAGCATTACCAGTCATCAATAATGTTTCCATCCATTCTAGATTAGTTAATTTATTGAATGTTTTCTATTGTTGTTCAAACTATCTGCTCTGACAGAATCTTCAGCTTGAACTGCAGTGGTTTCCAGAGTTTGATCTACTGCCTCTGAAACAATTTAAAGTCCATGAAACAATTTTTACTTTAATTATTGAGCAGCTAGAGAGTTTAATCAGCTTTATGTTCTAACTAAGCTGTTTTTAAATTTAATATTTGGCCCAATTAAAGTTTTTTTCATTTAAATTCCTCTTGAAGCCGTCTTTTGTCTGAACAAGCACTAGAGGCTTAAACAATAGTTTTACTGTTCAAAGAATCTCTGTTCACATAGAGTTCTCAACAATGTTTTCTTCCATTTGTTCCTAATAGTTTGCACTTCACTCTAATCTGCTATTAAATTTGATCTTTAAAAAAGTTTTAGTTAATTTCAAAGCTCACCAAATGACCCGCAATATATTTATGTGTGCGCAATACATGTTAATATGTTTTTGAGGAAAGATTTTTAGATAAAATTATAGTTACTCTGTGTGTGTTTTGTGATCTGTGTCAGAGTCTGCTGTGACATTCAGCTGGAGTTTCTGTTCAGTCTGACTGAGGGAGGTTTTTGTACAACTGTTTTTCACTGTGTGAACACGTACTGACTATTGATGACATGAAAACTCACACAGTAATAAACTGCAGCATCTTCAGCCTGAACTCCACTGATGGTCAGAGTGAAGTCAGAGTTTGATCCACTGCCTGTAAAACGACTTGGAGTCCCTGATTCTCGAGTGCTGGCATAATAAATGAGACGCTTAGGAGTTTGTCCATCTTTCTGTTGATACCAGGCTATATCATTACCACCATTAACTCGTTGACTGGTCCTACAGTTGATGGTAACAGTTCCTCCCAGATCAGCTCTCACTGCTGCAGGCTGAGTCACTGTGACCTGACCTCTGGACTCTGAGGACACAGAGACAAAAACATAAAGAAGCTTCATGGTTTGTTGGCTTCATTTCAGAGGGACAGATGTTCATAGAGGAGAGGAGTTTGATTCTCTGGACTTTACCTGTGAAGCAGCAGCAGAGGAGAGTCCAGATGAGGACGCAGATCAAAGTCATGTTTTTGATGAGGAGGATTTCTTTGTCTTCTGTTGTCATGAAGGACAGCTGTCAGTCTTCCAGTGTTCAACTCTCAGGACTATAAACTCTCCCAGAGCGCTGGAGCATGGAGCTGCTGATGCAAAGTGGCTCTATGGAAATACTGATGAGTCCTATATGGATTCAGGATCTAATGGATGATACTATTTATCAATGAATTAAACAGTTTTTATCTGTCATTAATGTCTAAGTAGTTCATACAGTTGCATAAATTGTGAATCAGATTTTCCAATATAATAATTTCACTTTTTAATTTACAAATTATGCTGCAATCTGCTTACCTTCAGGCACAGCCCAGTTAATTGTGTTTTAATGCCAGATTTAGAAAACAACCTTTAAGTAGTTATTGACCATAGTTTACACATAGCTCACATCAGTGTATCAAAAATATTCTGTGCTTGTTTTTAATAAAATTGACCATTATTTAACTAAATAAAAAGTTGTCTTTTCTTTAGCTTTGAACAGAAAATCATCATAACAGAAACAGAGGCTTGAAAACCTCAATCGATGTTACTTAATAACATGAACTTAAAATATCCTTTATATTGAGATCTGCTTGTTAATTACATTTTTGCTGTTTTAATTCTGTGTTCATTTCCTTTTTAGGATGTATTTTTGCATCAAACTTATCCAACATAGCTGATCACTGGTTCACTGCCAGGAACACTGATTATACATAAATCATTACAGGAAATATTGGCTCCATTTCTATCAAATATAACAATTTTCCTTGAATATTTATTATTTTTATTCAGCAATTTTACATCCAAACTAAATGTTCTGTTGTTTTATATGTTTACTACATGATATTTACATGATATTTCCCATAAAGCTGATGTTTTGGTTAATGTGTTTGTGTCAGAGTCAGAGAGCCGTGTCTCTCTACAGTCAGAGGTTTTTGTACGACCACTCAATGAGTTTGTATCACTGTGGTGGACTTTTGGTGGAGGAACCAGACTGGATGTTGGAAGTAAGTCTTTTACTGGATTTAAAATTAAATCCTATATTCTGTTGTTGCTTGTCTTTGGTCTAAAAAATTATTTCCTAAACAAGAGAAAAAAAGTCATTTAAAACATTTTCTATTTAAATCTAAACATTCATTGTAATGAAGAAGTCAGATGAGCTTTTTAGTGACAGAAATATTATTATGGGTAAGAGTTGAAACTAGATTCATATTGAAAGCAAAATGTTGATAGTTTTGAATTTATTCATGTTTATTATATTTTTTGTCTAACCAAATAGTAAATTAAATGAAGATGAAGAGAGATCTAATTTATGTTTGGATATTATATCGTATATGACTTTAAATATTGTCTCAAATTATTTTCAGTTAAAAAATCTTTACTGTAGAAAAAACTATTTATTGTTTTTGAAATTGTAAATCTGCTAAACATACTTTTAAAGCTGTAAGATTGTTGCATAAATTTGAAAAAAATATGTTTTTTGTAGATGTGAAAATCTGTTTTACAGTTTGATATAAAACAGACTTTATCTGATGTATAAAAGAATGATATTTCATGTTTAATATTGTTGATTCATTTAAAGTAAAGTTATGGGAGGTTTGTTAAGTGGAAGTGAAACAATGTGTGTCAGTAACTGTTGGAGCAGAAAAAAACATCTGGCAGAAACATTTTAGTAAAAAGCATCAACGCTCTCATAGTCAAAGTTTCCTGGTGTCATTTCATGCTTTCTTGGTTTCTGTTCTCTAACCTGATTGGTGTCTCCTAGGTGATGCTCGTCCCACCCTGACAGTGCTGCCCCCCTCCAGTGAGGAGCTGCAGCAGGGGAAGGCCACCCTCATGTGTCTGGCCAACAAGGGCTTCCCCTCAGACTGGAGTCTGTCCTGGAAGGTGGACGGCAGCAGCAGCAGCAGCTGGGAGGAGAACAAGAGCCGAGGAGTGCTGCAGAAGGACGGCCTCTACAGCTGGAGCAGCACCCTGAGGCTCCCTGCAGACCAGTGGAGGAAGGTGGGCTCTGTGACCTGTGAGGCCACCCAGAGCTCCCAGTCTGCAGTCACAGAGACACTGAGGAGAGACCAGTGTTCCCAGTGATAACCTGACTTGTTCTTTTTTTTTTTTTTTCAATCTGCTACTTTTTAAAGTCTTTTATGGCTAAACCTATTGTCTGTAAAATTTGTACCAGATTCCATTTTTAACCTTCTATTTCTTCTCAAGATCCTCAACTTTTTCAACATAATAAAAAACATAAACCATCACATCTGTTGTATGTGGAGTCAATAAAAAGTGAAACTAGCAACAAATCACCATTTTGTGTTCATGACAAGACAGTACATACAGTTTTGCTCAATTTAGTTCAACATGGTTTAACATTCTAATTCTCTATGCCATAAAGTCCCATTAGCATTGAAACTAAAGGTCAACAAAAAGGTCAGAAAAGGTTCAAACTTGTTTTTGGATTATGGTTTCATCTTCAAATATTTTACTTTATAAACATATTAAATGTTTTTCCTATAAAAAAGGACACAACTATGTATATCTCTATATAAACATAAAGATACAAAGAATATTTAGTAAAATATGTTTAACTCTGTAAGATGGTAAATGTCTGACAAAAGAGTAATTATAATCTGATATGATGAAAATTGACTTAATGCCTGTTTAGTGATGATGTCATAAAATCAGTCAATGTGAATTTTCTGGGGATATTTTTTTTCTAGACAATCTTTTCAGACAAAACTGTGCCTCAGTGTTTCTGTCATCTTAATTGAAAGCAAATTCACTGAGATACTCAGGGCCTGTTCAACATTATATAGGTTAATGACCACAGATTATTCATCTTTATCTGTGTCAGAGGTAGTTAGTATTGGAAATACTTTTATAATGAATCAAATATTTGATCCTTTAAGAAATCCAAGTAAAACATATTTACTTTTTTCTTTCTACAGTATCATAGTTTTTAAATGTAATCTGATATCTAAATAAAATAGGTTTTTAAACCATGTCTTTATAAACAAACAATAAAAAATGCCATGTTTTTATGTGTTTGCTTTCAGTTGACATTACCAGTCATCAATAATGTTTCCATTCATTCTAGAGTATTTAGTTTATTGATTGTTTTCTATTGTTGTTTAAACTATCTGCTCTGAAACTCTCATGAAACTCTTTTTGTTTAATTAATGAGCAGCTAGAGGATTTAATCAGCTCTATGTTCTAATTAAGCTGTTCTTAAACTCAATATTTTGATCAAAGCTTTTTTTTTTTAAGTTCCTCTTGAAGCCGTCTTTTGTCTGAACCAGAATTAGAGGCTTAAACAATAGTTTTACTGTTCAAAGAATCTTTTCAGGCAGGAGAGCTGAATCTTTATCAAGTTGTCAACAATGTTTTCTTCCATTTGTTCCTAAATGTTTGTATTTCACTCTAATCTGACATTAAATTTGATCTTTAAAAGAGTTTTAGTAAATTTCAAAGGTCACCAAATGACCCGAAATATATTTATGTGTGCGCAATAGATGTTAATATAATTATTGAGGAAAGATATTTAATTTAAATTATTGTTACTCTGTGTGTATTTAGTGATCTGTGTCAGAGTCTGCTGTGACATTCAGCTGGAGTTTCTGTTCAGTCTGACTGAGGGAGGTTTTTGTACGACTGTTTTTCACTGTGTGCAGGGCCACTGACTACCAATGTTATGAAGACTCTGACAGTAGTAAACTGCAGCATCTTCAGCCTGAACTCCACTGATGGTCAGAGTGAAGTCAGAGTTTGATCCACTGCCTGAAAAACGACTTGGAGTCCCTGATTCTCGAGAGCTAGCACGATAAATGAGCAGCTTAGGAGTTTGACCATCTTTCTGTTGATACCAGGCTAAATAGTTAGAGCTATAGACATTCTGACTGGTTCTACAGTTGATGGTAACAGATCCTCCCAGATCAGCTCTCACTGCTGCAGGCTGAGTCACTGTGACCTGACCTCTGGACTCTGAGGACACAGAGACAAAAACATAAAGCAGCTTCATGGTTTGTTGGCTTCATTTCAGAGGGACAGATGTTCATAGAGGAGAGGAGTTTGATTCTCTGGACTTTACCTGTGAAGCAGCAGCAGAGAAGAGTCCAGATGAGGACGCAGATCAAAGTCATGTTTTTGATGAGGAGGATTTCTCTGTCTTCTGTTGTCATGAAGGACAGCTGTCAGTCATCCAGTGTTCAACTCTCAGGACTATAAACTCTCCCAGAGCGCTGGAGCATGGAGCTGCTGATGCAAAGTGGCTCTATGGAAATACTCTGACTGACTCCAACATAGATTTTTGAATCTAAGAAATGAAATTATTTATAAATTTATACTTTTTTTTGGAATTAAAAAGTAAAGTAAATTTAGCTTTTGTATCTTCAGCATAAAATTTCAAGTATTATCTTTACATTTTAAAACATCAGTTTGCATTTTCCAGTAAATCATTTTCCTAAATTTAATTTATAACTCTTCATAAACACACACAAATCTGTGCTAATATGATTTAAAAAAGATATGAACATACAACAAAGCAAAGTGGCTCTATGGAAATACTTTGACTGACCCCAACAGAGATTTTTGGTATAAAAATAAAAATTGATGAACCAATAGAAATATTTTAGATTTCAGCGTCTCTTGTGATCCTGAATGAGTTAAAAATCCTTGTTATTGCAAAGTTTTAATGTTTTGTTCTATATGTTTTTGTTTTATATGTTTTATATTTAGCTGCTTTCCTTTAGGCCAGGTCTCTCTTGCAAAAGAGATTTACATCTCACTGTGATTAACCTGGTTAAATAAAGGATAGTCCTGAACTGATGCATGGATTTCCTGTTGCATTATCCATATAAAGATCTGTTGTTTATCTGTTGATTTTCATCTTAAGAATTACTGTTACTTGTTCAGATACTCAAGAATTTCAAAATAAAATAAAATAAAAATCATTAATCATGTTCTACTGTTGAGTTTAACCAGATTCATTCAGCTATAAATGTTAATTATAATTCGTCCTTCTATCTTATGAGAGAAAAAAAAGTATTTCCAATTCTATTATTTCTAAATAATAAAATAAAGGAACATCTGGTCAAAAGGATCCATCCATCCATCGACACGCTTGTCTCAAGTGGGGTCACGAGGGGTGCGAACAACCATTCATGCACACACTCACACCTAAAGAGAATTTAGATAAGTCAATTAACCTAACAGTCATGTTTTTGGACTGTGGGAGGAAGCCGGAGTACCCAGAGAGAATCCACGCATGCTCAGGGAGAACATGCAAACTCCATGCAGAAAGACCCTGGGCCAGGAATTGAACCCAGAACCTTCTTGGTTATAAAAACATGCTTTATTAATGAAATATTCCATATATAACTTTATATTCATTCTATTTTTTTTATTATTTGATTTTAATCTTAATCAATGAACCCTCTTCAAATGATGAAATAATTATTTAGGTACATCATAAGCTTTTTCATTTTCTTTTTACCTCATTGAACAAACCGAACTTAAGAGTCTTTCACTCTTACATTTTTGTTTCAAAATATACAAAATAATCACAATATTTCCTCAGTCAAAGTAATTATCAAATTGTGAACTATTTAATACTTTGTTAAGAATATGAAAATAAACCAACATAATAATCAGTAATTAAGGTTAACTTTTTTATCTGGTTCATGTAAAACATTGTTCTGCTTAGGTTCCTAAAAACCAGAGAAAAAACTTTTAGACTAAACACTTTACTAAAAACTTTAAGAACCCATTACAAGTCATGTTAATGAAAATGCTGAAAAGCAGAAAGCTAAAAAAAATAAATAAATAAAGTGTATTTTTTCAGACGAGGATTCAAACTGAAATCACCTTAAATCTCAAAGTTCATGTGAGTTTTTCATAATTTTAGGAACTCTGTGCTGTAATCCTGCAAGCAGCCATTTAGTTAAATATACTATTATAGAAAAATCCTTTCAAAATTACTTGAAAAAGCATCAAATATTTAGTGTGATCTTGTATCACTTTTTGATCTGTGTTCTCCAATCCTGCTGACACTGATAATCTGCATCTTTAGCATGAAATCTGCTGATGGTCTGATTGAAATTGGAACCAGACTGACTCCCAATGAACCAATCAGAAGCGCTAGGCTCTAAAGTTGATGTCTAATAAATGAGAACATCAGGAGCTTTTCCAGGTGTCTGAAGGTATCATTCTGCATCATGGCTGACATGTCCTCTGGCTTTACTTCTAAAGGGATCCAGCCTTTCCTTAAAAAACACAGACAGATATCCTGGACTCTAAGTCATGACTATGTCTTCTGATAAGCTTGAAGAGAAGTATTTAAAAAATATGTTTCTCTTTCTTAGTAAAATACTAAAATACCAAAGAAACCAGCTACTGAATATAGAGTAATATGTGCACGCACTGTATATACTGTATATATCCCATGCACCTTTTTCTTCCTATGGCATATTCTTCTTCTTTGACTGTTTGAGCTGATGTAACGAGTATATTTCTCCACTGTGCAATCAATAAAGTCAATCAATCAATCAATCGAGTCTCACCCTGAACCAGGAGCTCCAGGATTGTCAGCAGTAGAGTCAGTAACACTCATTTTAAAATCTTTACTTAACTTTTTAATCATCTGTATTCTTACACTTAGATGAAATATAATTTCCTTTTTGACCTTAACATAGATTTTGACAGAAAGTTTCATTGAGTGTAATGTTTTAAAAACCAAGTGAAAAAAGTATCCATTCTAGTAAAACTGTTACTGATTCAGATCAGTTCCTCTTTGACTGGGGGGGGTTTGTACGACGTTGTTTCACTGTGTGAGTGGCAAGCTCTTAACCTGCTGACAGTAATAAACTCCTCCATCTTCAGCCTGAACTCCACTGATTGTTAAAGTGAAAGCAGTTCCAGATCCACTTCCACTAAAACTACCTGGAATCCCAGACTGACAAGATGAAGCACTATAGATTAAAAGTTTAGGAGACTCTCCATCCTTCTGGAGGTACCAGCTGAGGCAGCTGCCAGCACTGGAGCTGGTTTTACAGCTGATGGAGACAGTCTGTCCTAAAACAACAGACTGAGATACTGGAGTCTGAGTCAGAATGATGTCACCTGATGAACCTGGAAAATAAATTAAAGGAATAAAAAAGCTAAGAAGATCACTTTTAATAAACACAATAACATCGCCCAAAAAGATGATCTGTTCTCGAAGAATGTAATTACTGTCTTTCAAATGACGGATCATTATAGTGTTTTATCCAAAGTAAAATTTTCAGCAGAGAGTCTCACCCTGAACCAGGAGCTCCAGGATGGTCAGCAGTAGAGTCAGTAAAATCATCATTGTGCTGCTGGTGGTTCAGTGGCTCTGAAAGGCCTGGACAGCCTCTGATCAACACTGACCTCTTAACAGCTGGGAGCAGAGAGGGAGGACACATATGCAAACACACAGAGTCAGTCACATGGGGGAGTGGTGGCCTAGCAGTTAGATTTGTGCTTCAGTCCCAATAGGTTCTGAGTCCCACACACTCCCAGGGATGGCCACTTTGAGTCCCTGAGCAAGACTCTTAACCCAAGACTGCTCCATGGGCATCAACAGTGTCAGCCCCTGCTCCCTAAAGGGGAGAGTGAGTGAGTTTACCCAATGTGGGACAATAAAGGATTTTAATGAAGCTGAACTCAAAATGTCATCAACTTCCATTAATGTTCACTACAACCTGATGTGTTGCTATATATTCACCATGCTAATTTTCTTTAATTTTCTTCTACGACAAGTTATGAAATATTTTTTTAACTATTTTTTAAGGCTGCACTTTAAAAAAAGATGAAATTGTCTAGAGAGCTGTTCCAAATGAAATTTCTTTTTGTTTTACACTTGTGTAAACAAAATGACAAATAAATCTGTCTATCTCTCTATATATATATCTATATCTATAAGAATAATAAAAGAATATATAGTGCAATGTTAGAGTGTAAAACTAATTCATCTATGTCTTTGTTAGTTGACTATTGTTCATACTTGTTCAGAAGTGAATCTCTGTACAGGCATATAAAAGTTTTTCAGCAAAGTCTGTCTACTTCTTATGCTGCCTTCAGATTTAACATCCAGTTCGGTTTTCAGTGGGTCGGTTTTTTGTATAACAGATTTTACGTGTATGAAGACATTCACAGTTTATATCTCCTTACGTAAAAAACAGCAGCATGTCAACCTAATCTCTACAAACAGTTAGTTTGAACCTGAGTTTAATCTACTGCTAAAAAATATGTTGAACTTCTTGAAGCTGTGCTAATGAAACACGGCTAAGAACTGGAAAGTGAACATTATTTGGCCCTTTGAACTTAGAGCTGTGCAGTGTGCACAGGTAAGCTGCAATGAATCAGGTGTTATATTGGTTTCAGAATTTTTGTGGAGGTGTAATGTTGAAAATAAATTTGGCACACCCAGTACTTGCTGATACCTCAGAGGGGAAGCCTCAGGGCCTTCTACGGCTTCAGAGAAGGCCTAAAAAAATCAGAAGATTATTTTCAATTCTTTTGTGCATCACTGTGTTTCTGTTTGGCCACCTTATATGGCAGATTTTGGCTTTTTACATATATTTGATCACCTATGTCTGTAACTTAAATCATATTCAGTGTTTTGATGGTAATATTGAGAAGGGGTCTTGTTCCTTGGCGTTTTAAAATGTTTTTTTTTTTTTTTTTTGTTCTTTTAATGCACTGATGAATACCCAGCTGAGGATTTCACAATTCACCGCTGCTATACATTATAGCAGTTTCTTTACTGCCCCTTGGCTTTCCTGCCCTTCCATTCTGTACTATCTACCCGTTTGTAATGCACGTCCTCTTCTGTCTCATTTCTTTTATCTGTAGACCTTGGCGGCTTTGTTGGGCTCCTGTATAAAACCTCCAACTCAACGCTATTCCTGACATTTTAAATTGAAAAAGCTTCTTGGATGGGAAGTGAAACGTCTTCAAACGTGGAAACAAAGTCCAGTAGATTGTTTTTGATTTTCTTTTTTTGGGTATAGCTTAGCTGCATGTGCATTGCGCTTCTTATTATTTCTGAGTTACTCATTTCTGTGAAAGCTCTCCTGGAAACATGTAATGCTGCTAGGTGCTGCCCTACTCTAGTACTCCTAGAATTGTTCTCTAGATCAGGTTGTTATCTAATAAAACAGAAGGTGGGTTAGGACTGTGACCAAAGCTGGTGTGACTTAAAATCATGCACATTAATCATACTATTTTTGACCATAAGAGCCCAGAAAAGACACTACCTGATTTGATCCAGTTCTCCAGTTTGATCCAGTTCATGGTGGTTCTCAAACATCCAGCCAGGAAGTCCTCTCAAAGAGATTGTGGGTTCGACATCTAACCATCTAATTCTCCTTAGATGGGTTGCTGTCCAGTCCTGGTTCCATAAGTTCGCTGACTGTTTACTGCTCTCATTCAGTAAACATTGTGATTGTTATCTGTCTCCTGAGTTTATCTGAATGTGGGTCGGAACTCTTGTATAAATACTCTGGCATTTTGTTTGATGCGTCCCTCACTTTCAAACCCCATAAAGAAAATCAAGGGAAAAACTAAAACTTAATTTTTGGTTTTTATTATTCAGAAAACACAAAGCCAGCTTTTCCTAAAAAATAACAATAAAAGAACATTTATTTAGAAAAAGCAAACACATTGCAGCTGAAATTAATGTCTATAGGCTGGTCATTTTGTAGAGTTAATGATGCTGATGGCATTTAGGATAAATGTTTTTATTTCTAGACACCTATGGCCATGAGGACACAGTCATGGTCATCTTATAAATGTGGTTCCAGTGAAAAAAACAACTTGAACAAAATGAAATTAGAAGTTCTAATGTGGTTTGTCCCCAGGTTTGGTTTTATGTGATAAATGTGTTCAAGCAGCTATTTTTTTACAGAGTTGTTTATGTTCAGAGTCAGAGAGCCGTGTCTTTAACAGTCAGAGGTTTTTGTACGACGGCTTCATCAGTTTGTATCACTGTGGTACACGTTTGGTGGAGGAACCAGACTGGAGCTTGGAAGTAAGTAAAACTGTTTGGCACTATCTTCTTTTTTGTTTTGTGTTTTAATTTACCTTCATAATAGTTATGCTTTAGAGAAGAGTTTGATAAATTTATATATATTCACAAAAACAATGATAGGAGACACCTATATTTTCAAATCTATAAGTACATTATAATGCAATGTGTTTGTAACCCTATGGAATTATTACTGTATTTTGGTTTAAATTGTTTAATCTGGACTTGTTGGTTTTAGTTAAGTCTGAAGAGAGAATAAAAAAGGCTCATTCAGTTTTAGCATCACTGTGGAACACGGTCAGTGGAGAAACCAGACTGGAGTTTGGAAGTAAATTTGCAAAAACTTTAGGAATTAAAGAGATAATTATTTACTTTGAAGTTTTTTTTTTGAAGTTCTTTGGGTAGATATATATGTAATTCATATTACTTGATCAATTTATTTAAGTAAAATCAGTGTCAAGATTTACACTTTATTTTTAGAAAGTTTTGTTATGTTCTTATTTGACTCCATCTGTAATCTGAGACCTAAACTGTTAGTCTTTAAAACCTATAATAGGAGAAGAAAGTAGATTGTTATCTGATATCAATTTGCAGTAAAATGTCAATGAAATATTTAAGGTGGTAGATTATGTTTGGGCTGATACGCATGAGAACCTTCATGAAGGGAAGTGAAACATTAAGAGAAGAAGTGACTATTGGAGCAAAACGACATCTGGCAGGAACATCCTGCTACAGAGGATCACTGTTGGATCATTAAACTGTGTAGATTTTTTTGTATTATTGAGAGATTAATGATTTATATTTGGTTATTAAATCACAAATAATTTCAAATATTAAAAATTATTATATATTGAAAAATCTTTACTCTAGATGAAAAATATTTATTTCTTTAGAAAATGTAAACCTACTCAATGTATTCTTACAGCTGTCAAATCTTTGTAAAAATAAGTTTTTTGTAAATGTTAAAATCCATTTTCCGATTTGATATAAAACAGACTTTTTTGATATATAAAACAATGATATTTCATGTTTAATATTTATTGATTAATTCAAAGTGAAGTTTTAGGAGGTTTGTTAAATGGAAGTGAAACAATGTGTCTCAGTAACTGTTGGAACAGAAAAAAATATCTGGCGGAAATATTTTAGTAAAAAGCATCAAAGCTCTCATAGTCAAAGTTTCGTGGTGTCATTTCATGCCTTCCTGGTTCCTGTTCTCTAACCTGATTGGTGTCTCCTAGGTGATGCTCGTCCCACCCTGACAGTGCTGCCCCCCTCCAGTGAGGAGCTGCAGCAGGGGAAGGCCACCCTCATGTGTCTGGCCAACAAGGGCTTCCCCTCAGACTGGAGTCTGTCCTGGAAGGTGGACGGCAGCAGCAGCAGCAGCTGGGAGGAGAACAAGAGCCGAGGAGTGCTGCAGAAGGACGGCCTCTACAGCTGGAGCAGCACCCTGAGGCTCCCTGCAGACCAGTGGAGGAAGGTGGGCTCTGTGACCTGTGAGGCCACCCAGGGCTCCCAGTCTGCAGTCACAGAGACACTGAGGAGAGACCAGTGTTCCCATTGACAACCTGACTTGTTTTTTTTTTACTCTGCTACTTTTTAAAGTGTTTTACGGCCATGTTTATTGTCTGTGAAATGTGTATCAGATTTTATTCTTGAACCTTCTATTTCTTCTCATGATCCTCAATTTTTTTCAACATAATAAAAAACATAAACCATCACATTTGTTGTATGTTGAGTCAATAAAGTTTTAAATTTGGTATTCATGAAAATACATTTTCATACAGTTTGCTCAATTTAGTTCAACATGGTTCAACATGGACGATTTGGCCTTGGTCATTTCAGAAATTAGAGAGGATTCTTCTTCCTTATGCCATAAAGTATGGAGGACCAATCCTGCCATAATTGAAAATAAATACAGAAATAAATAAATGCTCCAAAAATTAATAAGCATACAAAAATACAATAAATGAATAAATGTAGGTAGACATAAAATCATACAGTGCGGCATAAATATATATCTCTTTTTAGTAGCTTCTTTGTTCATTTGCCTATGTAATAATTACCTTAGGAGGTAATTCCTGCTTTTCAGATAATAATAATTGATAATAATTGACACCAAGCTTATAGGAAGACAATGATTGTGCCCTCTTGGCCCAAGGAAGCAGTTTTAAATTCTTGCCGGTGCTACATAAAAAAAATATTTTGCTCACTAAATGTTGTTATACCTTCCATGCCTTTTTAAAGATTAATTCGATTTTTTTTTTTTTTTTTGTGAGAGACACAGCTCTCGGACTTAACAATCCTCTTAACAAAAGGATAATAACATTTATTATAAGTTTAAAAAAAGAAAAACAGTGGCTCAATATAAATCCATCATAAATTAGTTCAATCTGAAAAACTCACACAGAGAGAAAAGATAATTAGAAGAATTTATTGATAAGAAAGTATAGTCTTTGGCGCTCAGACCTCGGCAGGAACATTCATGCTGAATTATGCTTTAACATGCATGAGTAGATGAATGTGAATAGGGATGTTCCCCCCGGCCTGAAACTGGTGGTGGTTTAATCCGAGCTGGTTGACAAGGTGATCTGCTGGGCAGAATTGTGGGACTAGAAGACTGAGGGAGCTGACGTCGGGGCTTCACTCAGACTCGGGATATAGAGGTCCTGCTGTGATGCAGGTACCGTGAACTGTCCATGATGAGCAAGCATGAAGCGACAGTGGAGAGGAAAAACTCCCCTTGGGAAGAAACCTCTGGCAGAACCGGGCTCAACATGGTGGTCTTCTGCCGGACCAATGCGATGAGACGAGGGATGGTGACAACTGGGATTAATACTCTCTGATGAAGTTGAGGTGAAGTCGTGTCATGGAGGACGATTCAGCTGCGATGGCGGAGAAGGGGATGGAGGTGGGTGAATTGTCGTCTGAATCAAAATCCGACATTGCGATTGCAGGATAGCGGCTGTGGTGAGATTTGAGGGAGTTTATAAAGTGGAAGCAGGACGCTGATTGGGCTTCGTGGTGGAGTAGTTCGAAGCTGATTGGCTCGCTTCAGAGACGGATCGGCTTCTGATTGATGGAGGTAAGTCAGAGTTTCTTCAATTGAACTTCCGCTAGAGCTTAATTTGTCTTTAAATTATTTCTTGTGTGGATTCTCTCTTTTTATTCTATTTACTACTAGATGATTGATCAGTTTTTCTGTCATAAAGCATTTAGAACTCTGTTAGTGTTCCTCTTTGTCTGGGAGGTTTTTGTACAACGTTGTTTCACTGTGTGAACGGGTAGTAGCTATATTGCTGACAGTAATGAACTCCTGCATCTTCAGCCTGAACTCCACTGATTGTTAAAATGAAAGCAGTTCTAGATCAAATTCCACTAAAATGACCTGGAATTCCAAACTGACGAGATTAAGCTCTATAGATTAAAAGTTTAGGAGACTCTCCATCCTTCTGGAGGTACCAGCTGAGGAAGCTGCTAACACTGGAGTTGGTTTTACATCTGATGGAGACAGTCTGTCCTAAAACAACAGACTGAGGTCCTGGAGTCTGAGTCAAAACAGTGTCGCCTTATGAACCTGGAAAATAAATTAAAGGAATAACAAAAATTTGAAAGATTGCTGTTGGAGAAAGACAATAACAATAGTGCAAAAAGATGATATGTTCTTGAAGATTATAGAATTTATTAAAAATCTTTCAAATGAAGGATCATTATAATGTTTTATCCTGAGTTGATGTTTTCAGCAGAGAGTCTGACCCTGACACATATGCAAACACACAGAGTCAGTCACATGGAGTCATCATGTTTCCTCCTGAACACTGACGGGTTGCTGTCTATACATCAATTACCATGCAGTGAAATGATCTGCAGCTTGTGAATTAATAGCTTCTTTTTTTTACATTATCTTAAATGTTACAGTTAATATTCTATTAAAGACATGATTTTTGTGTAATTATACGGTTTCTAAATTCTTCAGGTAATCACATCGTTATTGGTAGAAAAAATCATTTGTACTTTCAAGTTACATCATGTAAAAATTAAAATCTTTCAACAGTATCTTGGAGAGTTATTTTCATTTTTTTTTGGATATTTATAATCCACTTGGTGATTTATGTTTAGCAAAATGCTGAATTTATATGTGAGAGTTATGCTTTTAGAGGTGAACATCTACATTTAAGGAGCTTATTATGAGTCTGCAGCAAATAAACACTGAAATGTTTTCATTTCCTAATCTTTGTCAAAAATGTTAACAACCAGCTGCTAAAGGTCATTTAAGTAAAGCATTCCCAATAAATATGATATTCTAATTGTATTGGTAGAGATTCTTTGTGAGTTTACACAGAGTGCAGTATGTGTAGAACGGTTTCTTCAGTGAACCGAATCAAACTCTGCAGCCATCAGTTCAGTTTCAGTTCTGTCTGACTGAGGGGGTTTTTGTACGACGGTTTTTCACTGTGAGAACATCCACTGACTGTTCACCAAGAATTCACCCTGACAGTAATAAACTGCAGCATCTTCAGCCTGAACTCCACTGATTTTCAGAGTGAAATCAGTGTTTGATCCACTGGCAGAGAAATGGGCTGGAGTTCCTGTAACTCTCTGATTGCGATAGCTAAAAATTAATTTAGGAGGCTCTCCATCTCTCTGTTGGTACCAAAACTGATCTTCTCCATCATCGACTCTGTGACTGGTTCTACAGTTGATGGTAACAGATCCTCCCAGATCAGCTCTCACTGCTGCAGGCTGAATCACTGTGACCTGACCTCTGGACTCTGAGGACACAGAGACAAAAACATAAAGCAGCTTCATGGTTTGTTGGCTTCATTTCAGAGGGACAGATGTACATAGAGGAGAGGAGTTTGATTCTCTGGACTTTACCTGTGAAGCAGCAGCAGAGGAGAGTCCAGATGAGGACGCAGATCAAAGTCATGTTTTTGATGAGGAGGATTTCTGTGTCTTCTGTTGTCATGAAGGACAGCTGTCAGTCATCCAGTGTTCAACTCTCAGGACTATAAACTCTCCCAGAGCGCTGGAGCATGGAGCTGTTGATGCAAAGTGGCTCTATGGAAATACTCTGACTCTGAGTCCAGCAGGGATTCAGCATCTAAGGCATGATGCTATTAATATAGCAATTTCATTTTTTTACATAAAAAATTATGATGCAGTCAGCTTACCTACAGACAAAGCCCAGGTAATTGTGTTAATGCCAGATTTAGAAAATAATCTTTAAGTAGTTATTAAACTAATTTTCCATTTAGCTCACATTATTGTATCCAAAACCTTTTTTTTTGTTCTGATGTAATTGACCAATATTTAACTAAATTAAATGTTGTGTTTTCTTTATCTTTGGACATAAAAATCATCAAAGCAGAAACATTTTGAAAACCTCAGACGGTGTTTGATAAGTTTGTATGTTTCACTTAGTGAACTTAGTTACTGTACTAAATAACACAAACCTCTTAAAATATGTGTATTAATTGAGATCTGCCTGTTGACTACATTTTTGCTATTTTTGAAATGTTGTTTTCTTGTCATTTTTCTGATGTATTTTTGCATCAAACATATCAAACATAGCTGATCACTGGTTCAATGTCAAAAACACTGATTATAAATCACTACAGGAAAGTTTGGCACCATTTCTATCAATTATAAGAAGTTTCATCGAACATTTATTATATATTGTCTTATAGTTAGGAAAAAAATTTATATGTTGTTTGTATTCATCAATTTCACATCCAAGCTAAATGTTCTGTGTAATGTAAATGTTTTATGTTCATACTACTTCATGATATTTCCCATAAAGCTGATGTTTTGGTTAATGGGTTTGTGTCAGAGTCAGAGAGCCGTGTCTCTCTACAGTCAGAGGTTTTTGCACGACCACTCAATGAGTTTGTATCACTGTGGTGGACTTTTAGTGGAGGAACCAGAGTGGATTTAAAATTTATCTTATATTGCGATGTGCCTTTTGTATAAAAAAATATTTCGGGGAGAAGCTCGGATTAGACTAGTTGCTCCTCTTCGAAAAGAGCAAGCTGGCTCAAACATACACTATATTGCCAAAAGTATTTGCTCACCTGCCTTGACTCACATATGAGCTTAAGTGACATCCCGTTCCTAATCCATAGGGTTCAATATGACGTCGGTCCACCCTTTGCAGCTAGAACAGCTTCAACTCTTCTGGGAAGGCTGTCCACAAGGTTTAGGAGTGTGTTTATGGGAATTTTTGACCATTCTTCCAGAAGCGCATTTGTGAGGTCGCACACTGATGTTGGACGAGAAGGCCTGGCTCTCAGTCTCCGCTCTAATTCATCCCAAAGGTGTTCTATCGGGTTGAGGTCAGGACTCTGTGCAGGCCAGTCAAGTTCATCCACACCAGACTCTGTCATCCATGTCTTTATGGACCTTGCTTTGTGCACTGGTGCACAGTCATGTTGGAAGAGGAAGGGGCCAGCTCCAAACTGTTCCCACAAAGTTGGGAGCATGGAATTGTCCAAAATGTCTTGGTATGCTGAAGCATTCAGAGTTCCTTTCACTGGAACTAAGGGGCCAAGCCCAGCTCCTGAAAAACAACCCCACACCATAATCCCCCCTCCACCAAACTTTACACTTGGCACAATGCAGTCAGACAAGTACCGTTCTCCTGGCAACCGCCAAACCCAGACCCGTCCATCAGATTGCCAGATGGAGAAGCGCGATTCGTCACTCCAGAGAACGCGTCTCCACTGCTCTAGAGTCCAGTGGCGGCGTGCTTTACACCACCGCATCCGACGCTTTGCATTGCACTTGGTGATGTATGGCTTGGATGCAGCTGCTCGACCATGGAAACCCATTCCATGAAGCTCTCTGCGCACTGTTCTTGAGCTAATCTGAAGGCCACATGAAGTTTGGAGGTCTGTAGTGATTGACTCTGCAGAAAGTTGGCGACCTCTTCGCACTATGCGCGTCAGCATCCGCTGACCCCGCTCCGTCAGTTTACGTGGCCTACCACTTCGTGGCTGAGTTGCTGTCGTTCCCAAACACTTCCATTTTCTTATAATACAGCTGACAGTTGACTGTGGAATATTTAGGAGCGAGGAAATTTCACGACTGGATTTGTTGCACAGGTGGCATCCTATCACAGTTCCACGCTGGAATTCACTGAGCTCCTGAGAGCGACCCATTCTTTCACAAATGTTTGTAAAAACAGTCTGCATGCCTAGGTGCTTGAATTTATACACCTGTGGCCATGGAAGTGATTGGAACACCTGATTCCAATAATTTGGATGGGTGAGCAAATACTTTTGGCAATATAGTGTATGTTACGGATGCCTTCTGGTCGCCTCCCATGTCCCATTTGAAATAGGCCTCGTGGAATGCCAAGGACATGCTGGAGGGACTACTGTATATCTCTGAGCTGGCCTAGTGTTGCCTCAGGGTCCCCCCAAGAACAGCTGGAGCAAGAGTGTGTGGATCGGGAAGTCCGGGAGTCTTTGCTTAGTCCCATGTCTCAAACTGTAAAAAATTATTTACTTTAGATTGAAAATATATTTTGCTTTTGACAATGTAAATCTACTAAACATACTTTTAGAGCTATAAGATTATTGCATAAAATTGACAAAAAGGTAGTTTTTTGTAAATGTGAAAATCTGCTTTGTTGATTTAATGTAAAACAGACTTTATTCAATACATATAACAGTGATATTTCATGTTTATTACTTATTGATTAATTCAAAGTAAAGTTATAGGGGGTAAATGGAGGTAAAACAATGTGTCTCAATAACTGTTGGAAGAAAAAAAAAAAACATCTGTCGGAAACATTTTCGTAAAAAGCAATAAGACTGTGAAAATTTTCCCCTTTCTCCATGCAGCCTGGAACACTGCATTTATGCCCATGGTTCTGGCTCATTTTCAATAGAGAAATTGCCTTCGTTGTAATTCTTGTAGAAGTAAACCCAACTGTAGGCTAAAAAGCTAAACTGATGTCTTACATCTACCTCTATTCATGTTCTTGGGCCAGTGAACCAGTGGGCTGGTCTGGATGTCAAGCGTGTAAAGAAAATGAATGGATGGATGGATGCTTTACAAGGACATTCTGCACACATGTAGGACAACACTCATGAACGCAAGTATGAAAGATGTTATGGTTGAATTAGCTTGTAAGTTTCTACTAACAACAAGAACACCACACTTATCTTCCATCATAAATCTACTTCTTGTTCACCGTTAACTCGTCTAAACAAAAGAAATCAACTATAGAGCTTTCCAGTGGAATAGTAGGAGGGAATCCCACATCCAGCCCTTATGACCTCTACAGACGGTCATCCCAGTAAAAACACTGGTGAAGGACAAGCTAGACTAGAGTAACAACCTTTTATGACCCATTAAGTTTAAACTTTTCATAAGAAACAAAACATTTCAAATGAAAATATCTGTTATGTATTTTCAGAATGAAAATTGACTGGTAGTACCGGTAACAGTTTACAGTAATCGTGAACATTATGGTAACATAAAAGTAATCTGCAAAATATAATGAAAAAAACACACAAGCTCAAGGTAAGTAGAGCCTAGTCATACATATATTTTTCTAGCAAACATACCTTTTGCATTGGGCGGGTGTAAGTGCCTATAGGTTTAAAACTTTCCTTTTTGATAAAGCCTATAGTTAGAGTGACTCAGGTCATCCTGAGCTATCTCTATAGTTATGCTGCTGTAGGCTTAGACTTCTGGAGGACATAGGGACACCTATTTCATAATTTTGCTTCATTCTATTTTTAGTCTCCCACTCTGCAGAATCTGTTAGTTAAATCTCTAACATTATGCTCTCTCTGCTTTTTCTCATAGTAGCTTTGCCTCGTCTGTTCCTGTTTGGCTGTGACTCCATCCTGGAGAGAAAATCAGCTGTGCTGCTGCCATCATCACCTTTGTTTATAGATGTTGGAGATCAGCCTGTTTTTCAGTGTAGTCCTGTTTGTCTGACTGTGATTGCCTGGATGTACTCTATTCATCCTCTGACATGCGAGTTGTTTCGGAGCTTGTCTGCCTGGCTGTGTGTTTCCTGGACAGGGCCACCTGTGGAGTTGCTTTTTTAATCTCTGCTTCTGTCTTCTTGAACCCAAGTCGACCTCGGCGGATGGCTGCTCACACTGAGCCTGGTTCTGCTAAAGGTTTCTTTCTATTAAAAGGGAGTTTTTCCTCTCCACTGTCGCTACAAGCATGCAGGATTGGGTGAGGGATTGCATTAAATTCAATGAGTCGATGCAATCCACTTTTTTTCCTTAGATAGAAAACTTTGAATCAATTTGACTGTATGACCTGGTGAATTGTAAGGTGCCTTGAGATGACATGTGTTGTGAATTGTCATTATATAAATTAACTGAATTGAATTGATTATATGAGTCCTCACTAGCACTTATCATACTCGTCAATCAGCTCCAATGTTAACATCAGTGACCAAACCAAGTGGCCACTGGCGGTGAGGTGTGGATTCTTGCAGTATCTTTACAAGGTCTAACATCTGCATGAATCAAAAGGTGCAAGTCTAAGAACTGAATAGCAAGGTGACTACTTACAGCATGCGTCTTCGTAAAACCCCAGAGGGTTTCTCGGGCAATGTCCCCTATAAACACACAATTGAAGGGAAACAGGAATTGTTCCTCAACTCTATTCATAAGATCAACTAAATTATAAGATCTAAACGTAAGCTTTTGGTACCTCTGTAAACAAAGCTTTTAGGACCTGCAGGTTATTCTATGGTTTTGCTTTGGGTTTTTTTTTATAGTTTGCCTCATTCAGGTTATTTTTTTTTCAGATAACACTTATCCAAATCTTTTGTATAATTAAAGCAAATTATGGTATGGATAAGTTAAAGCACATTTGAACCATGATGGTTAAAATGAGCAATTGTGCCAGGTGGATCATTGTGACACAATACTAAAACCGTGATCTAGTCGAATGAAATTGCGGATTTGTATTGGATTACTGGTGCCAATTATAGAGCCTGTGTTTAAAACATTTACACTGTATATAATTGAACATTGTAAAAAGTACCTGAACAACACAGAATGGGTGTTTCACAGATCTACTATTTGTTACCTAATGGTGCAGTGAAAATACAGGTTCAAATCCTATACAAGGTCTCCATCTAGTGTCCTTAGGAGAAAATAAACTCTACGAATATTAAACAAAAACATATGGAGATATGATGGAAAGAAAAAGAAGCAGTGAGAAATTAGAGTTTTTATTTCTTCTTTGGTTTTTCTAAATGTTAGCAGTCCTCACAGCTTAAGGGACAGCTCTACCGTGTTCTGATCTAGACAAGGTCTTTATACGGTCAAAGTAAGCTGGACTTTGCAGGTATTCTTAAAGTAATAAATGGTTTTAGAGATCTGACCCACATGCAGAGAACCACTCAGAGACCAAGAGAAAAAGTTTAACAGGTTTAATGTAGAAAAACACTGAATAGGAAGATGGAACTCAGCGGACTGGTGAACAGAAACCGGAAAATCTGAAGGGGAGTTCACAGTGATCAGTTCAAGGACTGTAGGAAAAATGACTGAGGCTTGATTTTGCTGGAGATAAACTTACTTTTGGGGGGCTCCTTGTTAATCCATTAATCCAGTTTGTGGGGGTTTAATCCAGAGAAGAGGGAACTCGTTGGAGAGCGGACAGGCAGACACATGTTGGACCCAGAGGAGTACAGGAGCGGACTGTCACTTGGTTTTCCAGATGAGAACTTGAACTGATGGTGTGGAGGTTTTCCCCTGCTCAGTGTGAACTCAGTAAATCCTTCCAGGGGGAGAAGGTCCAGGCTATCCAGTTACACAGGAAGGCTTCCTGCCGAAGAGCAAAGACAAAAAAGCAAGATAAGACTCAGAGTAACAATGCTAAGGTTTAGACTCTGCTAATCTAAGCTTGGCTAGAGTACCCAAAACTGGCAAACACTCTGCCGTCCAGATAGTGACAGCCTGCTGCTCAAGTACTCCTCCAGTAATGACCCAACGAGCAGCAGGTGTGCTGGGAGGCCCAACGAGGACAGTGGTGGAGAGAGGAAAACACAAAAACAACCCACACAAACTGGAATCCTAACAAATTTTGGGACAGTACACTGTTCTGGAAAGCTGATGAAAATCGTTTTCTTTAGTTTCAACAAAAGGAATTCCCAACTTAAATCCAGAATATATTTATTAAAAATAATTATTCAATTATTTCTATCAATCCAATTTAATTGTAATTGTATCTCTTACAGGAACAAAAGTACTCAAATTTCTTTGACTATTAAACATTTAATTTTAATTAAGTTTTGGATTATCGTGGCATAACAGGAGGTATAATTTAGTTGTTATATTGGTCTGTATTCCCCTGAAAAAAATCTATTCTTTAAAAATGAATGGATTAAATTGTGAGCAATTTATTTTTTTATGTAGCACCGTCAAGAATATAAATTGTTTTCGCGTCTGACTTTGGTCAAAAGGACACAATCTTGGTCTTTTCATAAACTTGTTTTCAATTAAAAAACTAACCCAGCAATAAAAAAATGAATTAAGTTCTAATATGGTTCTAGTTTTGTCCCCAGGTTTGGTTTTATATGAGAAATGTGTACAAGCACATTTTTTTAAAGAGTTGTTTATGTTCAGAGTCAGAGAGCCGTGTCTTTAACAGTCAGAGGTTTTTGTACGACGGCTCTATCAGTTTGTATCACTGTGGTACACGTTTGGTGGAGGAACCAGACTGGAGTTTGGAAGTAAGTAAAACTGTTTCTTACTATTCTCTTCTTTGGTATTTTTTTTCTTTTTAATTTAATTTCATAATTGTTAGAATGTGGAAATAATTTTGGTAAACAATTTCTTAATTTACAAAACACTGATAGGAGATATTAAGGCGATTATATATTTTCAAATCTAAAACCAAAATATAATATGAATGTCCCACCATGGATTTATTAGTGCATCTTAATTTATATTTTGTAAACCAGACATGTTGGATTTAGTTAAGTCTGTAAAGTCGTAGAGCTGCGTCTCTAACAGTCAGAGGTTTCTGTAAAACGGCTCATTCAGTTTTTGTATCACTGTGGTACACGGTCAGTTGGGAAAACACTACGGAGTTTGGAAATAAGGCTGCAGAATTTTAAGGAGTAAATAAAAAATTACATCATATCGTTTAAAATATTAATTTCACTTTTTCTTTTTGCGATTTAAAAAACATGTATTGGCCAGTACCTTGACCTATGCAATACATACGTACAATCAAAGTCAAGATCTGTAATTTAGTTCTCAAAAGCTATTTTATTTCCATAATTACTGATATATAACATCCTGTGGAATAGTCGTGGAACATGAAAAAAAAAGAAGAACCTAAATGTAAAATGTATTGGGTACATTTTCAAAATAAATTCTAGTGAGAAATGTATGATTAAAATGTCAATAAAAATATTAAAAGTTTTTCTTTAAAGTCTGAGTTAAATATGTACGGTTATGATAAGGCTGATATGCATGAGGTGATTCACGAGGAGAAGTGAAACATTAAGTGAAGAAGTGACTGTTGGAGCAAAAAGACATCTGGCAGGAACATCCTGGTAGAGAAGATCACTGCTGTATCATTAAAATGCTTAGATTTTTTTCTGCTTAACTGACAGATTTCTTTGTCGTGTTCTCTAACCTGATTGGTGTCTCCTAGGTGATGCTCGTCCCACCCTGACAGTGCTGCCCCCCTCCAGTGTGGAGCTGCAGCAGGGGAAGGCCACCCTCATGTGTCTGGCCAACAAGGGCTTCCCCTCAGACTGGAGTCTGTCCTGGAAGGTGGACGGCAGCAGCAGCAGCAGCAGCTGGGAGGAGAACAAGAGCCGAGGAGTGCTGCAGAAGGACGGCCTCTACAGCTGGAGCAGCACCCTGAGGCTCCCTGCAGACCAGTGGAGGAAGGTGGGCTCTGTGACCTGTGAGGCCACCCAGGGCTCCCAGTCTGCAGTCACAGAGACACTGAGGAGAGACCAGTGCTCCCAGTCCTGAGCTGATATAATATGTTTTATTCTGCTACTTATCACTTGCTTTAAAAAGCCTTTTGGATCTCATTTGAACATTTTCTGTTACTTGTTCAAAAGCCAAACATATTAAAATAAAAACCAGTTATTGTTCCTGTATTGTCTTTGAATTTAATTAAACTACATCAGCCATAAATGTTGGTCAATGTTGTTAATTGCTACCTTAATGAATAAAGACAAAAGAAGAGACACAGAATAGCCAGTCAAGCAGATACATTAGCTTTCTGTGTAACTTTTCATACTTTTTATCACTGAAGTATTTTGATGATAAGATGGAAAAACTAATGCAACCGTTTTTGGCATTTATTTAATCATATTTAGTTACTTTAACACATTTGTTTCATGTTAGCAGGTTAGGACATAAAACAATTGTGTTAAAGTAACTAAATATGACTAAGTAAAAGCCAAAAGTGGCTGCATTATTTTTGTTAGGTTGTTTTTTAGTTCGAGTCTTAATAAATTTAATGAACATTCACCAAACTACAAAAGAGGCTTTCAGATAACCTTTTATATTATTAAGATTTATTTATATAGCGCCTTTCAAGATGAATATCACAGATAAAATAAAAACAACTAAAAGACATTTTAGAGATTTAAGTTGTCCTGTAATAGAACACTTGACTATTAACCAAACACCTAAACAAACAATTTAAGATTCTTTTGGGGGCCATTGGTGGTGCAATGGTTATCACACCCGACCCATGTCTGGAGGCCTTAGTCTTGGAAGTGGGTGAACGGGGTTTGATTCCGGCATGTAGTCCATGTCTCTTCCACTCTCTCTATCCCTTTCCTGTCAGCCTACTGTCTGTAAAATAAAACCACTAGTGCTGTAAAAGCTGAAAAAAACAGCAATATTTATAAATCCAGAGGCTGAGAATGCTAAAAAAAAACAGAGAGATAAGGAAAAAACTGAAACTTAATTAACATTTACCATCAAAGTAAAAATTTGAGCTTTTTGAAACCTTTAAAGATCTGTAACTGACTAAGCGCTGCATTTTTGCAGAACTGGGTTATTGCCCTAGCCTGGGTGCCAGTCCGAACTTAGTCCCGCCCAAAAAGTTTGAGGTCGGGGAAGTTCGGTCTGGCTCTGCTCCATAGTAGCGCGAGTATTATCGCCCACTGTCAGGCGATCCAATCAAATTGTCAGGGCGGGCTTTATACGATGATGGACAGATGACAAACAGTAACGTAATCAACCACGTGGCCAATGCGCGCTTGGGTGACAACAATAATGGCTGCCGCTGGAGAGTTTAGGTGAGTAGATTCTGCTATTAGGTCTGTTCTAGAACATATCGACAGCAAATTAATTTTAAAAGAGGAACAGAGAAACGCGATCAAGTCTCATCTTCTTATTATAGGCGTGCAACTGCACGCTTTGATTTTTGTGGACAACAACTATGCCTCGCTTAACATACATCACGCACTCCGTTGCTCTTATTGGTTGTAGGTCTATCCAATTGAGTGCAGAGGCATTTTTTTTCCTGGTTCGTTCGAAACACGCCCCATAATCACAGCTCTATGGAGCAGTATCAGACTCATATTCTGACTAGAATTGAGTCGGACTACGTCAGGCTATTATTGCCCCCGAGTTACAGCAAATAATGCTCAGTAATTATATTACTTTTAGGCCTAAATATAATTAATCTGGGGGTCCTGTTTAATAAATAACACACGGAAGAAAGATCATTGCAGGTATTCTTACAACCCATTTCATCCTTAAGCTTTGTTATATTTCTTTCTAAATTGTGTTTTACTCTTAATTTTAATTTACAAAAACAAAATAATGATATAAAATAATATATATAAATAAATAATATATAACTGAATTGTTAAATACTTTGTTATGAATAGAATATGTGAAAAACCAAAACAGTGATCGCAATTAAAAGTTAAAAATTTTCTGCTTTGGTTCCTATGAGCCAGACACAGAAAGACGAAACACCTCAGTAAACAGTAAAGTAAAGTAAAGAATTCATTAGAAATGCAGTTAATGAAAACGCTGTAAAGCAGAAAGCTAAAGACAAAATAAAAAGTCATTTTTTGCAGAACATTTTTTAAACTGAAATCACACTAAATGCGATGCAAACGTGAGATCATAATTTTCAGACCTCTGTGCTGTAATCCTGCAGGCATACATTGAGTTAAGAAACGTGAAGAAAATTTTTTTGAAAATTAGTCGAAATGTCAAATTTCGATTGTGATATATCGCTGTGTTAACTGTGAGCTCCAATCCTGCTGACAGTAATAAACTCTGCATCTTCAGCCTTAACTCCGCTGATAGTCAGAGTGAAATCAGTTCCAGACGGACTTCCACAGTTTTAACTTTGAAAATGTTGTCATGCAACTCTAAAGACAGAAATTTAGACTTTACCTGTTAAAAATAATTGGTTTTAGCATATGATTCTACTCTTCTTAGTGCATAATTAAAACAATCCTTTGCTACTGGGGCATGAACTAGATTCATTAAATGATTTAGAAAAATCATAGTGTTTCTTAAACTTAGAACAATCAAACCTTTTTGCATTCATACTGAACTTTTTATCTGTTTTCTTTTTTCACTTAACTGAAATATGTTTATATATATATACTATTTATATAATAAATATTTACTTTTTTCATAATTGTTAACATTTTATTTTGAGTGAAATGTTTAGAAAAACACTTATACTGCTACTGATTCAGATCAGTTCCTCTTTGTCTGGGAGGTTTTTGTACAACGCTATTTCACTGTGTGAACGGGGAGTTGTAACACTGCTGACAGTAATAAACTCCTCCATCTTCAGCCTGAACTCCACTGATTGTTAAAGTGAAAGCAGTTCCAGATCCGCTTCCACTGAAACGACCTGGAATCCCAGACTGACGAGATGAAGCGTGATAAATTAAAAGTTTAGAAGACTCTCCATCCTTCTGGAGGTACCAGCTGAAGCACGCCAACACTGGAGCTGGTTTTACAGCTGATGGAGACAGTCTGTCCTAAAACAACAGACTGAGATCCTGGAGTCTGAGTCACAATGATGTCGCCTGATGAACCTGGAAAATACATTTTCACTTTTGGTAAATAAAAGAAGAATAGTGCAAAAAGATGATCTGTTCTTGAAGAAAGGAGAATGTGACGAATCATTATAATGTTTTATCCTGAGTTGATGTTTTCAACAGAGAGTCTCACCCTGAACCAGGAGCTCCAGGATGGTCAGCAGTAGAGTCAGTAACATCATCATTGTGCTGCTGGTGGTCCAGTGGCTCTGAAAGGCCTGGACAGCCTCTGATCAACACTGACCTCTTAACAGCTGGGAGCAGAGAGGGAGGACACATATGCAAACACACTGAGTCAGTCACATGGAGTCATCATGTTTCCCCCTGAACACTGACGGGTTTCTGTCTATATATCCATATATCTATATATCTATATAGCTTCTCTTTTTACAGTATCCTGACTTTTACTGTTCATATTCTATGAAAGACATTATTTTTATTTAATCATACTATTTTTAAATTTCTAAATTAGAATTAGATGTTTTAAACACTGCATATCAATGTAATGCAAGAATTACATTTTTGCCATTAGTGGGGGAAATATGTGGGAAAATATTGCTGATGTTCATTTATTACATCTTCTGAAACTAATAATCAAGGATCAAGTAGTCACACAGTTATTGGTAGAAAAATAATTTATTTTTTTCCAGTTATATCATGTATAAATTACAGGTCTTTCAACAGGATCTTGGGAAGATTCTGCTTTTTTTATGGGGATATTTATGATCTACTTTGTGATTTATGTCCAGCAAAATGCTGAGTTTATATCTGAGAGATGTGCTTTAAGAGGTACACATTTACATTTTAGATTATTTTTTAGGGTCTGCAGCAAATAGTTAAACACTGAAACGTTTTCATTTCCTAATCTTTTTCAAAAATATTAACAACCAGCTGCTAAATGTAATTTAAGGAAAGCATTCCCAATAAATTATATTTTTATTATATTGGCAGAGATTATTTTTGATTTTACACAGAGTGCAGGTGGGGATGTGTGTTGAACGGTTTTTTCAGTGAACTGAAGAAACATATCTCATCAATTTGTCAATTAGATTGGCAGTTGTCCCATCAGGCTGGAAGGTGGCCACAGTCTCACCAATTTCTAAATCAGGAGACAAAACAAATATTTTAAACTATCGCCCCATCAGCATTCTCCCTGTTGTATCTAAGGTCGCAGAAAAGTGGATTTCCAAACTGTTAAACGAACACCTCAGCAGAGGCCGCTCTCTCCTGAACCCCATGCAATTTGGGTTTCGCCAGTACCACTCCACAGAGACAGCAAACTGTGTCTTCATAGAAACAGTGAAATCTTTGCTTGATAAAACCACCTGTGTTGGTGCTGTGTTTTTGGATTTCAAGAAGGCATTTGATACTGTAGACCATCAAGCACTTCTGTCCAAACTGACTCACTTCAACTTCGCAGATGATGCCATAGCTTGGTTTAAATCTTACTTATCCAACAGAAAACAATCTGTGAGTGTTGGTGGCACTATGTCATCCTACCTTGAATGTCCAGCAGGGGTCCCACAAGGTTCTATTTTGGGACCAGTATTGTTCTCCCTATATATAAATGACCTCCCAGATGTTTGCCAAAATGTCCAATTCCAAATGTATGCTGACGATGATGTTATTTTTACATCTGCTAAAAGCACTCAGGAAGCATCATCCGTCCTCACATCAGCCCTGGACAATATACAGCCCTGGCTCCTTCAATCCTGTCTGTTACTGAACAAAAAGAAAACTGTTTCTATGATGTTCACAAAAAAACCCATAAAACTTGAGCGGTCCAATGTGTTCCTGGGGGGAGTGGAACTTCAGCTTGTAGAAGAGTTCAAGTACCTCGAGGTCACACTGGACACAACACATTCACTTAAAAAAACACACTGCAAACACAATTACATTTAATATACATAAATTTAAGCAAATCAGATCATGGATGACAATCAGTTCTGCTAAAATGTTCCTACACTCAATGATATATTCACACAGACTACTGCATCACAACCTACTCACCCACTGGAGACACAACTTTAAAACCAATAGAAATATTATTCAAAAAATCTTTAAAAATCTTTGATCAAAAGCCCCTGTTATTCCATCAGTGTAATATTTTGGAAAAATATAATATGCTCAATTTTGAAAATTTTTTTTATTTTAAAAATAGTTGTTTAATTTACAAAGTTCTGAATGGATTAGCCCCGCCTCCACTTTCTACCTAGATTAAACCTGGCAGACGTATTTGCACCAGAGCCTTCCTCCAGAGGAGACCTACAGTAGAGATCCCCCACAGAAGAACAATCTTTGGACAAACCGTTCTATCTGTCAGAGGGGGTTACTTCTGGAACAGCCTCCCAACAAAGATCAGGGAATGTCCCACTTATTGCACATTTAAAAAGAACCTTAAACAGTTTCTTAAAAGTTCCCAGTCATGGACTCACTAATTTTATTTTTGTAATGACATTGTCTGAATGTGTGTCTATGTGTTTTGACAGATATTGTATTAAATGGTAAATGGCCTGTACTTCTATAGCTCTGTCCTGATTAAATAAATACATATATAAAATAAGTAAAAACTGAATCAAACTCCGCAGCCATCAGTTCAGTTTCAGTTCTGTCTGACTGAGGGGGTTTTTGTACGACGGTTTTTCACTGTGAGAACATCCACTGACTGTTCACCAAGAATTCACCCTGACAGTAGTAAACTGCAGCATCTTCAGCCTGAACTCCACTGATTTTCAGAGTGAAGTCAGAGTTTGATCCACTGCCTGTAAAACGACTTGGAGTCCCTGATGCTCGAGTGCTAGCATAATAGATGAGCAACTTAGGAGTTTGTCCATCTTTCTGTTGATACCAGGCTAAACGGTTAGACCTATAGACACTGTGACTGGTTCTACAGTTGATGGTAACAGATCCTCCCAGATCAGCTCTCACTGCTGCATTCTGAGTCACTGTGACCTGACCTCTGGACTCTGAGGACACAGAGACAAAAACATAAAGCAGCTTCATGGTTTGTTGGCTTCATTTCAGAGGGACAGATGTTCATAGAGGAGAGGAGTTTGATTTTCTGGACTTTACCTGTGAAGCAGCAGCAGAGGAGAGTCCAAATGAGGACGCAGATCAAAGTCATGTTTTTGATGAGGAGGATTTCTGTGTCTTCTGTTGTCATGAAGGACAGCTGTCAGTCATCCAGTGTTCAACTCTCAGGACTATAAACTCTCCCAGAGCGCTGGAGCATGGAGCTGCTGATGCAAAGTGGCTAAACGGAAATAATCTGACCGAGTCAAACATAGATTTTGCATTTAAGTGACGAAATTATTTATTAGTGACGCAAATACATTTTATTTGGAATTAAAACGTGAAGCATTTTGAGTTTTTTAATCTTTAAGATAAACTTTCAAGTATCATTCTTTACATTTAAAAAATATCAGTTAGCAGTTTCCAGTGCATTGTTTTCCTAAATTTAAATTATTAAAGGAATAGTCCCGTCAGCAAGGAACAATCAATGGATCATTATCTATACCTAAAAATAATACATGAGCAGTGATTTAATTAATTAAGTGTTAATAATTAAAAAATAGAAATAATAATGTTTTTCAGAATCACTAATTTTGTGAGTGGTAATTTTTGCCCAATTATAGTAACACCTCACTCTTGACATCTTCCGGCAGTGACGCTTTAAAGCAGAATCAATGGGAACTACTAGACACATCTGCAATCACCAACAATTATTGAAGATTTCTAGAGGACTTCACCACTGAAATTCACCAGAGCTATAGTGAAACTGACAATGCCCATTTCCATGGCAGCTGGATGTTGTAATACGTTGGGTAAAAGTGAAAAAAGACATTGTTATTTCACCTTTCTGATTCATTATCCACCACTTGTTCGTCATCAGTTTGCCAAACTGAAGAGGGAGGATTTGCCATCAAACATGTAATATGTAGCCTACATTTGGAAAAATATTGTTTTCCAGATGACTTGGATGATAGCACATTGTGGCAAACACCAGATACAGTATTGGGACTTGCTTAACAGCCGATTTCGCACCGTGACGTCACAACCCGGTAGGTGGCAGTAGTGTTCTTTGACAAACATGGATGCCTCCAGCAAAGCACATTCTAATGAAAATTACTCTTGATTAAAAAACAATTATCATTTATTGAACAGTATGTAATTGTTTAATATTTAGAACACTTTCAGAAGTTTGAATTCTGAATATGACTGGACTTCTCCTTTTATCTTCTAGTTGAACTTAACAGACAGACAGACAGACAGACAGACAGACAGACAGACAGACATACTGACTGACTGACTGACTGACTGACTGACTGAAACGATCAGGGACAACAGTTTGCCTTGGAACAACAGACTGAGATCCAGGAATCTTGGTTATACTGACTTGACCTGAAGATCCAAGAAACATTTTGTTGCAGAAAAGTTGAGCTTAATGAAACTATATCCCCATCAAAACCAAAGCTGATTGATATGTATCCTGGGTAACATGGTTAAATCTTAAGAAAGAGTGTTCAGCAGAGAATCTTGAATGGGATATATACAGTATATACAGTGCGTCCACATGTTTTTTATAGCCGCATTATAATACAGGGTTATTGCACAGGGTGTTGACATGGGTATTTATATAGATGGATATTTATATATATAGCTATTGCACTGCGTGCATATTTGCATTAAATAAGTTCAAGTTTTGTTTTCTATGGTGCAGCAGATGGCAAAGTGTTGGAACATTTTTAAAAACACCAGTTTTGCCGCAAATGCATGTGGCTGTTGTATCTGTAGTTTAGCAACAATGGCATTGATTGCATCACATAAAATGTTGGCCATGCCAGAAGGTGGAATGTAAACCGTTACTAAAACAACAATGGTAAACTCTGGGAAAATAATATGGCCAAAAAACAACTGCCAACAGTTCAATATCTGGGCTGCAGTAATAAATGCAGTAATAAATCTTCAGAGTAACATTCCCTGGATGACACCAACTGTTGTTCACAAGCACTGCCAATCCACCTTGTTGTGGTTTTCCAGTATTCTTTAAATCCCTGTCTGCTCACATGGTGAAAAAGCCTCACAAAGAGACGCTGGAGTCTGGCATAAGATTCTGCAGCCAGGTTTCAGTAAAACACATATTGTAGCATTGCCAATATTATCTGGCTGGGACTTGCTAGGATTTCAAGTTCTTCTATTTTTTTTACTAAAGATCTCACATTCCCCATGATGATTGATGGAAGAGATGGCTTAAATGTCTTCTGTCTCTCTCTTCTCCTTGCTCCTGCTCTGCATGCCCTGCACCTCCTTTTCAGCTCAGCCGGTACTTGTGCAAGAAGTTGAAGTATTATTAAAGCTTTACAGATATATTTGCTTTTCCTTTGTGTTAACAAAAATCTATTTGCCATGGTTGCTGTGATTATGTGTCATAACAAGTATCAAAGAGAAAAAATTTCAGGAAAAAAATACTTTGAGTTTCACAGCACTAAACAAATCCACAAACGGAGGAACTAAAGTTATCTTTAGAACAATATCAGAGTCAAGCTAGCAGAGCTATTCCAATACACATCCACCTTAAGCACTGCAATTTAATATAGATTAATCATTATTTAATTAATTCATTCAGTTATAAACATGACTAACGTTTAATTTACACAATGACCTTTTTGTGCGTGTTTTTGTGTGTTGCTCTGTTATTGACAGACATAAGGTTCAGAATGAATTTAACCTCTCATCCACTAAACAGGCTGTCTATAGCCACCTGTATATAGGTTCAGTGTTTGAGGCTGAATTAAGTCTTCCAATTTTGACCCTTGGCCTAGCCTTAGTTAAAATGAAACAGTCTCTGAATGGAGAAAATATCTTCCTTTAGAGAAACTATGCCCTTAGGTCCTTTACTGGGAAGTTGCAGTCTCTTTGGTAAAACAGAATTTCTGATTTTATGAAATTTTGATAAATAGAACATCCACCATTTAGAGTTTCTAAGAATATTTGTCAGATAAGCTTTACAAAAAATATGACATACTAAATGCTGACATATATATGACGTACTAAAAATATGATAGATCTACTGTAAATGCTTGATGACAGAAAAACTGATCAGTCATCTACTAGTAAACAGAATAAAAAGAGAGAATCAACACCAGAAACCATTTAAATACAGATAATTTTTGATGCATTTATATTGAGCCATTGTTTTTTTTAAATAAGGTTTTTAAACTTATAATAAATGTTCTTACCCCGTTGATGTGTTAGTGTCAAAGTCAGAGGTGCCAAAGTCTCTCATTTAGCTGTTATATATAGGTTATATTGGTCTGTATCCCCCTGAAAGAAAAAATCTTTCAAAATGCATAGAGGGTGTAGCAAAACATAGTGAGGATTTTTTTTTTTTTATATATATATAGCAACGGCAAGGATTTAAATCTGCTTTCTTCCTTAGGCCAAGAGGGCAGAATCATGGTGCTTCTATAAGATTGGTTTTGATAAAAACAATCCTATAATAAAAATTTATCAAGTTCTATTATAGTTCTAGTTTTGTCCCCAGGTTTGGTTTATGTGAGAAATGTGTACAAGCACATTTTTTTTAAAGAGGTGCTTGTGTCCAGAGTCAGAGGTTTTTGTACGATGGCTCCATCAGTTTGTATCACTGTTGGATACGTTTGGTGGAGGAACCAGACTGGATGTTAACTGTAAGTTCAATTTGAAAAACTCACATAGAGAGAAAAGACAATTAGAAGAAATTTATTGATACAACTACTTGGTTTTTGGCACTCAGACCTCAGCAGGAAACATAGCGCTGAGTTTTTATAGATATGCATGAACAGGAGCAAAGAATAGTGCTGTTCCCCCCAGGCCTGAAACTAGTGGTGGAGTGGAGATAGATGAAGTTGGTCAGACTGTAGACTGCTGGTTAGCAAGACAGTATGCTGAGCTTTATGGGGAGATCCAGTGGACCTTGTGAGCTGGATCTAGAGCTTCACTAAGGGACCTACAGTAGAAGATGTAAGGCTAGCTTAGATAACACAGGTTGAGAGAACCTGTCCATGATGAGCAAGCACAAAGCGACTGTGGAGAGGAAAAAACTCCCCATTGGGAGGAAACCTCTGGCAGAACCAGGCTCAACATGGTGGTCTTCTGCCGGACCGGTTGAAATGAGACACGGAATGCAGTAAGAATCTGGAAGTCATGAAACTAATGACGTTTTAGCTACGATGGTGGAGGGGGGACTGGAGGTGGTTTGAAACGGGGTAATCTGAAAGAAATCACACAGCGCATTCACCACCTGCGCACTAAGTAGCAGACAAGTTGTGGATCAAAGGCCTTTTAAGATGAACTTTGGATGCGGATTGGCTTTCGTGGAGGTGTGGTTTAATGCTGATTTCTGTGTCGTAGACGGATGAAGGCGAGCAGTCAGTTTCTTTAGTAGAACTTCCACCTAGGCTCCGTTACAACTGACATCATTAAAAGAAATTTTTTTTATTATTATTTTATTCTGACCGGAAATTATTTCTTAATGGATTTAGTAAGTTTAAAAAAAAAAAAAAAAGTTAGTCAGTAGTTAAAATAGGCTGCTAATTGATAATCCTTTTTGTTCCTTGTTACAAAAAGAATTTAATAAGCTTAAACTACTGTATCTCTTAAAAAAGATTTTATTTATTTTTGTTAATGTGTTTTTTTTTTATTCTTACCGGAAATTATTTCTTATTGGATTTAGTTGGTGTAAAGGAATGGAATAAGTTAGTGAGTAGTGAAATAAGCTACTGTTTGGTAATCTTCTTTTTCTAGTTGATAATACACACATTTAAAAAGTTTGAAATATGTTCTATAAAAAAGATGCAATTTATTTTGTTAGCAGTGTGGGATGTATGCAAACCTATAATATCAGTTACACGGTGTGCACAATCTTAGGCTCAGGTATATTTTCTCTTATGTGTTGATGAAGTTTTTTTGAAATAAAAATGTCTGAACTTTCCTCTTGTTTGAGGTGAATTGATACTGAAAGACTAAAAGATCTATTTATTTTTATTGTGATAATAAATTCAGTATGTGATTTTCAGGTATTAGCACAGATCTTTTTAAAGCAGCAATGAAATAAGATTACCAATTAATTTTAGAAAATTTATACAGATTTAGAAAATAGAGCAAGTTCTAAAAGAAATACATAGAAACATTCAAGAAGAAATGTCAGCTTTAATGTGCGGTACTGAAACCTGTCTGTTGCTCTGGTTGAGCAGTGATGCAGGTGTGTTGCCATAGCTACAAAAGACAGAGCAGGAAATGAAACTTCAAGGACTTTTATCTGTACTCTGCAATTTTTCTCTTTAATGGAAAATGCTCGTCCCACCCTGACAGTGCTGCCCCCTTCCAGTGAGGAGCTGCAGCAGGGGAAGGCCACCCTCATGTGTCTGGCCAACAAGGGCTTCCCCTCAGACTGGAGTCTGTCCTGGAAGGTGGACGGCAGCATTAACACCTTCACCTGGGAGGAGAATAAGAGCCGAGGAGTGCTGCAGAAGGACGGCCTCTACAGCTGGAGCAGCACCCTGAGGCTCCCTGCAGACCAGTGGAGGAAGGTGGGCTCTGTGACCTGTGAGGCCTCCCAGGGCTCCCAGTCTGCAGCCACTGAGACACTGAGGAGAGACCAGTGTTCCCAGTCCTGAGCTAATTTAAGATGTATTATTCTGCTACTTATTTCTTGCTTTAAAAACTCTTTCTGATCTCATTTGGAGATTTTCTGTTACTTGATCAGAAGCCAAACATAATAAAATAAACACCAATTGTTGTTCCTGTATTGTTTTTGAATTTGATTAAACTACATCAGCCATAAATGTGTGTTAATAATGATAATTGCTACATTAATGAATAAAGACAAAATCAGAAGCACAAAACATCTAGTCAGGCTGATACATTAGCTTTCTGTCTAACTTTTCAAATGTTTTATCACTGAAGTATTTTGATGATAAAGTGCAATTTATATCCAATAATGCGTTCAATGTAATTCTTTAATAATGAACATTTACCAAACTACAAAAGCGGATTTCAGTCATAGCTTTTTATTTGTAAGACTATTTATTATTTAGCACCTTTCAAGATAAATATCACAGATAAATAAATAAAACTAAACAATGTTTAAATTGTCCTGTAATAGAAGACACAGAGCTTAACACATAACTATTAGACCAAACACCTCAGTAAAATATTTAAGAATGTTTTAGGAACCCAGAAGCGGAGAATGCAAACAAAACAGAAAGATAAGGAAAAACTGAAGCTTAATTAACATTAACCATCAAAGTAAAAATGTGAGTTTTTATTAAACCTTTAAAAGTCAGTCACTAACTAGGTGCTGCATTTTTTGCAGAACTGGATAATGGTACAGAATTACAGGAACTAATGCTGAGTAATTTCATTACATTTAGGAATAAATATTATTAATCTGTCGGTCCTATCTAAAAATCATATATGGAAGAAAGATCATTGCACGTATCTTTTAAACCATTTCATCTTTTTTTAATATATATATTTCCTTCTTAATTGTGAGTGTTTTGCTTTTTCTAATATACAAAAAAAATCATACTTTTGGCTCAGTCTAAGCATATATATAACGGTGAATTTTTAAGAATGTTGTTAGAATATGTAAAAAAACAAAAACAGTGATCATAATTTAACGTCAGCTCTAGTTGTGAAACAACCTTCTGCTTTGGTTCCTATGAGCCAGACACAGAAATACCAAACATCTCAGTAAACAGTAAAAAATCCATTAGAAATCCAGTTAATGAAAACGCTGTAAAGCAGAAATCTATAAGTTATTTTTGCAGAACATTAATTAAACTGAAATCACACTAAATGCAATGCCAACATATGGGATCGTAATTTTTAGACCTCTGTGCTGTAATCCTGCAGGAGGACATTGAGGTAAGAAACTATTGAGGAAAAATCCTTTCAAAATGACTTGAAATTTCAAATTTCAATTGTGATGTTGAATCACTGTGTGAACTGTGAGCTCCAATCCTGCTGACAGTGATAAACTGCATTTTCAGCCTGAACTTTGCTGATGGTCAGAGCAAAATCAGACGGACTTCCACAGTTTCAACTTTAAATATTATGACATATAACTCTAAAGACAGAAATCTAGATTTTACCTGTTAAAAATTATTGGTTTTAGCATATGATTCTACTCTTCTTAGTGAATAATTAAAACAATCCTTTGCAACTAGGGTGTGAACTTATAAATCAATAACGATCCATTTTTGATATTTGCTTTTATAAATGGTTTTAGATTCATAAAATTATTTAGAAAATCATAGTGTTTCTTTAACTTAAAGCAGGCACACCTTTTTACATTCATACTGAACCTTTTGATTATCTGTTTTCTTTTTTCACTTAATTGAAATATGTTTATATATATTTAATATTTATATAATAACTATTTATTTACTTTTGTCATAATTGTTAACATATCCTTTTTGAAAAAATGATATAGAGTGAAATGTTTAGAAAAACACTCATACTGTTACTGATTCAGATCAGTTCCTCTTTGTCTGGGAGGTTTTTGTACGATGTTGTTTCACTGTGTGAATGGCCAGCTGCTACCCTGCTGACAGTAATAAACTCCTCCATCTTCAGCCTGAACTCCACTGATTGTTAAAGTGAAAGCAGTTCCAGATCCACTTCCACTAAAACGACTTGGAATCCCAGACTGACGAGATGAAACATAATAGATTAAAAGTTTAGGAGACTCTCCATCCTTCTGGAGGTACCAGCTGAGGTAGCTGCTACTGGAGCTGGTTTTACAGCTGATGGAGACGGTCTGTCCTAAAACAACAGACTGAGATTCTGGAGTCTGAGTCAAGATGATGTCGCCTGATGAACCTGGAAAATAAATTAAAGGAATAAAAAAATTAGAAACGTCACTTTTGGTAAAGAAAAGAAGAATAGTGCAAAAAGATGATCTGTTCTTGAAGAATGTAGAATGTAATAAAAGTCTTTAAAATGTTGATGAAATTATGTTTTCAGCAGAGAGTCTGACCCTGAACCAGGAGCTCCAGGATGGTCAGCAGTAGAGTCAGTAACATCATCATTGTGCTGCTGGTGGTTCAGTGTCTCTGAAAGGCCTGGACAGCCTCTGATCAACACTGAGCTCTTAACAGCTGAGAGCAGAGAGGGAGGACACATATGCAAACACACAGAGTCAGTCACATGGAGCTCAGCTTGGTATTCTGTCATGGTTCCAAATCAAGCCTGAGATAATAGGAGCTCAATCACTCAGATTTCCATTGAATTTGTGAAAGGTGTGTATGTGTGTGTGTGTGTGTGTGTGTGTGTGTGTGTGTGTGTGTGTGTGTGTGTGTGTGTGTGTGTGTGTGTGTGTGTGTGTGTGTGTGTGTGTGTGTGTGTGTGTGTGTGTGCGGGGGGGGGGGGGTGATAAAATAAAAGAACATGAATAAAAAAGTTGTTTTATGTGTCTTCTTCTTTTTATCATGTCACTCTTATTGAAGTTACATATTGGTGCCTGTTCACATCTTATTATGACTAAAAAGCCCATAGAGAATATAAATTATATGAGATCAGCAGTTAATAGAAGACAAAAGATGACTGTGAAATATCTGACTGTGCCTTGAGATGACATGTGTTGTGAATTGGTGCTATATAAATAAACTGAATTGTATTGAATTTAAATATATATCCTCAGTCTACATCTCTCCTTTTAGTTTATCTTTATTTTCAGATGACAAGAAGGACCTTTTGCTAACTTTTTTTCCTTAGGCCTGAAATAAATGAGAATGAAAAGATGTGATGAAACAAAGAGGGATAAACTGTCCTTTGTTCTTGCTGAGTATTGACCAGGTAATCAGTTTGACATGAGTGATCTATAAAAACCTTTAGAACTACAGCAAACCTGAGCTATAATTCTAGTAAAAACAAAAAAACAAATCATAAAATCTCTTTATATTTGGTCTATTATAGCTTTATAAATAATCTTCAAGTTTTTTACATCATTAAACATGTGAAGAGGATAATAGACTTTATAAATTTGAAATACAAAGTGACTCTTTGGTAGTACTCCAACTGAGTCCAACAGGGATTAAGGATCTAATGGATGATACTATTTATCAATGAATTAAACAGTTTTTATCTGTCATTAAAGTCTAAGTAGTTCATACTGCTGCATACATTGTGAATCAGATTTTCCAATATATTAATATCACTTTTTACATTATGAATTATGATGTAATCTGTTACCTATAGTAGGTATAAACCATAATACTCACTTAGTTCACAAAATTGTACCAAAGACATTTTTGGTTCTGATTTAAGTGACCAATATTGAACTAAATAAAATGTTAGCTAGCTTTGGACAGAAAATGATCATAACAGAAACAAAGGCTTAAAAAATCCAGTCGGTGTTTGATAAGTCTATATACTGTGTTTCAATTAGTGAACTGAATTACTGTACGAAATAATATAAACCTCTTAAAATATCCTTTATATTGAGATCTGCTTGTTAATTACATTTTTGCTGTTTTAATTCTGTGTTCATTTCCTTTTTAGGATGTATTTTTGCATCAAACATATCAACCATAGCTGATCACTGGTTCACTGCCAGGAACACTGATTATACCATAAATCATTACAGGAAAAATTGACACCATTTCTATCAAATATATCAATTTTCATTTCTATATTTATTGTTTTTATTCAGCAATTTCTCATCCAAACTAAATGTTCTGTTGTTTTATTTTTATACCACTTCATGATATTTCCCATAAAGCTGATGTTTTGGTTAATGTGTTTGTGTCAGAGTCAGAGAGCCGTGTCTCTCTACAGTCAGAGGTTTTTGTACGACCACTCAATGAGTTTGTATCACTGTGGTGGACTTTTGGTGGAGGAACCAGACTGGATGTTGGAAGTAAGTCTTTTACTGGATTTAAAATTAAATCTTATATTCTGATGTTGTTTGTCTTTAATCTAAAAAAAATATTCTCTAAACATGAGAAAAAAAGTAATTTTAATAAGTTTAAATTTAAATGTAATTATTCATTGTAATAAAAGGACTCAGATTAGTTTTTTAGTTACAGGAATATTATTGAAGATAGGAGTTGAAAATACATTTATATTGAAAGCAAAATGTTGACAGTGAGCTTTGAATTGAATCCAATTCATTCATTTTTTTTATCTAATCAAATCTAATCTATCTAAATTTTTATCAAATAGTATATCGAGTAAAGATGAAGAAAGATCATTATTTATGTTTGGTTATTATATAATTTATTACTTTGAATATTGTCTTGAATTATTTAAATAAAAAAGTCTTTACTTTAGATCAAAAATATTCATTGCTTTTGAAATAGTAAATCTACTAAACATCCTTTTTTTTGTATGATTATTGCATATATTTTTACAAAAAATAAGTTTTTTGGAAGTTTGAAAATTTGTTTTTCAATTTGATATAGAACAGACTTTATTTGATTTGTAAAACATCAATATTTCATGTTTAATACTTTTTGATTCATTTAAAGTAAAGTTATGGGAGGTTTGTTAAGTGGAAGTGAAACAATGTGTCTCAGTAACTGTTGGAGCAGAAAAAAACATCTGGCAGAAACATTTTAGTAAAAAGCATCAACGCTCTCATAGTCAAAGTTTCCTGATGTCATTTCATGCCTTCCTGGTTCCTGTTCTCTAACCTGATTGGTGTCTCCTAGGTGATGCTCGTCCCACCCTGACAGTGCTGCCCCCCTCCAGTGAGGAGCTGCAGCAGGGGAAGGCCACCCTCATGTGTCTGGCCAACAAGGGTTTCCCCTCAGATTGGAGTCTGTCCTGGAAGGTGGACGGCAGCAGCAGCAGCAGCTGGGAGGAGAACAAGAGCAGAGGAGTGCTGCAGAAGGACGGCCTCTACAGCTGGAGCAGCACCCTGAGGCTCCCTGCAGACCAGTGGAGGAAGGTGGGCTCTGTGACCTGTGAGGCCACCCAGGGCTCCCAGTCTGCAGTCACAGAGACACTGAGGAGAGACCAGTGTTCCCAGTGACAACCTGATTTGTTCTTTTTTTTTCTTTTCAGTCTGCTACTTTTTAAAGTGTTTTACAGCCAAGTTTATTGTCTGTTAAATGTGTATCAGATTTTATTCTTGAACCTTCTTTTTCTTCCCAAGATCCACAATTTTTCAACATAATAAAACACATAAACCATCACATCTGTTGTATGTGGAGTCAATAAAGTTCAAATTAGCAACAAATCACCATTTTGTATTCAAGACATTTTCTCACAATTTTTCCCAAATTAGTTCAACATGATTTAATGTGGAACATCTGGTCTTAGTCTTATCAGAACTTAGAGAGCATTCTTCTTCTCTATGCCATAAAGTCACATTAGGATTGAAACTAAACGTCAACAAAAATATTCGAAGATGGTTTAAACTTTTTTTTTTAGATTATGGTTTCATCTTTAGATATTTTACTTTGTAGATAAATTAAATGTTTTTCTAATAAATTTGGAGACAGCTATGTATATCTCTATATAAAGATAAAGAAGAGAATGTTGCTCAGTTTATTTTCTTTTATTTTATTTTTTTTTTTGCAGAAATATTCCACATCTTTACTGGAGCTTCTAAATATTTAAACAATGAAAACAAATAAAAATACAAGATGAGGTAAAACATTTTTGGTAAAATATGTTTAACTTTGTAAGATGGCAAATCTCTTAAAAAAATGTAAAAATAATCTGATGAAATTTAAGATAAAAATTGACTGAAAGCCTGTTTAGTGATGATGTCATAAAATATGTCAAAGTGATTTTTCTGGTGAACTACTTTTTCCAGACAATCTTTTGAGTCAAAACTGTGCCTCAGTTTTTTGTAATTTTAATTGAAAGCATATTCACTGAGATACTCAGGGCCTGTTCAACATTATATAGGTTAATAACCAAGGATTTTTCATCTTTATCTGTGTCAGAGGTAGTTAGTATTAAGAAGACTTTTATAATTATTAAATTATTTGATATTTTAGGAAAACCAGGTTAAAAATATTTACTTTGTTTCTTTCTACAGTATAATAGTTTTTAAACATAATCTAATATCTTATATAGGTTTCAGACCATGTCTTTATAAATAAAACAGTAAAAGAAATGTCACATTCTCATGTTAGCATTATCAATTGTGTTTCCATTCATTCTAGTTAGTTTATTGATTTATTTCTATTATTGTTCAAACTATCTGCTCTGACAGAATCTTCAGCTTGAACTTCAGTGGTGTTCAGAGTTTGATCTACTGCCTCTATAAATGTTGATATATTTTCGAGGAAAAGATATTTAGTTACTCTGTGTGTGTTTAGTGATCTGTGTCAGAGTCTGCTGTGACATTCAGCTGGAGTTTCTGTTCAGTCTGACTGAGGGAGGTTTTTGTACGACTGTTTTTCACTGTGTGAACACGTACTGACTGTTGATGCTATGATAACTCTGACAGTAATAAACTCCTGCATCTTCAGCCTGAACTCCATTGATGGTCAGAGTGTAGTCAGAACCAGAACCACTTCCACTGAAACGATCAGGGACTCCAGACTGACGGCTGCTTCCACATGTTATAAGGAGTTTAGGAGAATCTCCTTTTTTCTGAAGGTACCATTTGAAGCAGTAACTTGTACTTGGATTAACTTCACATGTAATAGAGACAGTCTGTCCTGGAACAACAGACTGAGATCCAGGAGTCTGGATTATAGTGACTTGACCTGATGATCCTAGAAACACAAAATAAAAATAAATTTTCTTGGAGAAAATTTGAGCTTAAAGACATTACATCACCATCCAAACCAAAGCTGGTTGATATTGTATCCTGGGGAACATGGTTACATCTTAAGCCAAAGTTCTGATTAGAGAGTCTCACCCTGAACCAGGAGCTCCAGGATGGTCAGCAGTAGAGTCAGTAACATCATCATTGTGCTGCTGGTGGTTCAGTGGCTCTGAAAGGCCTGGACAGCCTCTGATCAACACTGACCTCTTAACAGCTGGGAGCAGAGAGGGAGGACACATATGCAAACACACAGAGTCAGTCACATGGAGCTGAACTCTACATGTCATCATGTTTCCTCCTGAACACTGACGGATTGGTGTCTATACAGTATATCTGTATGTCCTTATTTTCTGTTTTACAGTATCCTGACTTTTACTGTTCATATTCTATGAAAGACATTATTTCTATTTTATCATACTATTTCTAAATTTCTAAATTAGAATTAGAAGTTTAAACACTGCATATCGATGTAATGCAGGAAGTACATTTTTACCATTAGAGGGGGAAACTTGTGGGAAACAATGCTGATGTTCATTTATTACATCTTCTGAAACTAATAATTAAGAATCAAATAGTCATACAGTCATTGGTAGAAAATAATTCCTCTTTCCAATAATATCATGTATAAATTACAGGTCTTTCAACAGGATCTTGAGGAGATTCTGAGTTGTTTTTGTTTTTTGGATATTTATAATCCCCTCTGTGATTTATGTCCAGCAAAATGCTGAGTTTATATCTGAGAGATGTGCTTTAAGGTGTGAATATTTACATTTTGGATTATTTCAAGGGTCTGCAGCAAATTGTTAAACACTGAAATATTTTCATTTCCTATTCTTTGTCGAAGAATTTAACAACCAGCTGCTAAATGTAATTTAAGTAAAGCATTCCCAATAAATATGATATTTTAATTATTTTGGCAGAGATGCTTTGTGAGTTTACACAGAGTGCAGCTGTGTGTTGGTGTGTGTGTGTGGGGGGGTGGGGGGTGGGGGGGGTGGGGGGGGGGATCAGTTCAGTTTCAGTTCTGTGTGACTGAGGGGGTTTTTGTACAACGGTTTTTCACTGTGAGAACATCCACTGACTGTTCACCAAGAATTCACCCTGACAGTAGTAAACTGCAGCATCTTCTGCTTGAACTCCACTGATTTTCAGAGTGAAGTCAGTGTTTGATCCACTGGCCGAAAAATGGTCTGGAGTTCCTGTAACTCTCCGATTGCCAAAATTAAAAATTTATTTAGGAGGCTCTCCATCTTTCTGTTGGTACCAAAATTGATCTTCTCCATCATCGACTCTGTGACTGGTTCTACAGTTGATGGTAACAGTTCCTCCCAGATCAGCTCTCACTGCTGCAGGCTGAATCACTGTGACCTGACCTCTGGACTCTGAGGACACAGAGACAAAAACATAAAGCAGCTTCATGGTTTGTTGGCTTCATTTCAGAGGGACAGATGTTCATAGAGGAGAGGAGTTTGATTCTCTGTACTTTACCTGTAAAGCAGCAGCAGAGGAGAGTCCAAATGAGGACGCAGATCAAAGTCATGTTTTTGATGAGGAGGATTTCTGTGTCTTCTGTTGTCATGAAGGACAGCTGTCAGTCATCCAGTGTTCAACTCTCAGGACTATAAACTCTCCCAGAGAAATGGGGCATTGAGCTGCTGATGCAAAGTGGCTCTATGGAAATTCTCTGACTGACTCCAACAGAGATTTTGCATCTAAGTGACGAAATTATTTATTAATGACACAAATACATTTTATTTGGAATTAAAAAGTGAAGCATTTTGAGCTTTTTGTCTTTAAGATAAACTTTCAAGTATCCTTCTTTACATTTAAAAATATCAGTCAACAGTTTCCAGTACATTATTTTTCTAAATGTATTTTATTAAAGAAGTCCAGTCAGCAGGGAATAATAAATGGATCGTTATCTATACCTAAAACTAATACATTCCCAGTGAATTTATAAATTTTGCGTTTATCGGTAATCACTTATTTTGGGAGCGGCCATTTTTGCCCAAATATAATTCAATTTCAATTCAGTTTATTTATATAGCGCCAAATTCACAACACATGTCATCTCAAGGCACTTTAAAGTTCAAAAGATCATACAGTCAAATTGATTAAAAGTTTTCTATCTAAAAAAAACAGTTGATTGCATCGACTCATTGACTCGAATGCAATCCCTATTACTCGGCATGCTTGTAGTGACAGTGGAGAGGAAAAACTCCCTTTTAACAGGAAGAAACCTCCAGCAGAACTAGACTCAGTGTGAGCAGCCATCTGCCGACGCCGACTGGGGTTCAAGGAGGCAGAAGCAGAGATACAAAAAAGCAACTGTAAAAGGCGTCCTGGTTCAGGAAACACACAGCCAGGCAGACAAGCTCTGAACCAACTCCCATGTCAGAGGATGAAGAGAGCACATCCAGCCAGTCACAGTCAGAGAAACAGCACTACAATGGAGTGTCTGCCTCGTGGACTAAACTGGTAGTTGGTTCCACAGGAGAGGAGCCTGATAACTTTAAGATCTTCCTCCCATTCTATTTTTAGAAATTCTAGGAACCACTAGTAAACCTGCAGATTGAGAGCGAAGTGCTCTGTTAGGAACATAAGGACCAATCATATCTCTGATATAAGATGGAGCTTGGCCATTTAAGGCTTTATATATGAGAAGGAGGATTTTATATTCTATTCTGGATTTAACAGGAAGCCAATGAAGAGAAGCCAGGATAGGAGAGATATGATCTCTCTTTTTAATTCTCATTAGAACTCTGGCTGCAGCATTTTGGATCAGCTGAAGGCTTTTAACTACAGTTTGTGGACTTCCTGATAGTAAAGAATTACAATAGTCCAGCCTTGAAGTAACAAATGCATGGATTAGTTTCTCAGCATCACCCCTGGACAGGATATTTCTAATTTTTGCAATATTCTGCAGATGAAAGAAGGAAATTCTAGAAACCTCTTTGATATGGGATTTAAATGACATGTCCTGATCAAAAATAATACCAAGATTTTTTACTTTAATATCTAAAATCAATTTAATTCCATCCAAATGAAGTGACTGACTAATCTGCTCCAAAGACTATAACTTCTGCTTTGTCTGCATTCAGGAGCAGAAAGTTAAGAGTCATCCAGGTTTTTATGTCTTGAAGACATGCCTGTAATCTATGTAATGGGTTAGCTTAATCTGGATTCATAGACATATATAGCTGTGTATCATCAGCATAACAGTGGAAATTAATCCCATGCTGTCTAATGACTCTACCGACTAAGATCATATATATAGTAAAGAGAATTGGTCCTAGCACTGATCCCTGTGGTACTCCACAGGTAACCTTATCTTATATTAAATGTTCTTACCGGCTTTTATGTGTTTGTGTCAGAGTCAGAGAGCCGTGTCTTTAACAGTCAGAGGTTTTTGTACGACGGCTCCATCAGTTTGTATCACTGTGGTACACGTTTGGTGGAGGAACCACACTGAATGTTAACTGTAAGTACAACTAATTAACTAAAAGAAATGTTCTCTGTAATTTATTTTTTTATTTTTTTATTTATTATTTTTATTCTGACAGGAAATTAATTCTTTTTGGATTTAGTTACTTTAAAAAATAAATGGATAAGTTTGTCAGTAGTGAAAATAAGCTGCTATTTTGTCATAATTTTTTTTCTTTGATATGGAAACGATTTAATCATTTTAAACTAATGAATGTCTTATTAAAATGATTTTATTTACTTTTGTTAGCGCAGGATGTATGTAAACTTGTAATATCAGTTTTAGCATGTGCATACTCTTGGGCTCAGTTATATTTTCTCTGATCTGCTGATGAAGGGTTTTTGAAGTAAAAATATCTGAACTTTCCTCTTTTTTGTAAACGGAGAATTGATATTGAAAAAATAAAAGATGATTGTGAAAATAAATTCAGTATGTGATGTTCAGGTATTAGCAGAGATCTAGTTAAAGCAACAACGAAATTAGATTATCAAACTATTTTAGAACATTAATACAGATTTAGAAAATAGAGCAAATTCCAACATACATGGAAACATTCAAGAAGATATGTCAGTTTTAATGTGTGGTACTGAAACCTGTCTGTTGCTCTGGTTGAGCAGTGATGCAGGTGTGTCGCCATAGTTACAAAAGACAGAGCAGGAAATGAAACTTCGAGGACTTTGATCTGTACTCTGCAATTTTTCTCTATAGTGGAAAATGCTCGTCCCACCCTGACAGTGCTGCCCCCCTCCAGTGAGGAGCTGCAGCAGGGGAAGGCCACCCTCATGTGTCTGGCCAACAAGGGTTTCCCCTCAGACTGGAGTCTGTCCTGGAAAGTGGACGGCAGCATTAACACCTTCACCTGGGAGGAGAACAAGAGCCGAGGAGTGCTGCAGAAGGACGGCCTCTACAGCTGGAGCAGCACCCTGAGGCTCACTGCAGACCAGTGGAGGAAGGTGGGCTCTGTGACCTGTGAGGCCACCCAGGGCTCCCAGTCTGCAGTCACAGAGACACTGAGGAGAGACCAGTGTTCCCAGTCCTGAGCTGATTCATAATTTTTCTGATCTTAATTCTGATTTAAAAATAGTTTGTTGGATCTTTCTGTTAATCTTCAGAATTTACTGACTTAGAAGCTCAAATTCTTTTGAAAGACAATAAAATATACATAATTATTTTAAGCTTTTCTTTGATTTATTTCAGATTTGATTTATAAATGTATATTTTTATTCCAAATTGTTATGATGAAAAGATTTCCAATGAATAAAGAGGTACAGAAACATCTGGTCAGGCTGATGTATCACATTTTTATGAAGATTGGTTCTTTTTAACAGGAAGGTTTCTGACCATCATACAGAATCACAAAAGTAGAATTTATTTAGGCAATGGTCTGAACTTATACAGAGCTTCCGAATCTCTGTTTATTGCTCAGAGGCTCAGTTTCTTTTGAGAAACAAAAAAAGTGAAATTTTAACTTTTTTCCATCAAATTTATACAAATGACAAAAGAATTTCCAGTCTCTTATTAGCTGAATAAAAAGATGCAGGATTATCTGGTCAGGCTGGTATATCAGGTTTCTAAGATTGGTCCTTTTCATTGACCTGGTTTTAGGAAGCCTTCTGTTCCACATTCAAAACCACATGAGAAGGAGACTGATGGGAAATGTTCTGTACTTATACAGACCATTAATTTATGGTTTATTTAAACAGTGGTATTTGTTTATTAATTGTTTCTCAAATGTAAAGAAACATCCTTGGGATTAAATCATGAATAATTCATTGGAAGCATTTATAACCAACCTTGGAGGGGAAAAATGCTCGAAATCTATTCTATGTTTAAATAAAAATGACAGTAACTCAGGTGAGTTATGATATTGATTTACCTTTATCCAGTTTTAGTATGTTTCTACTATCAGTCTTTTTCCAGTGAATTATTTTCCCAAATATAATTCGTTACTGTTTTAGTTCAGTTAAAAAAAGACATTAAATAATAAAACAGCATCAAACTATTTTTAGTACAATTTCTTTTAAATAGCCTTGGGGAAATATTGGTTCCACATTTATATTTTACTTTAATAATAAATGAACATCTTGTTTTCTATTTTCTGACTAGAGTTTTACAATGAGTTCAAGCTAAAACAGTTAGGTATGTGTAGGCTGCTGTTGGAAAATTAGAGTTTAAATTCTAAATTAAAGCTTCTTTTAATGAAGCCACAGATCAGCATTTTTTTTTATCCATAGTCAGATTAATTCATTACCTTCAGCTTAAGCCTAAACCTAGAATAACTTCAGCATCTACAGCTGTTAACAAGGAATGATAGTTTGTCTGTTGACTCAGATCAGTTCCTCTTCTGATGGGAGGTTTTTGTACGACTGTGTATCACTGTGTGAATGGGAGGCTGTTACGCTGCTGACAATAGTAAACTCCTCCATCCTCAGCCTGAACTCCACTGATTATCAGTGTGAAGTCAGTCTGTTGTGCTGTTGCACGAAACCTTTCTGGGACTCCAGACTGACGCTCTGTGGTATCATAAAACAGGAGTTTTGGAGCTCCTCCAGGTTTCTGCAGGTACCAGTTGATGTCATCACCTATACTTCTGTCAGATTTACATCTGATGGAGACGGTCTGTCCCTGAACAGCAGACTGAGCTCTAGGAGTCTGATTCAGGACGATGTCTCCTGAAGAACCTTTTAACAGAAAACACACCTTTCAGTAAAATACATTAAACATAAATAGTAAACATTGAAACGTTTATTCTGCAAGTTTTATTGTACATAATACCAGAACACTTGCGCAATAGCTTTTTAGCAGAGTCTCACCCTGAACCAGGAGCTCCAGGATGGTCAGCAGTAGAGTCAGTAACATCATCATTGTGCTGCTGGTGGTTCAGTGGCTCTGAAAGGCCTGGACAGCCTCTGATCAACACTGAGCTCTTAACAGCTGGGAGCAGAGAGGGAGGACACATATGCAAACACACTGAGTCACATGGAGTTTAACTCTACATGTCATCATGTGTCCCTGTCAATCCTGTGAGATTTGTGTTAACTACCTGAATGTTCACTGTTACAAAAAAAGTCTCTAAACTAATATGTTGCCATGTAATTATGTTAATGTTATTTTTTCTACTGTCAGGGTGAAAAGCGACAGGTGTCACAAACAATATAAATTAGTCCTTGGCCTTGTTCTTATTGCTATTTATTGGCGACTTCTTTACAAGGACATACTGTAGACATGTTGGGTAACACTCTTGAACACAAGTATGAAAGATTGTATACTTGATAAAGCTTGCAAGTATCTGGCAACTACCATGAAACTGCACTTCTCTTCCACCGTGACTCTACTTCTGGTTCACTATCAACTCATCTAAACCAATTAAAAGCAACTATAGAGCCTTCAAGTGGAAAAGTAGGAGTGAATCCAACATCCAGCCCCGATGACCTCTACAGACAGTCATCCCAGTAAAAAAACTGGCTCCCAGTCTGCAGTCACAGAGACACTGAGGAGAGACCAGGGCTCTCAATCCTGAGCTGATTTAAGATGTTTTATTCTGCTTATTATCACTTGCTTTAAAAACCATTTTGGATCTCATTTGGACACTTTCTGTTACTTGTTCAGAAGCCAAACCTATTAAAATAAATACCAATTATTTTTCCCATATTGTCTTTGAATTTGATTAAACTACATCAGCCATAAATGCGGGTTAATGCTGATGATTACTACCTTAGAGAATAATGACAAAAGAAGAGGCACAAAACATCTAGTCAGGCTGAGACATTTGCTTTCTGTCTAACTTTTCAAACGTTTTATCACTGAAGTATTTTTGATGATAAAGTGCACTTTATATTCATTAATATGTTTAAATTTAATTCCGAAAAAATAATGAATCTTCACCAAACTACAAAAGAGCCTTTCAGTCAACCTTTTTTATTAGTAAGATTATTTAAATACCTTTCAAGATAAACATCATAGATGAATAAATAAAACTAAACAATAAATTAGAGATTTAAGTTGTACTGTAATAGAACACAAAAATATTAGTCCAAAAACCTCAGTAAAATATCCAGAAGCTGAGAATGCTAAAAAACAATAAGATAAGGAAAAGCTGAAGCTTAATTTCCATCCATCCATCCATCCATCCATCCATCCATCCATCCATCCATCCATCCATCCATCCATCCATCCATCCATCCATCCATCCATCCATCCATTTTCTTTCACGCTTAATCCCAAGAGGGGTCATGAAGGGTGCTGGTGTCTATCTCCAGCTGTCTACGGGTGAGAGGCGGGGTACACCCTAGACAGGTCACCAGTCCATCGCAGTTAATTAACATTAACCATCAAAGTAAAACTTTGAGTTTTTAATAAACCTTTAAAGGTCTGTAACTGACTGAGTGCTGCATTTTTGCAGACCTGGATTATTGTACAGAATTTGAGAAAATTGCTGAGTAATTATATTACTTTTAGGCCTAATAATAATTAATCTGTGGGTCCTGTCTAATAAATCACACATGGAAGAAAACCCATTGCAGTTATTCTTTCCAACCATTTTAACCTTAAGCTTAAGCTTTTTTATATTTCTTTCTAAATTTAGAGTGTTTTACTTTTTTTCATGTACAAAAAAAAAATCATAATTTTGGCTCATTCTAAGCACATATATAACTGTGAATTACTAAGTAGGTTGTTAGAACATGTGAAAAACCAAAACAGTGATCATAATTTAAATTCAGTTCTATTTGTAAAACAATGTTCTGCTTTGGTTCCTATGAGCCAGACACAGAAAGAGCAAACGCCTCATTAAACAGTAAAGAACTCATTAGAAATTCAGTTAATGAAAACGCTGTAAAGCAGAAAGCTAAATGAAGACAAAATACAATCTCAGTTATTTTTTGTGGAACATTATTTAAACTGAAATCATACTAAATACGACGCAAACGTGAGATTGTAATTTTCAGACCTCTGTGCTGTAATTCTGCAGGCAGACATTGAGTTAAGAAACTATTGAGGAAAATTCCTTTCAAAATGACTTGAAATGTCAAATTTTGATTGTGATGTTGTATCACTCTGTGAACTGTGAGCTCCAATCCTGCTGACAGTGATAAACTCTGCATCTTCATATTATGACATATAACTCTAAAGACAGAAATTTGACTTTACCTGGCTTTAGCATATGATTCTACTCTTCTTAGTGAATAATTAAAACAATCCTTTGCTGCTAGGGCGGGAAGTTCTAGATCAATCACAATACATTTTTAATATCTGCTTTTATTAAATGTTTTATATTTATAAAATGATTTAGAAAATCATAGTGTTTCTTAAACTTAGAGCAAGCAAACCTTTTTACATTAAAACTGAACTTTTTGAATGTCTGTTTTCTTTTTTCACTTAATTGAAATATATTTAATATTTATATAATAAATATTTATTTCCTTTTTTTTCATAATTTTTGACATTGTCTTTTAGAAAAAGTGTTATAGAGTGAAATGTTTAGAAAAACACTCATACTGTTACTGATTCAGATCAGTTCCTCTTTGTCTGGGAGGTTTTTGTACGACGTTGTTTCACTGTGTGAGCGGGTAGTCGTTATACTGCTGACAGTAATAAACTCCTCCATCTTCAGCCTGAACTCCACTGATTGTTAAAGTGAAAGCAGTTCCAGATCCACTTCCACTAAAACGACCTGGAATTCCAGACTGACGAGATGAAGCTCTATAGATTAAAAGTTTAGGAGACTCTCCATCCTTCTGGAGGTACCAGCTGAGCCAGCTGCCAACACTGGAGCTGGTTTTACAGCTGATGGAGACAGTCTGTCCTAAAACAACAGACTGAGATACTGGAGCCTGACTCAGATTGATGTCGCCTGATGAACCTGGAAAATAAATTACAGGAATAAAAAACAGAAACATCACTCTTGGAGAAAGAAAACAACAATAGTGCAAAAAGATTTTCTGTTCCTGAAGAATGTAGAATGTAATAAAAGTCTTTAAAATGTTGATGAAATGATTTTTTCAGCAGAGAGTCTCACCCTGAACCAGGAGCTCCAGGATGGTCAGCAGTAGAGTCAGTAACATCATCATTGTGCTGCTGGTGGTTCAGTGGCTCTGAAAGGCCTGGACAGCCTCTGATCAACACTGAGCTCTTAACAGCTGGGAGCAGAGAGGGAGGACACATATGCAAACACACAGAGTCAGTCACATGGAGCTGAACTCTACATGTCATCATGTTTCTCTTTCAGTCCTATGAGATTTGTGCTAACTTACATTAATATCCCCTACAAACTGATGTTATGGCATGTATTCATCTTGCTTTTTCTTTCTGCTTTAGGTTTTATTTTGTGTTTAAACAGATCCCCAAGCTTAAATATACATTTTATGCATTTCTATTTGATACTTTCCACACATTTTTTCTTTTCTCTGTGCCATTTCTTTATTGACTTTTGAAAAGGAATATTCAAAAACTGCTAAAAAGCTTTACTATAAGTTACAATAATGATATTGATCCTAAGAAAAATACTAGAAAATAAATAGTGCAATGTTGGGGTGTGAAACTGCATTTATTTCTGTGTTAGCTGTTTATTGTTCATAAATGTTTTGAAGTGCATGTGTGTGAAGGCATGTAAAGTTTTTCATCAGGATGTGTCTGTTTCATCTGCTGCCTTCAGATTTAAGTAAGGGAGGTTTCTGTATGACACCTTTTCAGTTTATGAAGACATTCACAGTTTATATCGCCTGAATTCGAAAAAATATCAGAATTCAACCTGAACTCTACTATCAGTCAGCTTGAACCAGAGTTTGATCCACTGGTAAAAAAAACTTTTTTTAAACTTGGAGAAATCAAACATTTTAAAATTTATACTAACATTTTTAATAATCTTTTTTCTTTTCTCAATTAATTTTAATATGACTTCTTTATTTTTTCATAACTTTAAAATCATTGTTTTAGAAAGTGTTTTAGAGTGTAATGTTTAAAAAACTCTTTGAAAAAGATTATTCATTCTAGTAAAACTGTAAATGATTCAGATCAGTTCCTCTTTGTCTGGGAGGTTTTTGTACGACGTTGTTTCACTGTGTGAACGGCCAGCTGCTACACTGCTGACAGTAATAAACTCCTCCATCTTCAGCCTGAACTCCACTGATTGTTAAAGTGTAAGCAGTTCCAGATCCGCTTCCACTAATACGACCTGGAATCCCAGACTGACGAGATGAAGCACTATGGATTAAAAGTTTAGGAGACTCTCCATCCTTCTGGAGGTACCAGTTGAGGCAGCTGCTAACACTGGAGCTGGTTTTACAGCTGATGGAGACAGTCTGTCCTAAAACAACAGACTGAGATACTGGAGTCTGACTCAGATTGATGTCGCCTGATGAACCTGGAAAAAAAAATTTAAGGAATAAAAACCTTGGAAACTTCACTTTTGGTAAAGAAAAGAATAATAGTGCAAAAAGATGATCCATTCTTAAAGAATGTAATAAATATTTTTCAAATGATGGATCATTATAGTGTTCAATCTTGAGCCAATGTTTTTAGCAAAGAATCTGACCCTGAACCAGGAGCTCCAGGATGGTCAGCAGTAGAGTCAGTAACATCATCATTGTGCTGCTGGTGGTTCAGTGGCTCTGAAAGGCCTGGACAGCCTCTGATCAACACTGAGCTCTTAACAGCTGGGAGCAGAGAGGGAGGACACATATGCAAACACACAGAGTCAGTCACATGGAGCTGAACTCTACATGTCATCATGTTTCCCTATCAATCTTGTGAGATTGTTACATCCAATTTGGATGTAAGTGTATCTTTTATTGTCACAAAAGTACTCAATTTTCTTTGAATATTAAATATTAAAGTTAACTTTTTAATTAAGTTTTGGATTATCGTGGCATAACTAGGCAGTTTTAGAGGTTATGTAGAAACGTTTCAAACAATTACGTCGTTTTTTTAATCAAGAGTTAAAATAACTACCTATATATTTCTTTCAATAAAAAGTTCTGTAGGTCCTACTTCGGCCTGGTTTTAGCTAATAAATATTACAATACCTGCTAAGTTCATTCATAAGTTCATTACCATAATGCCAGAAAAGGGTGATAATAAATGGTGACAGGGGATTTATTGTTTCAAGAAACATATTTAAAAAATGCTGGAAATATGAAAATTATTTTGAACATAAAGAATGTACATTTTTATTTTGATTTACTCATCACCTATTACTCGGAACAGAATATTTGTTTTAAAAGTATTTATTTATTTATAATCAAAATGGAGAAGCAAAATGCTCAAATTCTAAAATACAACAGGAGGTATAATTTAGCTGTTATATATAGGTTATATCTGCCTGTATTCCCCCGAAAAAATCTACTATTTAAGAATCCATGGAGGGTTTAGCCAAACTTAGTCAGCAAATTATCTTTTTATGTTGCACCATCAAGAATTCAATTGTTTTCACCTCTGCCTTAGGCCAAGAGCTCACAATCATGGTCTTTTTTTATTTGGTTTCATTAAAAAAAATAAAAATAAAATAAAACCCTACAATAAAATATGAATTAAGTTCTAATGTGGTTCTAGTTTTGTCCCCAGGTTTGGTTTTATGTGAGAATTTTTTTTAAAGATTTGTTTATGTTCAGAGTCAGAGAGCCGTGTCTTTAACAGTCAGAGGTTTTTGTACGACGGCTCCATCAGTTTGTATCACTGTGGTACACGTTTGGTGGAGGAACCAGATTGGATGTTGGAAGTAAGTAAAACTGTTACTTACTATTCTCTTCTTTGCTAATTTTTTCTTTCTAATTTAATTTCATAAATGTTAGAATGTGGAAATAATTTTTGTAAACAATTTTTCAATTAACAAAACACTGATAGGAGATATTAAGGCGATTACATATTTTCAAATCTAAAACCAAAATATAATATGAATGTCCCACCATGGATTTATCAGTGCATCTTTGCTTATATTGTGTAATCCATGTATGTTGGATTTAGTTAAGTCTGTAATGTCGTAGAGCTGCATCTCTAACAGTCAGAGGTTTCTGTGCAACGTCTCATTCAGTTTTTGTATCACTGTGGTACACAGTCGGTGGAGAAAACACTACGGAGTTTAGAAATAAGTCTGCAGAATTTTTAGGACAAAAAAGAAGAAATTATATCGTACCCTTTAAAATAATATTTTTCTTTTTTTGTGTCCATAATTACTGATATATAACATCTTGTGTGACGTAATCTGTATACTCTGACCTGAGCCTTTATCTTTAATAGACGTGAAATATGAAAAAAGAAAAAAACTAAATGCAAAATGTATTGGGTACATTTTCAAAATAAATTCTAGTGAGAAATGTATGATTAAAATGTCAATAAAAATATTAAAACTTTTTCTCTAAAGTCTGAGTTAAATATGTAAGGTTATGATAAGGCTGATATGCATGAGGTGATTCACGAGGGGAAGTGAAACATTAAGTGAAGAAGTGACTGTTGGAGCAAAACGACATCTGGCAGGAACATCCTGGTAGAGAAGATCACTGCTGGATCATTAAAATGCTTAGATTTTTTTCTGTATAACTGACAGATTTCTTTGTCATGTTCTCTAACCTGATTGGTGTCTCCTAGGTGATGCTCGTCCCACCCTGACAGTGCTGCCCCCCTCCAGTGTGGAGCTGCAGCAGGGGAAGGCCACCCTCATGTGTCTGGCCAACAAGGGCTTCCCCTCAGACTGGAGTCTGTCCTGGAAGGTGGACGGCAGCAGCAGCAGCAGCAGCTGGGAGGAGAACAAGAGCCGAGGAGTGCTGCAGAAGGACGGCCTCTACAGCTGGAGCAGCACCCTGAGGCTCCCTGCAGACCAGTGGAGGAAGGTGGGCTCTGTGACCTGTGAGGCCACCCAGGGCTCCCAGTCTGCAGTCACAGAGACACTGAGGAGAGACCAGTGCTCCCAGTCCTGAGCTGATATAATATGTTTTATTCTGCTACTCATCACTTGCTTTCAAAACCCTTTTGGATCTCATTTGGACATTTTCTGTTACTTGTTCAAGAGCCAAACATATTAAAATAAAAAAACAGTTATTGTTCCTGTATTGTCTTTGAATTTAATTAAACTACATCAGCCATAAATGTTGGTTAATGTTGTTAATTGCTACCTGAATAAATAAAGAAAAAAGAAGAGACACAAAATAGCCAGTCAAGCAGATACATTAGCTTACTGTGTAACTTTTTCTTTTAGTTTTTTATCACTGAAGTTTTTTTATGATAAGGTGCAATTTATATTCATTAATGTACTGAAAAAATTACGCAACTGTTTTTGGCATTTATTTAATCATATTTGGTTACTTTAACACAATTGTTTCATGTTAGCAGGGTAGGAAACAGAACAATTGTGTTAAAGTAACTAAATATGACTAAGTAAAAGCCAAAAGTGGTTGCATTATTTTTGTTAGGGTGTGTTTTAGTTTGAGTCCTAAAACTTGTTCAGAAGCCAAACTTATTAAAATAAATACCAATTATCGTTCCTGTATTGTTTTTGAATTTAATGAAACTTCATCAGCCATAAATGTGGGTAAATAATGTTAATTGCTACCTTAATGAATAAAGACAAAATCAGAAACACAAAACATCTAGTCAGGCTGATACCTTAGCTTTCTGTCTAACTTTTCAAATGATTTATCACTGAAGTATTTTGATCATAAAGTGCAATTTATATCCAATAATGCTTTCAAATGTAATTCTTAAAAAAATAATGAACATTCACCAAACTACAAGAGGATTTCAGTCAACCTTTTTTATTAGTAAGACTATTTATTATTTAGCACCTTTCAAGATAAATATCACAGATAAATAAATAAAACTAAACAATGTTTAAATTGTCCTGTAATAGAAGAAACAGAGCTAAACACATAACCATTAGCTGAAACACCTCAGTAAGACATTAAATATATTGTAGAAATGAAGAAGCTGAGAATGCCAAAAAAACCTAGAAAGATAAGGAAAAACTGAAGGTTAACTAACATTAACAATCAAAGTAAATGTTTTGAGATTTTAATAAACCTTTAAAGGTCTGTCACTGACTAGGTGCTGCATTTTTTGCAGAACTGGATTATTGTACAGAATTACAGGAACTAATGCTCAGTAATTAATGCTCAATAATTACATGTAGGAATAAATATCATTAATCTGTTGGTCCTGTCTAAAAATCACATATGGAAGAAAGATCATTGCAGGTTTTCTTTCAAACTATTTCATCTTAAGATTTTTTTGTATTTCTTTGTAAATTGTGTGTTAATCATACTTTTGGCTCAGTCTGAGCAAATATATAACAGTGAATTTTTAAGTATGTTGTTAGAATATGTAAAAAACCAAACAGTGATCATAATTTAAAGTTAGTCTTTTTTTTCCCAGTTAAAGTGAAACAATGTTCTGCTTTGGTTCCTATGAGCCAGACACAGAAATACCAAAAATCTCAGTAAACAGTAAAAAATCCATTAGCAGTTCAGTTAATGAAAACGCTGTAAAGCAGAAAGCTATAAGGTATTTTTGCAGAACATTATTTAAACTGAAATCACACTAAATGCAATGCAAACATGATTGTAATTTTCAGACCTCTGTGCTGTAATCCTGCAGGTTGACATTGAGTTAAGAAACTATTGAGGAAAAATCCTTTCAAAATGACTTGAAATGTAAAATTTTGATTGTGATGTTGTATCACTGTGTGAACTGTGAGCTCCAGTCCTGCTGACAGTGATAAACTCTGCATCTTCATCCTGAACTCTGCTGATGGTCAGAGTGAAATCAGTACCAGACCGACTCCCACAGTTTTAACTTTAAATATTATGACAAATAACCGTAAAGAAAGAAATTTAGACTTTACCTGTTAAAAATAATTGGTTTTAGCATATGATTCTACTCTTCTTAGTGAATAATTTAAAAAAAAACCTACTAGGGCGTGAACTTATAAATCAATCATGATACATTTTTACTATTTGCTTTTATTAAAGGTTTGATTCATAAAATGCTTTAGAAAAACATTTTGTTTCTTAAACTTTGATTCATACTGAACTTTTTGATTATCTGCTTTCTTTTTTCACTTAATTGATAAATGTTTATATATATTTAATATTTATATAATAAATATTTATTTACTTTTGTCATAATTGTTAACATATTCTCTTAGAAAAAGTGTTATAGAGTGAAATATTTAGAAGAAGACTCATTCTGTAAATGATTCAAATCAGTTCCTCTTTGTCTGGGAGGTTTTTGTACGACGTTGTTTCACTGTGTGAGCGGCCAGCTGTTACACTGCTGACAGTAATAAACTCCTCCATCTTCAGCCTGAACTCCACTGATTGTTAAAGTGAAAGCAGTTCCAGATCCACTTCCACTAAAACGTCCTGGAATCCCAGACTGACGAGATGAAGCGTAATAAATTAAAAGTTTAGGAGAGTCTCCATCCTTCTGGAGGTACCATTTGAGGCACGTGCCAACACTGGAGCTGGTTTTACAGCTGATGGAGACAGTCTGTCCTAAAACAACAGACTGAGATACTGGAGTCTGAGTCAGATTGATGTCGCCTGATGAACCTGGAAAATAAATTTAAGGAATAAAAAACTTAGAAACATCACTCTTGGAGAAAGAAAATAACAGTAGTGCAAAAAGATGATCTGTTCTTGAAGAATGTAGAATGTAATAAAAGTCTTTAAAATGAAGGATCAATATAGTGTTTTATCTTGAGTTGATGTTTTCAACACAGAGTCTCACCCTGAACCAGGAGCTCCAGGATGGTCAGCAGTAGAGTCAGTAACATCATCATTGTGCTGCTGGTGGTTCAGTGGCTCTGAAAGGCCTGGACAGCCTCTGATCAACACTGAGCTCTTAACAGCTGGGAGCAGAGAGGGAGGACACATATGCAAACACACAGAGTCAGTCACATGGAGCTGAACACTACATGTCATCTTCCCTAATCCTGAGAGATTTGTGCTAACTACCTTAATTTTTATTAAAAGCAATGTTGCCTCCATGATCTGCCTTCATGTTAACATGATGCTCTTTTTTTATTTAGTTTGGATCTCATTTTCAAAATATATTTTTATCTCCACAATTTCTTGCTGCTTTAAAAGGTTTAAATTATTATTTTTTTGTATATATATTTTTTTTCTTCCTTTTGTGCTGCTTTTTATGAAAGGAATTGGGATGTGAACTTACAGCTTAATACTCAAAACTGGCTCTAGTCCTCGAGGCTATAATAGTGACATCAACCTGAGAGAAATTAAGAAAAAAAAACTGCACAATTTTATGGTGGGGAACTGATTCGTCTATTTCTATGTTAGCTATCCATTGTTTCAACTTAGTGTGCAGGATTTGATGCAGGGATGGAGGTTTTAGGTGATGTGATGGAAAATGTGCAACTATGTTAACTTTACTCGTTTTTGCTGAAGATGGTCTGTATTATCCCTTGATGTGTAACACTGGTCATATTTTCTCTAAAGCGGAGGTGCATTCTGCCCTCTTAAGGAGGTGCAGTCAGATAGATCTACATTGCATTTCTGCACCAGGTTCACTGAGAATGAATGCCAGATAAAGGATCGGCTAAGACCAGAACCAATACATGGTCTCCTGGGAAAATTCATCCCTTCACTGAGATGTATAAATGTGTATACTCCTCTGAACTGCTTTTTCTTTCCCTAAATTTCAAACAAAATTATTTTCTCCAAATCTAGAATAAACATTCTGGGTGTCTATAAATTAATTCCAGATATCCATATTACTAATATTACTGGTCAGCAGTTGTATTATTTAACTATAAATTAATGTATTTCAGATATCATAAATACATATTCAGTCAAGCTGATAAATGTCAAAACGGCCACTTAAAATGTGTGAACATTTCTAGATGTATAAGCCTTAATTCTTACTAGTATAATTTTGTTTTTCCTACTTTCTAAAATTTTGTATCTGCTACAAAAATGTAATTTAGAAAATATGTTATTACAATTAGGTCTAGGAGTGTGATTTTTCCCAGGAAGAATCTTATTTTAGTGATCTATAAATGGAAAAACAGTGAGGAGTGTTAAATGGGAAAAAGGCCTGCCATAGCCCACTTCATATAAACTTACGCATTGACTGGAGCAACAATCTTCTCCTTCACCACCTTCCTCCTTTGCAGCTGTAGCGCTCTTTCTCTGTCTTTTAAACACGTTCTCCTTTTTTATTTTTTCATTTCTGCATTAAAATCTAGTTCTAGCGTGGTGAAATAGGCACTACCTGTTGCCTGTTGTCATGGTGACTTGTCAAATCAGTGTTCCACTAATAAAGGCTTTTCATACTTGTTACGCTCGTGTTAAACTCTGACTCGTTCTACTTTGTGTCAGGTTCCCGTGTGTGTGTGAGTTATGCATCTCTTCAAGAGAGGATCTTTGTGGAGAACCTGGGTAGTCTACACAGGTGGAGTTCATCAGTCTGATCAGAGTGCTACGTTTTAAAGAGCACAGCCTTCTCTCACTGCTTATTTTTTGTTGTTGTTTTGTTGCGCTGTTGTTCACTGGCTTTTCATGTGTGTTTTTCCCTGACGTTCTCTTAGATTTTGGTTTCCAGTGTTTTTTTCATTTTTGTCTCAGTTGCCTGTGGTAATTTATTTAATCTGCAGACTCATCTCTGCCAAGAGTGACCAGACGCCCTCATTTTCCCAGACGTGTCCTACTTTTCATTTAGAACCTTTTATTGGGGCTTCAGCCCACCTGAAATAAGCCCACTGACACTGCTGGCCTCCACTGATTAAGTGCTGCATGTTATTAGAGGTAGAATATTTGACAGAGGGGGAAAAAAACTACAAACAATTCTAATAATATTGGGAGGTAAATTTTATATAAAAAACATATTATAATTCAAAATGTATCTTGAATGCTGTTATCTGTAAATGTTATTCTATGTTAAAATTCTGCCTCAGTGCAGCTGTGGATCAGTTCCTCTGCTGCTGAGGGAGGTTTTTGTACGACGTTGTTTCACTGTGTGAACGGTGTGCTCCAGTCCTGCTGACAGTGATAAACTCCTGCATCTTCAGCCTGAACTCTGCTGATGGTCAGAGTGAAATCAGTTCCAGACTGACTTCCACTGAAACGATCAGAAACTCCAGGCTGACGGTTTGATGTCCAATAAATTAGAAGTTTTATAGCTTCTCCAGGTCTCTGAAGGTACCAGTCTACCTCATTGTCTACATGCTCACTGGCTTTACACCTGATGGAGACAGACTGTCCTGGAGAAACAGACAGAGATCCTGGAGTCTGAGTCATGATTATGTCTCCTGATGAATCTGAAAAAGAAGAACAAAAAGGTTCAAACTTGGGTGTGATGTTAGTTTTTCTCCTTCATAAAAAGAGACAAACCAGTTTTTAACTATAGAGTCTGACCCTGAACCAGGAGCTCCAGGATGGTCAGCAGTAGACTCAGTAACATCATCATTGTGCTGCTGGTGGTTCAGTGGCTCTGAAAGGCCTGGACAGCCTCTGATCAACACTGACCTCTTAACAGCTGGGAGCAGAGAGGGAGGACACATATGCAAACACACACAGTCAGTCACATGGAGCTGAACTCTTCATCTTCAGAATATCTTTTTCTTTTTTTCCCTCTGCTACTTTTTAAATTGTTTTACGGCCAAGTGTATCATCTGTAAAATGTGTATCAGATTTTATTTTTGAACTTTCTATTTCTTCTCAAGATCCTACATTTTTCAACATAATAAAAACATAAACCATCACATCTGTTGTATGTGGAGTAAATAAAGATAAATTAGCAACAAATCACCATTTTGTGTTCATGACAAGACATTTTTATACAATTTTTCCCAAATTAGTTCAACATGGTTTAACATGGAACATCTGGTTTTAATCATATGAGAACTTAGAGACGATTCTTCTTATCTATGCTATAAAGACCCATTAAGATTGAAACTACACGTCAACAAAAAGGTTTGGAATTGGTTTAAACATATCTTTTACATTACGGTTTCCTTGTCAAATATTTTACTTTATAAATAAATTCAATCTTTTCCTATAAATAAGGAAACAACTATGTATATCTCTATATAAAGAAAAAAAATGTTGCTCAGTTTTTTTTTTTTTTGCAGAAATATTCCACATTTTTACTGCAGCTTCTAAATATTTAAACAATGAAAACAAATCAAAATACAAGATGCTGTAAAACAATATTTGTAAAATATGTTTCATAAAACTTAACTGAAAGCCTATTTAGTGATGATGCATAAAATCAGTCAAAGTGATTTTTCTACAAAATCTTTTGTTTCAAAAACTGTGCCTCATTTTTTGGTCATTTTAATTGAAAGCAAATTCACTGAGATACTCAGGGCCTGTTCAACATTATATAGGTTAATGACCACAGATTATTAATCTTTATCTGTGTCAGAGGTAGTTAGTATTGGAAAGACTTTTATATTGTTTCAAAAATGTTATCCTTTACTAAAAAATATATATTTTTTTTCTTTCTACAGTACAATAGTTTTTAAACATAATCTGATATCTAATCAAAATAGGTTTAAAACCATGGATTTATAAATAAAACATTAAAAGAAATGTCACATTGTCATGTGTTTGCTTTCTGTTAGAATTATCAATTATGTTTCCATTCATTCTAGTTAGTTTATTGATTTTTTTTTCTATTGTTCAAACTATCTGCTCTGACAGAATCTTTAGCTTGAACTTCAGTGGTGTTCAGAGTTTTATCTACTGCCTCTGAAACCATTTAGAGTTTATTAAACTATTTTTAGTTTAATTAATGAGCAGCTAGAGGCTTTAATCAATTTTATGTTGTAAATAAGCAATTTTTAGATTCAATATTTGGCTGAATTAAAGTTTGTTTATTTGATATTTTGTCTGAACCAGAATTAGAGGCTTAAACAATAGTTTTATTGTTTAAAGAATCTGTTCAGGCAGGAGAGCTAAATCTGCATCGAGTTGTCAACAATGTTTTCTTCTATTTATGTGTGCTCTATACATGTTAATATATTTTTGAGGAAAGATATTTAGATCAAATTATTGTTACTCTGTGTGTGTTTAGTGATCTGTGTCAGAGTCTGCTGTGACATTCAGCTGGAGTTTCTGTTCAGTTTGACTGAGGGAGGTTTTTGTACGACTGTTTTTCACTGTGTGAACACGTATTGACTGTTGATCCAATGAGCACTCTGACAGTAATAAACTCCAGCGTCTTCAGCCTGAACTCCATTGATGCTCAGAGTGTAGTCAGAACCAGAACCACTTCCAATTAAACGATCAGGGACTCCAGACTGACGGCTGCTTCCACATGTTATAAGGAGTTTAGGAGCATCTCCTGATTTCTGAAGGTACCAGCTGAAGCAGTAACTTGTACTTGGATTAACTTTACATTTAATAGAGACAGTCTGTCCTGGAGCAACAGACTGCGATGCCGGAGTCTGGATTATAGTGACTTGACCTGATGATCCTAGAAACACAAAATAAAATTACATTTCCTTGAAGAAAATTTGAGCTTAAAGACATTACATCACCATCCAAACAAAAGCTGCTTGATATGTATCCTGGGGAACATGGTTACATCTTAAGCCAAAGTTTTCAGTAGAGAGTCTCACCCTGAACCAGGAGCTCCAGGATGGTCAGCAGTAGAGTCAGTAACATCATCATTGTGCTGCTGGTGGTTCAGTGGCTCTGAAGGCCTGGACAGCCTCTGATCAACACTGACCTCTTAACAGCTGGGAGCAGAGAGGGAGGACACATATGCAAACACACAGAGTCAGTCACATGGAGCTGAACTCTACATGTCATCACTCATCATGTTTTCCTATCAATCTTGTGAGATTGTTCACAACCAATTTGGATAAGTGTATCTTTTATTGTCACAAAGTACTCCATTTTCATTGAATATTAAATATTTAAGTTTACTTTTTAATTAAGTTTTGGATTATCATGGCATTACTAGGCAGTTTTAGAGGTTATGTAGAAACTGTTCAAACAATTAGGTTGTTTTTTTAATCAAGTGTTAAAATAACTGCCTATATATTTCTTTCAACAAAACGTTCTGTAGGTCCTACTTCGGCCTGGTTTTAGCTAATAAATATTACAATACCTGCTAAGTTCATTCATAAGTTCATTACCATAATGCCAGAAAAGGGTGATAATAAATGGTGACAGGGGATTTATTGTTTCAAGAAATAGATTTAAAAAATGCTGGAAATATGAAAATTATTTTGATAATAAAGAATGTACATTTTTATTTTGATTTACTCATCACCTATTACTCAGCACAGAATATTTGTTTTAAATGTATTTATTTATTTATTTATAAATAAAATGAAGAAGCAAAATGCTCAAATTCTAAAATACAACAGGAGGTATAATTTAGCTGTTATAATAGGTTGTATTAGCGAATTATCTTTTTATGTTGCAACATCAATAATTAAATTGTTTTCACCTCTGCCTTAGGCCAAGAGGGCATAATCATGGTCTTCTTTTAAATTTGGATTCATAAATAAAACCCTACAATAAAAAAAATGAATTAAGTTCTAATATGGTTCTAGTTTTGTCCCCAGGTTTGGTTTTATGTGAGAAATGTGTACAAGCACATTTTTTTTAAAGAGTTGTTTGTGTTCAGAGTCAGAGAGCCGTGTCTTTAACAGTCAGAGGTTTTTGTACGACGGCTCCATCAGTTTGTATCACTGTGGTACACGTTTGGTGGAGGAACCAGATTGGAGTTTGGACGTAAGTAAAACTGTTACTTACTATTCTCTTCTTTGGTATTTTTTTTCTTTTTAATTTAATTTCATAAATGTTAGAATGTGGAAATAATGTTGGTAAACAATTTATTAATTAACAAAACACTGATAGTAGATATTAAGACGATTATATATTTTCAAATCTAAAACAAAAATATAATATGAATGTCCCACCATAGATTTATCAGTGCATCTTTCTTTATATTGTGTAATCCAGATATGTTGGATTTTGTTAAGTCTGTAAAGTCATAGAGCAGCGTCTCCAACAGTCAGAGGTTCTGTACAACGGCTCATTCAGTTTTTGTATCACTGTGGTACACGGTCAGTGGAGAGAACAGACTGGAGTTCGGAAATACAGGTGCTGGTCATAAAATTAGAATATCATGAAAAAGTAGATTGATTTCAGTAATTCCATTTAAAAAGGGAAACTTGTATATTATATTCATACATTACATACAAACTCATATATTTCAGATGTTTATTTTGTTTAATTTTGATGATTACAAATGACAACAAATGAAAATCTCAAATTCATCATATCAGAAAATTAGAATATTGTGAAAAGGTTCAAAATTGATGGCCCCTGGTGCCACACTCTAATCAGCTAATTAACTCAAACCACCTGCAAAAGCCTTTAAATGGTCTTTCAGTCTAGTTCTATAGGCTACACAATCATGGGGAAGACTGCTGACTTGACAGTTGTCCAAAAGACGACCATCGACACCTTGCACAAGGAGGGCAAGACACAAAAGGTCATCGCTAAAGAGGCTGGCTGTTCACAGAGCTCAGTGTCCAAGCACATTAATAGAGAGGCGAAGGGAAGGAAAAGATGTGGTCGAAAAAAGTGTACAAGCAAGAGAGATAACCGCACCCTGGAGAGGATTGTGAAACAAAACCCATTCAAAAATGTGGGGGAGATTCACAAAGAGTGGACTGCAGCTGGAGTGAGTGCTTCAAGAACCACCACACACAGACGTATGAAAGACATGGGTTTCTGCTGTCGCATTCCTTGTGTCAAGCCACTCTTGAACCACAGACAGCGTCAGAAGCGTCTTGCCTGGGCTAAAGAGAAACAGGACTGGACTGCTGGTGAGTGGTCCAAAGTCATGTTCTCTGATGAAAGTAAATTTTGCATTTCCTTTGGAAATCAAGGTCCCAGAGTCTGGAGGAAAAGAAGAGAGGCACTTCATCCACGTTGCTTGAAGTCCAGTGTAAAGTTTCCACAGTCAGTGATGGTTTGGGGTGCCATGTCATCTGCTGGTGTTGGTCCATTGTGTTTTCTGAGGTCCAGGGTCAACGCAGCCACATACCAGGAAGTTTTAGAGCACTTCATGCTTCCTGCAGCTGACCAACTTTTTGGAGATGCAGATTTCATTTTCCAACAGGACTTGGCACCTGCACACAGTGCCAAAGCTACCAGTACCTGGTTGAAGGACCATGGTATCCCTGTTCTTAATTGGCCAGCAAACTCTCCTGACCTTAACCCCATAGAAAATCTATGGGGTATTGTGAAGAAGAAGATGCAATACACCAGACCCAACAATTCAGAAGAGCTAAAAGCCACTATTAGAGCAACCTGGGCTATCATAACACCTGAGCAGTGCCACAGACTGATCGACTCCATGCCACGCCGCATTGCTGCAGTAATACAGGCCAAAGGAGGCCCAACTAAATACTGAGTGCTGTACATGCTCATACTTTTCATGTTCATACTTTTCAGTTGGCCAACATTTCTATAAATCCTTTGTTTTTATTGGTCTTCAGTAATATTCTAATTTTCTGATATGATGAATTTGAGATTTTCATTTGTTGTCATTTGTAATCATCAAAATTAAACAAAATAAACATCTGAAATATATGAGTTTGTATGTAATGTATGAATATAATATACAAGTTTCACTTTTTAAATGGAATTACTGAAATCAATCTACTTTTTCATGATATTCTAATTTTATGACCAGCACCTGTAAGTCTGCAGAATTTTAAGGAGTAAATAAAAAATTACATCTTACTGTTTAAAATGTTTTTCAGTTTCTCTTTTTGTGATTTAAAAAACATGCATTGGCTTATCCCTTGGCCTATACAATGCAATTTAATTAGAATAAAAGTCAAGATTTGTAATTTCTCAAAAGCTTTTTTATGTTTATAATTTCTGATATATAACATCCTGTGTGATATAATCTGTATTTTCTGACCTGAGCCTTTTTTTTTTTTTATTAAACTTTACGTGGAATATAAATAAAAAAGAATGTAAATGTAAAATTTTTTGAGTAAATTTTCAAAATAGATTCTAGTGAAAAATTTATTGATTAAAATGTCAATAAAAATATTAAAACTTTTTCCTTAAAGTCTGGATAAAATATGTAAGGTGGGTACATTATGATAAGGCTGATATGCATGAGGTGATTCACAAGGGGAAGTGAAACATTAAGTGAAGAAGTGACTGTTGGAGCAAAACGACATCTGGCAGGAACATCCTGGTAGAGAAGATCACTGCTGGATCATTAAAATGCTTAGATTTTTTTCTGTATAACTGACAGATTTCTTTGTCATGTTCTCTAACCTGATTGGTGTCTCCTAGGTGATGCTCGTCCCACCCTGACAGTGCTGCCCCCCTCCAGTGAGGAGCTGCAGCAGGGGAAGGCCACCCTCATGTGTCTGGCCAACAAGGGCTTCCCCTCAGACTGGAGTCTGTCCTGGAAGGTGGACGGCAGCAGCAGCAGCAGCTGGGAGGAGAACAAGAGCCGAGGAGTGCTGCAGAAGGACGGCCTCTACAGCTGGAGCAGCACCCTGAGGCTCCCTGCAGACCAGTGGAGGAAGGTGGGCTCTGTGACCTGTGAGGCCACCCAGGGCTCCCAGTCTGCAGTCACAGAGACACTGAGGAGAGACCAGTGTTCCCAGTCCTGAGCTGATATAAGATGTTTTATACTGCTACTTATCACTTGCTGTAAAAACCCCTTTGGATCTCATTTGGACATTTTCTGTTACTTGTTCAGAAGTCAAACATATTAAAATAAAAAACAGTTGTTGTTCCTGTATTGTCTTTGAATTTAATTAAACTACATCAGCCATAAATGTTGGTTAATATTGTTAATTTCTACCTTGACAAATAATGACAAAAAAAGAAGCACAAAACATCTAGTCAGGCTGATACATTAGCTTTCTTTGTATCTTTCATAAGTTTTATCAACTCAAGTATTTTGATGATAAAGTGCCATTTTCTTTAAATTTAGGTTTCAAAAAAATATTGAACCTTCACCAAGCTACAAATGAGGTTTCCAGACAACCTTTTTCCACAGTGTTTTTTTTTTTTTGCAAGATTTATTTATATAGCAGCTTTCAAAATGAATATCAGAGATAAATAAATAATAACTAAATATATCAAATAATTCAAATTTAATAAAAATTCATTACAACAAATACAAAAAAAATAAATAATAAATACAACTAAACAATATTTCAGAGATTTAAGTTGTCCTGCAATAGAAGACACTAAGCCCACTGGTCCGAGAGCAGATCTAAAGCCTTAGGGCCACAGAAGAAAAAGCTCTGTCTCTTTTAGTTTTTAGTTTTGTGCACAACCAGCAGGACTTGATCACAGGACATCCAAGCCCTGATAGGGGTGCAGGGATGTAAAAGTTAACTATGTGGTTTGTGTCCATGTAAAATCTGAGTTATTTTTATATTTTATTAAAGGTTTATTGTAGTTTGAACTTGGTTTAGGGCAAGTAAATGATCAATCTAGAAACTGTTTGCTCTCTGCTTTATAATGTGTGCTCAAATTATTTGGTGATCAGAATTAAAGGTTAACTTCCTTCACGCTAAAAAACATAGAGATAATGAAAAACTGAAGCTTAATTAACATTAACCATCAAAGTAAAGTAAAGTCCTTTGTGCTACATTTTTGCAGTGTACAAAGTAACAACAACTAATGCTCAGTAATTATATTACTTTTAGGCCTTAATATAATTAATCTGTGGGTCCCGTCTAATAATTCACACATGGAGGAAAAATCATAGGTATTTAAGAAAATAATAGTTTTAAATTTTTCTCTCTATGAACGTTATTTTGTGTAGAACTTTCTTCAGTGCAGCTGTGGATCAGTTCCTCTGCTGCTGAGGGAGGTTTTTGTACAGCGTTGTTTCACTGTGTGAGCGGAAAGCTGTAATCCTGCTGACAGTAATAAACTCCTGCATCTTCAACCTGAAATCTGCTGATGGTTAAAAAGTAATCAGTTCCAGAGTGACTTCCGCTGAAACGATGAGAAACTCCAGGCTGACGGTTTGATGTCCATTAAATTAGAAGTTTTATAGCTTCTCCAGGTCTCTGAAGGTACCAGTCAATCTCATTGTCTACATGCTCACTGGCTTTACACCTGATGGAGACAGACTGTCCTGGAGAAACAGACAGAGATCCTGGAGTCTGAGTCAGAGTTTTATCTCCTGATAAACCTGAGAGAGAAGGATAAAAATGTGTTGTTTTTTTTCATCACATAAAATACCAGTGAAACCAAACTTGTCAGCAGAGAGTCTCACCCTGAACCAGGAGCTCCAGGATGGTCAGCAGTAGAGTCAGTAACATCATCATTGTGCTGCTGGTGGTTCAGTGGCTCTGAAAGGCCTGGACAGCCTCTGATCAACACTGACCTCTTAACAGCTGGGAGCAGAGAGGGAGGACACATATGCAAACACACTGAGTCAGTCACATGGAGCTGAACTCTACATAACCTACTGCATTTCTGCAATAAACTATGCAAACCAGTCTAGCAACAGTTAGAAACTTTTCAATTCATTTTTATTGCACTAATTGCCTTTTACTGCAGCCCGTAGGTATCTTATAGAAAGACATGCTAAATTAATAAATAAACATACAAATAAATGTTTAGGAAATGCAAATAGATTAATAGAACCAACAAATGAATTGTACAGTGAGAGTTTAAAAAACAAATTATTCAGTATTTATTCACCTTTACAAAACTACCGTTTTTTGCTTTTGCAATTTACAACTTTTTTATTTATCATTTATTTATGTGTATGCTTTAATAATTTGGTCTGTTTTATCTTTTTTTCTGTATTTTTTGTTTCTCACTTATTTCTTCAAAGCAATTTCCTGCTTGATTATGCAAATGAGGGGCAGGGTGGTCATAAAGAATTATACAAGATACCAGGGCAGCCACAGTCACAAGAGATACTGTCCACGATTCAATTCAGTTCAGTTCTGTTTTTTTATATTGCTCCATTTCACAACACATGTCTTCTCAAAGTACTTTACAGAGACAATTCAACCAGATCGTACAATGAAACTGATTCAAAGATTTCTATCTAAGGAAAACAAGCTGATTGCATCGTCTCATTGACTTGAAAGCCATCTCTCACACCAAGCATGCTTGTAGCGACAGTGGAGAGGAAAACTCTATCTCATTTCTGGAATAAACATTAAAATAGAGATGGTTAAGGGTATATTTTTAGTTTATTTGATTTTCACAAACGTTTGAAAAGAACCGCCCTCTCCATTTAAAAATTGCTCATACAGTACAACTTACTTTCCTAAAGAAGATTTGCTAATTTTCCACTATGTCAGATTCACCACCAGTGATCAGTCAGTCTAGAAGCAGCTAGGAAACAATACATGAATCCTTCAAAATATAACAAAGCATAAGGAGCTGAAAAAAATTTTTTTATTAAAATGTCAGAATGAAATGTTGAAAATATCAAATTAAGTTAAGTAAGTCTTATAGAGGTTACTTTAGAAAGTTTTTGTAGATGTTCTTAGCTGTAGTCAGAAGTGATTAAAATGAAAGATGATGCTTATTGTGATCCATAATGTTCTTCATTGTATGACCGAGATTATTCATCCTATTCTGTGATTCAGGACGCAGGGTTCTGGAAATGGTGTGTTTCCAGTTGGAGCCCCCGCTCTGTCCTTCTTAATAGTTATTTCTTTGGGCAAGACACTTTAGGTGCTTTGCCTTGGTCAGATGGCACTGTGGTGCTGATTTTAGTTTTGCAGCCTTCCTTCTGAAAGTCTGCAACAGGGCAGATGGATAAGCATGACAGAAAATTGAATGATGGATGGATGGATGGATGGATGGATGGATGGATGGATGGATGGATGGATGGATGGATGGATGGATGGATGGATGGATGGATGGATGGATGGATGGATGGATGGATGGATGGATGGATGGATGGATGGATGGATGGATGGATGACTTTAATTATTTCATTTACATTCTTAATCAGTTAGTCAATCTCTTTATTATTGTAAACCTCCACGAAAAGAACTACAAAAGTAAAATTGAGTAAAAAATACAATAAAAAAACAATAAACAAACTCAAAATTAAGCAAAAAAGAATAGGCTGAAGCAAAGGATATTATTGCCCACCCTTTTTTTATACATTACAACCTACCGGGTTATCTTTATATACAGTACATATATAAATCTACATTACAGGGTAAGATTTTATCATTTTACTTTTTAAATCTCTTTTTGTCAGGGGTCTGCCCGCTGTTTTGGTTCATTTTTAGTTTCTTTGTAATTTTGTGTCTTTGTAGTCTTTGTCGCCCCCTTGTGCTTGTTTCCTTTCCCTTTGGCTCCCCTCTAGATTAGTTGTATTCAAACCTGCTCCATATTCTGCTTATTAGCTCATGCTTTGTTTTGTTCTCCATATACACCAGCTGTGCAGTTCCTCATGGCTGGTTTCTTGTTGTTTTTGCTCCCTTGTCTCCTTGCGCCCCATGTCTGTTCTCCCTGGAATTTGCTGGAGGATTTTTTTTGTTTGTTTTTTTGGGGGGGATTTTTGGATTTGTGCCTCAGTTGCCTGTATATCCTTTATCAAATCTACAAAACTCACCTCTGCCTCCCTATCTCTGATTTGGGTCCTCAAAAACCTCCATTCAACATTGACACTTTTAAATTTCACCAAGAAAGGACATAACTTACATTCATCATTCATTTTGTTCCACAATTTCAACCAGTAACTGAAACACATCTAGATCTGTCTCTTCTCTTTTGCACATTCAAATATAAAAAATAAATTATATCTATTCTCTCTTAGCTTAAATATCTTCTGAATACCAGAAGGAATACTTTTGTTCAATGCTTTATACATTATTTCCAGTATTTTTTATATAAACTATATCTTTGAATTTTAATGTATTACTTTGAATAAAAAGTTTATCAGTTGGTTTACGGAATCCCAACTTATCATAAGCTTTATTTTAATTTTTTTGCAACTTAATTAATACTTCAATGCATTTCCCCATATTTCTGAGCAATAAGACAAATAAGGGAAACCAAAGAGGAATATATATTATGTAAGTCTTTGACCTGTATTCAGTCTTTCATTTTAAACAATATTTTTTTGCAATTTGTTCAGTATTTCTAAAGGAAGTCGAAATAAAATGAAATCAAGAAAATTTAATGTGTTGTGGAATATGACGATGACATGACGATGTTCTTATTTGGTAAAAGGGATTTGTGTGCTTTCGTCTGTTCTCACCTAAATGTTTGTGTAAAGAGTTGACACCCTCATCTTGTTGCTTTGAAGCAGTGTGTGTGCTCTAAATGTTATAAAAAGTCTGTCAACATTCAGCTCTTCGTACATTTTCACTTATCTGTGGTTGACACGTTTGCCTTCACACACTGCTATGCCCTCGAATAAACTTATAAAAATAAGATAGATCTTACTCTTTGCTAATTACATTTTCCATAACAAATCCCTAGACCAAGAGGACCCATCACCTTTATCTTTGTAGGGAAGCTTCGCTATTGTCAGTCTGTCCCAGGACAGCTTCAGCAACATTAGCATGTTGTAAATAAATGAATGAGTCAATGTATTGTAAAGTCCTCTAACTTTATAAAGTGTCATATAACTACAGACAATTTCCCATGAGTCTCCTGCTTTTCAGATTCTGCATGTGGGTCAGAAGGCCTCCTAAAACCACGTTAATCACTCGAAGCTTATTGAAAACATACCAGATATTCCTGCGCCTTTTATTCAGGAAATAAGATACTTGAAATTTCATCATTAAAGATTAAGAATTAAGGCTAATTAAATATTAATTTATTTAAAGGAAAAGAGGTTATAATTTGACATGTATTGTTTTTAAAAATAAATTAAGCTTCTCAGCAAGAAACAGATATTCTGAAGATGAAGTCCAACTGCAATTTATTAAAGCAAATGATCTGTAGCAGAGTAAAAATTTAGATAATTCAAGAATCAGCTCAGGACTGGGAACACTGGTCTCTCCTCAGTGTCTCTGTGACTGCAGACTGGGAGCCCTGGGTGGCCTCACAGGTCACAGAGCCCACCTTCCTCCACTGGTCTGCAGGGAGCCTCAGGGTGCTGCTCCAGCTGTAGAGGCCGTCCTTCTGCAGCACTCCTTGGCTCTTGTTCTCCTCCCAGGCGAAGGTGTTAATGCTGCCCTCCACCTTCCAGGACAGACTCCAGTCTGAGGGGAAGCCCTTGTTGGCCAGACACATGAGGGTGGCCTTCCCCTGCTGCAGCTCCTCACTGGAGGGGGGCAGCACTGTCAGGGTGGGACGAGCATCACCTAGGAGACACCAATCAGGTTAGAGATTCTGACTCACAAATGTGTTAATAATACAGAAGTAATCTAAACAAATTCATGTGGCAGCAGTGAGTTTTTTCTGTGAAGATGTTCCTGCCAGAGGTCGTTTACTGTAACTCCAACAGTCACTTCTTCAATTAATGTTTTAGTTCCACATATGAATTACCTCATGCATAACAAACCCCATTATAATATAACCTGGGTTTAAATATTTAATTTAGCTTTAAAATAAAGAAAAAAATTTTGTCTTGCAAGTTGTAATATGTTTAATTGATTTTTAAATAATATATCATAAAAATGTTCTATACAAAATTACATCTAAGATCTTTACAGAAAATTGATCTTACATTTTTCCTATTTTTTTCTGTCCCATCCTTTTAAAAGGTTATCAAAGAGCAATACCTTTAATAGATTCTGAATTTCAAAACTTGACTTCGATATAATTGAACTACATTATACAGCTCAAGGGATCAACAATCACAAGTATTATATTTTAACAACTTCAAAAGGAAAAACAGATACTGATTTTGACAACCATTGTATAATCTTTTGTTTAAATTAAAAAATGCCGACCTGTTATGAAAAAAAAAAAAACTAATTCAGAGAGCAGTAAAAAAATAAAAAAATAAAATTGACTTACTTCCAACCTCCAGTCTGGTTCCTCCACCAAAAGTCCACCACAGTGATACAAACTCATTGAGCCGTCGTACAAAAACCTCTGGCTGTTAGAGAGACACATTGCTCTCTCACTGAAACAAAAACAAGTCTGAAAAAAAACATGTTTTTACATACAGGTGCTGGTCATAAAATTAGAATATCATGAAAAAGTAGATTGATTTCAGTAATTCCATTTAAAAAGTGAAACTTATATATTATATTCATACATTACATACAAACTCATATATTTCAGATGTTTATTTTGTTTAATTTTGATGATTACAAATGACAACAAATGAAAATCTCAAATTCATCATATCAGAAAATTAGAATATTGTGAAAAGGTTCAAAATTGATGGCCCCTGGTGCCACACTCTAATCAGCTAATTAACTCAAACCACCTGCAAAAGCCTTTAAATGGTCTTTCAGTCTAGTTCTATAGGCTACACAATCATGGGGAAGACTGCTGACTTGACAGTTGTCCAAAAGACGACCATCGACACCTTGCACAAGGAGGGCAAGACACAAAAGGTCATCGCTAAAGAGGCTGGCTGTTCACAGAGCTCAGTGTCCAAGCACATTAATAGAGAGGCGAAGGGAAGGAAAAGATGTGGTCGAAAAAAGTGTACAAGCAAGAGAGATAACCGCACCCTGGAGAGGATTGTGAAACAAAACCCATTCAAAAATGTGGGGGAGATTCACAAAGAGTGGACTGCAGCTGGAGTGAGTGCTTCAAGAACCACCACACACAGACGTATGAAAGACATGGGTTTCTGCTGTCGCATTCCTTGTGTCAAGCCACTCTTGAACCACAGACAGCGTCAGAAGCGTCTTGCCTGGGCTAAAGAGAAACAGGACTGGACTGCTGGTGAGTGGTCCAAAGTCATGTTCTCTGATGAAAGTAAATTTTGCATTTCCTTTGGAAATCAAGGTCCCAGAGTCTGGAGGAAAAGAAGAGAGGCACTTCATCCACGTTGCTTGAAGTCCAGTGTAAAGTTTCCACAGTCAGTGATGGTTTGGGGTGCCATGTCATCTGCTGGTGTTGGTCCATTGTGTTTTCTGAGGTCCAGGGTCAACGCAGCCACATACCAGGAAGTTTTAGAGCACTTCATGCTTCCTGCAGCTGACCAACTTTTTGGAGATGCAGATTTCATTTTCCAACAGGACTTGGCACCTGCACACAGTGCCAAAGCTACCAGTACCTGGTTGAAGGACCATGGTATCCCTGTTCTTAATTGGCCAGCAAACTCTCCTGACCTTAACCCCATAGAAAATCTATGGGGTATTGTGAAGAAGAAGATGCAATACACCAGACCCAACAATTCAGAAGAGCTAAAAGCCACTATTAGAGCAACCTGGGCTATCATAACACCTGAGCAGTGCCACAGACTGATCGACTCCATGCCACGCCGCATTGCTGCAGTAATACAGGCCAAAGGAGGCCCAACTAAATACTGAGTGCTGTACATGCTCATACTTTTCATGTTCATACTTTTCAGTTGGCCAACATTTCTATAAATCCTTTGTTTTTATTGGTCTTCAGTAATATTCTAATTTTCTGATATGATGAATTTGAGATTTTCATTTGTTGTCATTTGTAATCATCAAAATTAAACAAAATAAACATCTGAAATATATGAGTTTGTATGTAATGTATGAATATAATATACAAGTTTCACTTTTTAAATGGAATTACTGAAATCAATCTACTTTTTCATGATATTCTAATTTTATGACCAGCACCTGTATTTCTCAAATAAAACCAATCCAAGACTAAAACCAAAACTTTACAATAAATTGTTTAACTTTTTATTACAAGCTTGATTTTGGATCTTATATTGTGGGAAAACCAAAACTGCTTGACTTTAGGTGTCTTGAAATAAGATCCTTTGACCTCAAGGGTCTATTTACATACTTCTTAATCTTAATCTTCAAATAAAAAAATACACATAACGATTATTCCTTTTTATGCCTTCCTCTTCCTCCTCTCTTTCAAAAAATGTCTATTTGCTATTTTGTATCCTGAATTAACAAAGCTTGAATTTTAAATAATACGCCCCTGGAACACTAACCCTCATCGTGACTTTCCCTTCCCCAGCATTTTAGGATCTCAATTCCTCCCTTAAATATTTCCTTCCACCCCAAAATAGCAAACCCAATTTATTCATCGATGTTGCCCATACTCATTAACCAATCCTCACATCTGAGCATCCCGAGCCCGTAGCATCATCAGTGACCTTCACACCCCCACCATGGACTGTTCTCCCTGCTGCCCTCATAAAGAGGCTTTGCAGCATTTGATGCAGGGCCAGCACTTTCTGCAACAGCTTTTTCCCTGCTGCCATAAGACTGTTAAGCTGCTGAAAACTGTAATCAAGTCAGAAATCGAGATTCTGCATCACACTGTAAACATCATACTTGCACTACATGGAGAATTTTCAAATCCCTTTAAACATACTGTAATTCACTTCAGTGTTCTACTGCATTTTGCACCATATTTATTTATTTATTTTTGCACTGCTCTGATCCTTCCACATCAATGGCTTTTGCACAATTTCTCTCCTAATCTGTTTACATTTTGATCACTGCTGCACTTTAAAAATGGAAATGTTAATTTCGCTGCTAAGCTGCTCATTCACTGTTGAAAAAGCTGTACGCATTAAAATTGTCTATGAAAAATGACAATAAAGTTTGTCTAAGTCTAACTCATCTAACTGCGCCCCTCTGTTTACAAATGGTGCATGACCAGTGACTCTGTTGTGCATTTCATTGATTAAGATTAAATAAGCCAATTAGCAGTTTATCTCATCGTGTGTGATTCTGCAGACGAGTCAAAAAAAACACCTCAAAAACATGATTTTAACAAGTTTTTATTCCTTGATTAATTATCACCTAGAGTTTGTTATAACTTTATTTACATTTGGACAAGGTAATTCACTAAATCCAACAGGCCATGAGAAGAAAGTATTAACCAGACAGGAAACCTAGAGGCCAGCCATAACCTTAGAGGAGCGCCCAAGATCAGCAACTTAAGACGATAGAGTGTACTGACAAAAAAATTATTATTTTACGGTTTAAAAAAAAAATGTAGATCTTCATGGCCAGAAGATAGTTATAGTTGATAGAAAGAAATAGCATGGAGTTTGAGGCTTTATAGAGTGGACTAAAAACAAAAAAAAACCTTTATCCACATTACGATCTGAATCATCAACAAAATTTAATGGATTGTTCCATGACATGAGGAACATCTCTGATAAAAGTTTCATTAAAATCCGTCCATACCTTTTCATGTTATCCTGTACACACACAGACAGACAGACAAACACATAAACTGTCATGGAAACATAACCTCCTTGTGGGAGATAATAAAGCAGTGTAATTATGTCATGTGTTCACATGTTTGCAAACAATCAAAATTACCAGTCATGGGTTGAGTTTTTGTTCAGTATGAATGATTTAAAGTAATGAATAGATTGTTTGTGGATGAGTTAATCCAACCTGAGCTTTAATGGCCATTTTGAAGTCAGAACTTTATCTACTGCTCAATGAAACCATTCAGTCTATTATTTATTTGCAAGGTAAATATAAATCTACATATAACTGTTATTACTCTGTGTAGGCGACTATCATCCAAAAAAATAGTCACTGAGAGGAGAGCAGGGATCTGTTCGACGCGCTGAATCCAAGGAGGAAACATAAAGCTTTTCTGCAGTTAGGAATGTTTATTGTACTCTTTTTCTGAGAGGCATTGTACAACAGGTTGATTTGCAGACTTATTTGCTTTAAACTTGCGGTCAACAGAAATATTGGCACCCTGTCTTAGCCTCTCTCTGAATCAAACAAACAAAACCGCCTCAGAGCAGATCCAGGTGATATTAATTAGACAATCACTCAGACACATGCCAACACCCACTTATAGCTCCACCCACACATGCCCATACATACCTTTAACACATGCAGCCTACCCTTAGAGACATTACCAAAATGAATCCTTGCCTCTACATTCCGGCCCCTAATTATTATGATATAATAATTACTAAATAATAAGAGAAACATAGTATAATCTCACACAAAAAACATGTATAGAAGCTGTGTTTTCAGATCAGCAGTTTGAACAGAGAATCTGGTAGAAAATGGTCTGTGCCACAGGTTCTATGTTCAATGTGAAGTAGTATCAACAACAGAACAAGAACAGCAAATCATAACAAATAATCCATCAAGTATCCTCGGCTTCCTGAAGCAGGCAAATCTTTGTGACAGGTCTGTCCAAACAGCTCGTCTTGGTCCTGATCTTGACTTGTCGAACGAGTCCTTTTCTGTCTTTATAGGCTTCAACAACTCTCCCCATAATCCAAGAATTTCGGGGTGCAGAGTCATCTACGATGAGCACGATGTCTCCAGGAGCAAAGTTGCGCTTGATTTTGTTCCATTTCTGATGCTCCTGAAGCAGTGGTAAGTATTCTCTTGTCCATCTCTTCCAAAACAAATCAGAGATGTACTGTACTTGTTTCCATCTATGTACAGCATACGAATCTTCCTTCCGGAAAACACCAGGTGGGAAAGATGGTTGACCTTTGAGGAGGAGGAGATGATTAGGAGTCAGAGCCTCCAAATCATTTGGATCTGTGGATGCTTTTGTTATTGGTCTGCTATTGAGAATAGCTTCAACTTCACAAAGCACAGTGTGGAGGCTGTCATCATCCAGAGTTTGAACTCTTAAAGTAGAGTTGAGGACCTTTCGGATTGAACGGATTAACCTCTCCCAGACTCCCCCATGATGGGAACCACTAGGAGGATTAAACTTCCACTTTATTCCTTTCTGTGATAGTTCATCATGAATCTGAGCTTGATTCCAATGCTCCAGAGATCTTCTCAATTCTCGATCGGTGCCAACAAAGTTGGTTCCATTGTCTGAGCAAAGCTCTTTGACTTGGCCTCTTCTAGCTATAAAGCGACGTAGTACATTCATAAATGAATCTGTCTCCAGTGATGCGGCTACTTCAATATGCACAGCTCTCAGAGCTAAGCAGGTGAATATAACTCCATATCTTTTGACTTTGGATCTTCCACGTCTCACTTCAAACGGACCAAAACAATCCACTCCCACTGATGTGAATGGCGGTTCATCTGGAGAAATCCTGCTGAGTGGCAATTCTGCCATCTGTTGGCTTGCTGGGACTGCCAAAACCCGTCGGCATATAACACATTTGGCCAAGATTCTTCTTATGGCTCCACTGGCTCCAGTAATCCAGTAATTCTGGCGTAGCCTTGCCAACATGTGGGTCCTGCCCCCATGGCCGACTTCTTTGTGCACTTGTCTAAGGATGAGGTCAGAAACATGAAGATCATTGGCCAAAATCACTGGATGCTTTGACTCTTCAGGCATTGCTGACTTACTGAGCCTTCCGCCAACTCTCAAAATACCATTATCAAGAAATGGATTTAATTTGTATATGTGGCTTGTCTGTTTCACATTCTGATTCTTTAAGAGACTGGAAAACTCATCAGGAAATCTTTTCCGTTGGCACAGTCCAATTATCTCTAGCTCCGCCTCTTTCAGGTCCTCCACAGAGAGAAAAACGGTGAACACATCCTTGACACTCTGCAGCTCTTGTTTTAGAACAGTCTTCTGTTCATTCTCATCCATTTTGAGTGTGACAACAGCCCCTTGACTTCCTTCCTTTTCTTCCAGAGACTTAAAAGTCTGCTTTTGAATCTTAAGACCCAAGCAATCACTCTCTTTAACCGGTTCCATGAGGAGGTACGGTCAATCAATTGAGACAGTGGGTCATCTTCGTCTTGGGCTGTAACAACATTTGTCAACACGCTAATTTTGATTTCAGGATCATCTTGTTCTTGTTCTTTTAAGCTGTATGGAATTGTAGGCCACTGCTCCTCTGCTAGCAGAAATTGTGGGCCACACATCCATTGTTCATTCTTGAGGAAAGTCTTTACTCCAAGTCCTCTTGAAGCAATATCTGCTGGATTGGACAGAGTGCTTACATATCTCCATTGAGTTGCCTGAGATGCTTTAAGTATCTCTCCAACCCTGTTGGCCACAAATGTTCTGAATCTGGATGTTTCATTTGTGATGTACTTCAGCACAGAAGTGCTGTCGGTCCAAAAGACAGAGTCGAGTAGTGGCATCCGCAGCTCCTTTCTCCAGAATCTGTCCATACGTGCTGCTACCACAGCTGCCGTCAGCTCCAGTCTAGGAATGGTGATTGGCTTTAATGGAGCCACTCTGGCCTTTCCCATGATGAGATTGCTGCATTGTTTTCCATCAGTGCTGCACAGCAAGAGGTAAGTAGCTGTTCCATATCCCACCTCACTTGCATCTGCAAAATGATGCAGTTGGGCAGAAGTCACAGAACCAAAATCCACTGGCTTAAAACATCTGCTGACTTTGAGGTCCTCAAGTAGATGAAGCTCATCTATCCAGTTGGTCCACTCCTTCGCAATTGGTGTGGGTATAACTTCATCCCACCCAAGACCTTTCTTACACAGATCCTGCAAGATTAGTTTGGCTTTTAGAACCACTGGCACAAGTACTCCAATTGGATCGTATATTGAACTGACCACAGACAAAAGTCCTCTACGGGTCAAAGGCCGATCTTGGATTGAGATTTTGAATCTGAATGCATCTGATTGCACGCACCATTCTACACCCAGTACTCTTTCAACAGGAAGTAGGCCATGGTCCAAATCCATGTCCTTTATGTCCTCTGCCCTGTTCTCTTCAGGGATTGCACCCAATACAGTTCGACTGTTACTCATCCACTTCTTTAGGTTGAATCCTCCTCTGGCACAAATGGCCTGAAGGTTGTGATAGAGTGCAATAGCCTCAGATTCAGAGGGAACTGAAACAAGACAGTCGTCCACATAGAAGCTGTGCATTATGGTATCCACCACCTGCTCACTGAAGGAGTTTCTGTTATCCTCTGCACATTTTTGCAGAGCAAAATTTGCACAGCTTGGCGATGAGGTTGCACCAAAAAGATGGACACGCATCCTGTACTCCACCATGGGTTGAGAGACGTCCCCTCTTGGCCACCAGAGAAACCTTAGCATGTCACATTCCTCAGCTGGTACATGCACCTGGTGGTACATAGCCTCAATATCTGCTATCAGCACGATGGGTTCTTTCCTGAATCTGGTTATGATGCCAATCAATGAGTTGGTAAGATCAGGTCCTTGTAGCAGCTGTGCATTGAGTGATGTACCTTGGAATGATGCAGCACAATCAAACACCACTCTAATCTTCTTCTTCTGTGGGTGATATACCCCATGATGTGGGATGTACCAAACTTTGCCACTGTTGCAAATCAGATTCTTTGCAGGCACCTTTTCAGCATAACCACAGGAAATGATGTTATGCATATAGGTCGTATAATCCTTGTGAAATATGGCATCTTTTTGGAACCTTCTTTTGAGATTCAAAGCACGTTGTTCTGCTAGCTTTCGGTTATTAGGCATGTATACATTCCTGTTCTTTAATGGCAAACCAATTGTGTAGTGACCATCCACCAGCTCAACAGTGCCTTTCACCATTTCCATAAACTGGCAATCTTCTCTTGATGGACCCAGTTGTTCTTCATGGCTGCATTCAGGGAAGTCTAGCTGGAACTGTTGTTTCCACAATTCATCCAATTTCACTACAGAGATACGGTTAGTAGTGATGCTGGGTTGATTGCAGTCAGCTTCCCCAAATACTGGTCCATTAACAGTCCATCCTAAAAATGTCTGAACAGCATATGGCCCTCCATTCTCACTTGGAATCACTTTTATTGGTTCCAGTGCTCTGGGTGCATTTAAGCCAATCAAAAGCTCAACATCTGCTTCAATTTCAGGTAGATGTACCCCTCTCAGATATGGCCACCTGAGCAGATCCCGCTCCAGTGGTATATTACTCCTGCACACAGGCATTTTCTTTTGTGTAAAAACATCTGGCAAGTCACAATAGAGGTCACTTTCCAAGCCAGCAACTTCCAGACCAGATACAATATAGCTTCCTACAAGCTTTTCCTGGCCCATAGTGCGTAGAAGAATTTTAGTTCCTCTTCCAGAAACATTTAACTTGTTCATCAGACTTGATGTACAGAATGAACCAGAACTGCCTTGGTCCAAAAAGGCATATGTTTCCACAATTTTTTGGCCCTTTTTAGATTTCACCTTGACTGGCACTATGGAGAGTTTGCAGTCTTGGTCACCGGCCCCAGTAAGACCACTACTTTGCACTGCCACCAGAGAACCACCCACAGCTGCGTCTTGCTTTGGCACACCTTCATGACCTGCAACTTGATCCTTATTCTTTGAGTGAATATGAAGCATGCTAGGGTGTTTAGCTCCACATGTTTTACATGTCAGTCTCCTCTTGCAGTCTTTACTTATGTGCCCTATGCACAGACAGCCAAAGCAGACCCCATGCTCTCTGAGAAAAGTGATTTTCTCTTTATGTGTTCTTTTTTCCAATAGAGAACACAACTCCAACGCATGTTCACTCTTGCAGTAAAGGCAGGTCTTTTTGTCAGTTTGGACTTTCTCTTTTTTTACTTGGCTCTTTCCATCAATCGCTGCTACAGTAGTGGCAAAACTACTTTTTTGTTTTCGTGTTCGACATTGGTAGTTATCTTTGCTACCATCTCTTTGCATGATCTTTACAGTGTCCTGTATGTTGCCAAATACAGGGTCTGTCACAATCTTTACCTGACGTTCAATGAAGTTCACAATGTCAGAAAAATTAGCTCTTCGCTGACTGGTTTCTTGAATATCACACGCTACTGACCTCCATTTGTCTCTTAGCTTGTATGGCAACTTCTTGATCACCATCAGCATGTTAGAAGGCATGTTAAGCTCAGACATGTACTCTATGCCATCCATTGCATTGCAGCATCCTCTTAAAAAGAGACCATATGCTTGAAGAGATTTAACATCCTCTGCTTTAACCACAGGCCAAGAGAACGCTTTATCCAAATATGCAGATGCAATCTTTTGTTCATTCCCAAAATGTTGTTCCAACAATGCCTTTGCCTTCAGATATCCTCTTTCTGGAGGCATTTGTTGACAGCTTCGAACAAGCTCTCGTGGTTCTCCCCTTGTGTACTGAGCCAGAAAGTGCAAACAGTCTTCACTGTCTTCTGTTCGCCTTTCTACATTGTGCTCAAAGGCTCTCATAAAAGCATGATAGTGAATTGGATCTCCATCAAACACCTGGATATCTCGTTTTGGCAAATGAGAAATGTTATGTTGTTGTGTGAGTAAAGCAGAGATTTCATTTTGCCTTGCCATTATAGATAGCAAATTGTTACCATCAACATTGACTGGCAGCTGGGTATGTGACGTGACACTTAACTGAGAATTTAGAATGTTATTTGACACATTAGGTCCCATCAGGTGTCCAGTTTGACTCTGCTGGGGTATTTGAGATCCAACATCAGGATTAAGTTTTCTTCCACTTGACTTTGTCAGATGAGGCTTGAGTGTGGTATGAGCGTCATACCCTCCTTGGCCACCAGGCACAAATGAATTAGCTTCAACATTAAGAGCAGCACAAGCCCCTTTGGCCACATAGGATTCTATGCCACTTAATTTTATACTTTTGCTGCCTTTCACACTGCTTCCTGAGACTCTTAGAACCTCCATCTTAGCTTGAGCAGCAGCTATTTCCATCTCAAGCGCAAATCTTTCTTTCTTTTTCTTGATTTCCTCTTCTTGGTGGTCCAGCTCTTGCTTTTGTTTGAGTAATTTCTGTCTAGTAAGAAGAGCAGCTATTTCAGCTTCTGCTTTGATGTGAGAAGATGAAACAGAAGAGGTTGAAGTTCTTGAGGTTCCACTTTTTGATCCATGTCTTCTGCTTCCAACATTTGAGATGCTGTCATTTGGTTGAATTTCATCCTGTTGCATGTCTATTCTTTCAGGAAAGCCTTCCTGTCCTGTGTCTAAGGACACTTTAGCATCAAGCTGAGGCTCGTGTAGTGACAAACATGGTGGCTCTTCACATTCTTTGTTTTGTTTACCAACCACAGAATCATTTGTTGCATGTCTTAAGGATGGTGCATTTGTTTCAGAGATCCATTGTTTTACATCCTCAATAAATCCCTTGTTATATTTATTGATACTTTCAAACCACACTTTTTGCTTGTCCTTTTCCTCCTGAGGAATTATTTCCATCAGTGACGTATGCAGAGAAATTGTCTCCTCATGCAAATGCATCAACTTGTCCAACTCAGTTTCCACCTGAGAAACATCAACATTCCTCTCTATGAGCTCCTTTAAAGCAGTGATGAGGCCTTTTATTTTATTCACTTTTGCTTTGCGTTCTTTCTGCAGTGTTTCCATTTTCCATATCAAGGCCTTTTCAGTAGGAAAAGTTTTCCTTTTAACCACTTCATTGCAATGAGTGTCATTTACTTGTGAACCAGCCTTTGATCCACTCATATTGATGCCCAACAAATAATGCAACACAGAATTTCAGAAAGCAGGTTTCAGTCCACAAGTCAAACAGGGTTGCGTTTTTTGGCATAAATCTGCATCCATACATGAACAATCCAATATTGCATGTACACACTTTGATTCAGGCTTAAGCATCAGCAGTAACAGCATCAAACATCCAAATCCAACTTTACTTTGATATGCACAGAGTGATCCACAGTTTCCACAAGTTAATTCAGTCTTGAGTAATATAGCTGAATGATATAACCAACAGCCACAGCATCTATGCATCCAAATACGCAGTGGTAACCAGCATCAACTGTGTCCAAAACAGATATGATCTTCACAGTATGAATAAACTGAATCCAACATACCACAGGTTGTGCTGTGCTCCGTCTTTTCATTCACATTTACTCACAGTTTGCGTCCAAAAAGGCTGAGTGGTCCATTGTCTTACGTGCACAGTTCAATCAAAGTGTTGGATCTTTTGTCATTTCTGTTGACAATGTAGGCGACTATCATCCAAAAAAATAGTCACTGAGAGGAGAGCAGGGATCTGTTCGACGCGCTGAATCCAAGGAGGAAACATAAAGCTTTTCTGCAGTTAGGAATGTTTATTGTACTCTTTTTCTGTGAGGCATTGTACAACAGGTTGATTTGCAGACTTATTTGCTTTAAACTTGCGGTCAACAGAAATATTGGCACCCTGTCTTAGCCTCTCTCTGAATCAAACAAACAAAACCGCCTCAGAGCAGATCCAGGTGATATTAATTAGACAATCACTCAGACACATGCCAACACCCACTTATAGCTCCACCCACACATGCCCATACATACCTTTAACACATGCAGCCTACCCTTAGAGACATTACCAAAATGAATCCTTGCCTCTACACTCTGTGTCTGTGTTAAGTGATCTGTGATTTCTTTCAGTGGAGTTTCAATTCATGTTTGACTGAGGAAGGTTTTTGTACAACTGTTTATCACTGTGTGAACACCACAGAAAACTCTGCAGTACAATAATAAACTGCATCATCTTCAGCTAGAATCTCACTGATAGTCAGAGTAGAGTCAGACTTTGATCCACTGCCTTTAAACCGAAAAGGAGTCCCTGGTGCTCGAGAGCTAGGACCATAATTGAGCAGCTTGGGAGTTTGTGCATCTTTCTGTTGATACCAGACTAAACGATTAGAGTTATAGACACTCTGACTGGGCTTACAGTTGATGCTGACAGATCCTCCCAGACGGGCTCTTACTGCTGCAGGTTGAGTCACTGTGTCCTGACCTCTTGATTCTGATGACATGGAGAGAAGAACATGAAGCAGCTTCATGTTTTTTTTTTTTTTTTTTCATTTCAGAGGGACAGATGTTCATAGAGGAGAGGAGTTTGATTCTCTGGACTTTACCTGTGAAGCAGCAGCAGAGGAGAGTCCAGATGAGGACGCAGATCAAAGTCATGTTTTTGATGAGGAGGATTTCTGTGTCTTCTGTTGTCATGAATGACAGCTGTCAGTCATCCAGTGTTCAACTCTCAGGACTATAAACTCTCCCAGAGCGCTGGAGCATGGAGCTGCTGATGCAAAGTGGCTTTATGGAAATACTCTGACTGACTCCTACAGAGATTTCTGGTCAACAGTCATAAAAAAATATTTTTGTTATACTGCTGTATACATGCTATAAAAAACTTTCCGAGACAATTTTTTTACACTTTAAATCATAGAAAAAGTTATAGTTTAAAAATTAGAATGTTATATGCACTAGTTTTTGATGCCATAGGTCCATATCTGACAAGCAAGTGCTGTTGCTGAAATTGGCATAGAAATTAAATCAAACTTTGAAGTAGATATATGTAGCTGGAGAAAAAGAACTGACTAACACTGTAAATACTGTATTAACTAAGGAGTGGCTTTCTTCAATAACAGAGCTTAATAATGAACTCTTTTAAAACCAAACCTTCAGTATCACATTGTCAGGGTTAGTGGATATTTCTTGAAACAGCTATAGGGCAAACGAAAGGGGCAACCAAAGAGTAAACAAGCTTAACTAAAACTAGAAAAAGCTGTTTCGGAGAAACATCAAAGTGGGAATGCTTTTGCTGAATGAAAAAAGCTGAAATTAACTGCAGAACATATAAAAATGTGATAGGAAGTCATCAGAAACTTCAAACTGCAGAAAACAATTGAATCATCTGAAGATTTTGTAGGGTAGAATCATTTGGCAGTAAAATGGCACAAACAGACTCATCTTAAAAGCTTCAATTTTAACGGAAAACATGAAGTGTTTCCATAAAAAAATTAATCAGTAGAACCAAGTTCTAACAATTAAAACAGATAAATACAATGAGGAGAACAATTTAATGTGGAAAGAAAGTAACAAAGGATCTGTCCTGTGTAAAGTGGCAAAACTAAACCTTTTAAATCCAAATGAAATTACGATTTAAGATGCAGCTGGACATTTATTTAACTTTTTAATATATGAAGTTTAAAAAAGTTGACATTTAACTTGAGTTCACTTCTTTGAAATAGCTAAAGGGTTTATTGCAAAACATTGATATAAGATGTAAAAAATACAAATATAATCTCTTCAATTATGTTTCATATTTTATTAAAAACAAAAAAACATTTTACTAAAGCATGACAAATTAGTTTAGAATGCAGTAATCGCACAATAACTTGCACAAACTATAATTGGTTATTCAAAAAAACCAAAGAATAATCATATCAATTATTAATATAATATTCAGAAATTTATTTCAATAATTTGGAAAGGATGGTTTTATAAAGAAAAAACATATTTCAAACATGAAAGTTCACATCAATCCAGCAACACATCTGCTCAAATAAATATGTGAATTTTTAAAAAACAATTTCAAGAAAAAAACCATAAAAGAATAATCATATAAATTATTGATATAATATTCAGAAACTTATTCTAATGAATTTAGAAAATAAGCATGGTTTTATAAAGAATAAAATGCATTGCAAAGACGAAAATTCCCATCAATCCAGAAGCACATCTGCTCAAATAAATATGTGAATAAAAAAAAAAAACAATTTTAAGAAAAAAAAAAACATAAAAGAATAATCATCTAAATTATTATGATTTTTTTTAACAGTGTCCTGTCTGGCAATGTGGCAAAAAGAATAATTGTCTTGATGCCAAAACTAGCCCAACAGATTTTACTTTCACAAGTGTAGCAGTATGGCAATTGCCTTCTAACTCCACTTGTTTCATGCATATAAATTGCTTTATTATAATTATGCAGGGAGTTTTACAGTTTATATGGACATTGCAATGTAAATAGAGCAGAAAAACAGAAGAAGAAAAGGAAAAATGAAAAAAAATGAAAGAGGAGATAGAAAGGAGATAATGACAAAACATTTCTAGTCTGCTTCATCACCTGCAACGAGATGAAAAAAGAACAGCACAACCGAAAGACATGGTACGAGATATACAATAAAGCAACACCTTGAAACTATTGCTGAAGTAGTATTAAGTCTGACATGTACTCTTTGTCATATAAATTATTAATGTAATATTCAGAAACTTATTTTAATGAATTTAGAAAGAAAGCATGGTTTTAAAAAAAATAAAACACATTGCAAAGATGAAAATTCACATCAATCCGGCAGCACGTCTGCTCAAATAAATATGTGAATAAAAAAAAAACAAATGCAAGAGAAAAAAAACATAAAAGACTGATCATATAAATTATTAATATAATATTCAGTAATGTATTTTAAACAATTTAGACAGAAAGCATGGTTTTACAAAGAATAAAACACATTGCAAAGATGAAAAGTCACATCAATCCAGCAGCACATCTGCTCAAATAAATATGTGAATTTTTAAAAAACAATTTTAAGAAAAAAAAAACACATAAAAGAATAATTATATAAATTATTAATATAATATTCAGAAACTTATTTTAATGAATTTAGAAAGAAAGGATAGTTTTATAAAGAAAAAAAACTTATTGCAAAGATGAAAATTCACATCAATCCAGCAACACATCTGTTTAAAATAAATATGTGATTTTTTTTTAAAAACAAATTTAAGAGAAAAAAAACTAACAAAGACAATCTAACAAATTAACATAAATTAATTTTATAATAATAAATTTAAACTATGTTTCCAATTATATAACAAACATCTCTGAAAAGGTTAATTAAGAAAGAAAACAAACAAACAAAAAACAATTAATTTAGAGTTTTCTGTGATCCCATTGCAAAGAAGCATTTTGGGAAACATAAAGTTCATTTTTATTATCACAATTAGTTTATGGCACAGTTATTAGACTATTAGGTTATTAGGTTATTTTATTAACTTTTGTAGAAAAGTTTAAAACAATATTAAAAACTCTGTTTCCAAAGGCTTTTCACATGGTGCTTAGTTCAAGGCTATTAAATATTCATATGTCCACCTATATTTTGGACTGAATGAAAATCATATTTAAACTGTAAATTCATTGTAATTTGGTCTGTCCTAAATATCTTAGTCATTGTGCAGAAATACAAACACAGGAACACTTACTTTATAACATTTGTCATTCCTTGAACATTTATGAGCACTAGGTTCAGGGTTCATGTCTTTGCACTGGGTTTTATATTGGCCTTCTTGAGCTACACAATGTGGAAAACCTTTCTATCAAAATACCAGCTGATACCCCACACTGAAACAGAATTCACACAGATGTGTGTCATAATGTAACATCGTTTTTTAAACATTGCAGGAGCAATTATAGCTCTTTTAAATTACTGTTCTGAAACACATATGTGCGAATCCTATTCCGAGTATAATTTCAACTAAATTAAACTTTGGAGGAGACCAGGTATGTGACTAACACTTTTTGGCTTCAGCATATATAACTTCTTGGTTTTTTTGAGGTACAGTTTAACTTTGATAAAATGTTTGCTGTAAATGCTGTACATTGAAAAGCTGGACACTTGCAATATACTTATTTTCAATTAATGTGAATTTGAGAAATAAAAAACAAAACAAAACTGTCTGTCACTATGACTGACAGCAACTAAACACACACTTTCTTGAATTTAGGTGTGTGTGAAAAAGAGTCTAAGAGCAAACCTTAACAGTAACAGTGCTTATAGTGCATTCTCTAAAATAAATGTTGATCTGATATAAAACTAAAACCATGATGTTTACATGTGTGCGTGTTTTTCCTAGTATGTGTTCACAGTTTTAATTTGAACCATAATATTAGTAAATTCATTTTGGCATCCCTGCAGTGCAGCAATAATATGAACTGTTAAAAAAAGCACCATATTTTGCTTGAGAAGCTAAATGTTTATCTGGCATTACACTGCAAAAAATAGAAATCTCAATAAGTTATTTTTTCTTAAAATAAGTGTGTTTTTCCTTGATTTGAGGAGGTAAGTAAGACACTTTGCCAATGGAACAAGACAATTTCCTTTTAAAATAAGAAAAAACAATTGTATCTTCTTATTTCAAGTAAATATTATCTAACTATCTTATTTTAAGAGTGAAAATACTCATTCCATTGGCAAATCATCTTATTTACCTGCTCAAATTAAGGCTAAATATACTTAATTTAAGCAATTTTTTACTTATTTCTGGATTGTTTTTGCAGTGTAGTAATGTGCTTCTACACTGCAAAAACAATCCAGAAATAAGTAAAAAATGGCTTAAATTAAGTATATTTAGCCTTAATTTGAGCAGGTAAATAAGATGATTTGCCAATGGAATGAGTATTTTCTCTCTTAAAATAAGATAGTTAGATAATATTTACTTGAAATAAGACGATAAAATAGTTTTTTCTTATTTTAAAAGGAAATTGTCTTGTTCCATTGGCAAAGTGTCTTACTTATCTCCTCAAATCAAGGAAAAACACACTTATTTTAAGAAAAAATAACTTATTGAGATTTATATTTTTTGCAGTGTAGATGTTGCCTTTGGTTAACTCTGAATGTGTTGTTTCTCTTACTTAGATCTGTTGAGTAGGACAAGATCGTGTTATCCCAACAAAAACCTAAGGCACTCACTAGCCATCAAGTGGGTTAAGGTATCCCTTAGGTTCTCAAGTGTGCGCCCTCCTTCTTGGGGGTGTCACTGATAGGCCCATGACACATCCAGAGGGTTCAGCAGTAAATCCCACAGTCCCAGGTTCACTCCCAACAACCATCATCCACTGGAGCCCCTGGCAACATCCACATGCATTTGCACTCATCCTCTGGCATTCCAGCACTGCTGCAAGACCTCTGAGCATTTTTCCAACATCAGGCTGCAGGAAAGGGGGTATGAGAGGGGGGAGACATGCGGGAAAGGACCACAGTCCAGATTCGAACCCTTGTTGTCTGCATTGAGGACTAAGGCCTCCTTACATGGGTCATGTGCGTAAACCACTGCACCACCTGCTTGTCCAAAAGCTCTCTTTTACCTCCTCACCATCTGCTGCAGGTTTGTAAAGATGGCTGGAGGTCTTCAGCAGTAAAGCAGAGTAAATCAAAGTTGTATTTTTTTGTTTACTTCTGGACCTCAGTTGGAAAACCTGGTGGTGCATACAGGACAGAAAGTCTGTTGGACAAAGGTAGCAGTTCTTTGTCAGTTTCTTACCAGCTGCAGTATCTGATTACCAACCTGTGTCAGCAGCAGTCCATCACTGCTGGAGAGGGAAGGTGGTTGCATGCAGACATGAAGGGGAAATTGATCCTGAGAAAGCAATTCAAAGTAAACATTGTAATAACCTTTAACCTTAAACAATGATATGTAATGCACAATAAGTATGTACCTTCAACAGCACTGAGGCAGGTTTAACTTGTAGATGTTGATAAGTCTACAAGCTGTGGACACCTAAGCTTGAAGGATGCATAGAGGAGGGCAGAGGAAGGCCAAGCTGTGGCTTAGAAACTGTTATCTGTAAAAAGAGATTAGTCATGAATATCACAGCACAGTCAGAGTAAAGAAGTGAACATGGATTTAAGATCACCTCTACCTTTTGTCACTTGGAGCAAGAAGACATACACTATATTGCCAAAAGTATTTGCTCACCCATCCAAATTATTGGAATCAGGTGTTCCAATCACTTCCATGGCCACAGGTGTATAAATTCAAGCACCTAGGCATGCAGACTGTTTTTACAAAAATTTGTGAAAGAATGGGTCGCTCTCAGGAGCTCAGTGAATTCCAGCGTGGAACTGTGATAGGATGCCACCTGTGCAACAAATCCAGTCGTGAAATTTCCTCGCTCCTAAATATTCCACAGTCAACTGTCAGCTGTATTATAAGAAAATGGAAGTGTTTGGGAACGACAGCAACTCAGCCACGAAGTGGTAGGCCACGTAAACTGACGGAGCGGGGTCAGCGGATGCTGACGCGCATAGTGCGAAGAGGTCGCCAACTTTCTGCAGAGTCAATCACTACAGACCTCCAAACTTCATGTGGCCTTCAGATTAGCTCAAGAACAGTGCGCAGAGAGCTTCATGGAATGGGTTTCCATGGTCGAGCAGCTGCATCCAAGCCATACATCACCAAGTGCAATGCAAAGCGTCGGATGCGGTGGTGTAAAGCACGCCGCCACTGGACTCTAGAGCAGTGGAGACGCGTTCTCTGGAGTGACGAATCGCGCTTCTCCATCTGGCAATCTGATGGACGGGTCTGGGTTTGGCGGTTGCCAGGAGAACGGTACTTGTCTGACTGCATTGTGCCAAGTGTAAAGTTTGGTGGAGGGGGGATTATGGTGTGGGGTTGTTTTTCAGGAGCTGGGCTTGGCCCCTTAGTTCCAGTGAAAGGAACTCTGAATGCTTCAGCATACCAAGACATTTTGGACAATTCCATGCTCCCAACTTTGTGGGAACAGTTTGGAGCTGGCCCCTTCCTCTTCCAACATGACTGTGCACCAGTGCACAAAGCAAGGTCCATAAAGACATGGATGACAGAGTCTGGTGTGGATGAACTTGACTGGCCTGCACAGAGTCCTGACCTCAACCCGATAGAACACCTTTGGGATGAATTAGAGCGGAGACTGAGAGCCAGGCCTTCTCGTCCAACATCAGTGTGCGACCTCACAAATGCGCTTCTGGAAGAATGGTCAAAAATTCCCATAAACACACTCCTAAACCTTGTGGACAGCCTTCCCAGAAGAGTTGAAGCTGTTCTAGCTGCAAAGGGTGGACCGACGTCATATTGAACCCTATGGATTAGGAACGGGATGTCACTTAAGCTCATATGTGAGTCAAGGCAGGTGAGCAAATACTTTTGGCAATATAGTGTATCTCCATCTGATCCAGCAGAAGGAACCATGCCAGGATGTGTTTTTTTCTTTCTTACACTGCAAAAAATATAAATCTCAATAAGTTATTTTTTCTTAAAATAAGTGTGTTTTTCCTTGATTTGAGGAGATAAGTAAGACACTTTGCCAATGGAACAAGACAATTTCCTTTTAAAATAAGAAAAAACTATTTTATCGTCTTATTTCAAGTAAATATTATCTAACTATCTTATTTTAAGAGAGAAAATACTCATTCCATTGGCAAATCATCTTATTTACCTGCTCAAATTAAGGCTAAATATACTTAATTTAAGCCATTTTTTACTTATTTCTGGATTGTTTTTGCAGTGTAAGTCCAGCAGGTGGTGAGCTGGGCGCTGACTGGACGCTTTTATCTTTTGCTGGGAGGAAAGACTGAGACATGAGGATGCTGGAAGTTCTATTTTTCTGTTCTGTTTTGATTTGAAACTTGTTGTAGTTGAGACGATGTTGAAGTAAGGTTTGCTGAAGTTGGTAGAGAATGTTGTGATGGAGTACACAGGAGCACAGGTCTCTTGTCTGAAGAAAACACACCTGAACAATTCTAGATAAAACAGAATTATAGTTCTTTCATTAACCATCCCACCCCCAACCCACTATGCCCTCCACCCCAGTGGGGTATCAGCTGGTATTTCTTATTGGTACATCAGGAAGCCTTTGTTTTACATAGTGTACAGCTTCCTAATGTTTTCATAATTAACTCTGAGCACT